>NW_020271726.1:105413-551014 GCF_003268045.1 Sipha flava
TAATAATAATAATAATAATAATAATAATAATAATAATAATAATAATAATAATAATAATAATAATAATAATAATAATAATAATAATAATAATAATAATAATAATAATAACAGTCTGATTACATAATATTACATAATGTAATTACAATTATAATGCATACATATATAGTGGCAGATTTTCAGTATTGGGGGAAGGATCCTGATAAATAATATTTTGTCAACAGGCATTATTTATATTAAAAAAACTATTGACAGTAATTTTATTATTGTATTATATTGATATAAATATGTTATTAATATTAATAACATTTTATTTATGATATTCTAATGACGAGTGTTTATTAAATATTTCAAACGTGTGGCTCCAATTATCAAATTGTTTTAACACGAGACTACCTAATACTTGATAGTCGACTACACATTAAGATTTAGAAAATGCTACACAAAATTTGCAAAATGAATCATCTTGTATTACTGAATACGAAAACCACGAAAATCGCATTAACCATGTATACTGACATTTAAGATTTTATATCTTTTTCTTTTTTTCCAGAAGTAATAGATTTTATTGGAAATTTATAATTCATTTCCGGTGCCCAAATTTTATTTAATATGCCAATCAATTGATTTTGTAAGAGTAATTTGTTACAGAGGAAACTAAGATCATAATTTCTATGAGTTAAAGACAAATAAGGATTTGTAAAATCTAGTCCAACTTTTTTTGGACTACTAATATCACTTTGCGAGAAATTATTATTGTAAAAAATTGATCTCTTAGTTGATATACATTCTTCTAACATATTATTTTGAATAATATTATATGAATCAGCTGTTACGGTAGGTTTTGAAAAAAAATGTTGTATATATAACTGTTTTTTAGAAAACATCTTATATGAAAACTAATAACATACGAAGTACGATTTTCCGTTTGTCTGTGTTAGTCAATATGTCAAATGTAATCACTGAATACAATCCATATAATATACAGCTATCGTACGGTCGATCATAGTCATAACGATTAAGTTAAATATATCAAGGCACCAACGAAAATGCAGCGATTTCATGAATGCTGTACAATAAAAAGTCATGTGAGGTTCGGGATTTCCTATTAACAAATTGGTGAACATGGTTATTTATAATTCTTTTAGCATAGTTATAAATAATCACTGATCAAACTGTTGAAACAAAATGTGATTCGGGTGATCGTAAATTATACAAATAATACAAAATCTAATAGTTGATAAATTTATAAAAAAAAATTTAATTACATATTATATTTCAACATATTATTTATATTAATTTCATATAATGTAAGATTAAATCGGCGTCTGGGAGGAGTTTAGACCCCATGGACCTCCCCCGTAAATCTGCAACTATATATATACATTTAATCGATATGAAAGAAAAGTAAAGGTTACATAAATGTTACATAAAAAATAAAAATAAATTATAAAAAAACTGTATTAAAAAATCTATGGCTAATATACGGTTAAAAGGAGATTACTCGGTGGGATCGCGTTGGATGACGCGCGTAAAAATAACTTCACGGAAGATTAAGATAGAATCTCCATATCACATTATTAATACAATGGATTGTCATTGAAACTACGAAAACATCAAAATCGTATAATTGGACAAAAGTGGTATTGCGCAACAACGGCACCGGTACGAAACTAGAACACGTTATAAACATATTATTGTATGCACTGATATGGACGAGCATGTTCTTATAGTAAATTCTGATAACCGTTTAACTATCGTTGTTAATATCGGCGCATCTTAATGGACAATGAGAGAGAGAGAGAGAAAGAAGAGACATTGATTGGAATCTAGCCCGTGCGGATCGTAAATTTCTACGGCGCGACAGTTATAGCGATTTCTATACAGTTTTTCAGTTAACGCGCACGCGCGCGCTCGCACTACCGTTTTCTTAATTGTAAATTATACACATCTCCTACAAGACGAATCGAGTACCAATAACGAACGCGAACCATTAAAATTGACAGCAATTGCCACATGATCGCCATGTCGCGTACCTAACGGTTTTGTCAAACGGTAAAGTGTACGTCAAAAAAAAATAAAAAATAAAAAAAGTATAAATAAAACTCGAGATTATAAAGCCGGTTTCGTTTGTTTCCAACATCGATGCGAGATTATAAAGAAAAAAAATACATTCTACTTCGCACTTAACCTGCGGATTTAATTGCAAATTCCCATATATATATCATCAATTCGTTCCGTTTTCATACCATAATATGTATGTAATGAATTATTAAGCAACTATAATTGTTTAAAATAAGGATAATGCGATAAGGACCAATGTTATGCAATGTTTGAAAGACGGTTTGGCACCACGATGAGCGGCCGATTGGAAATAAATGCCATCATGGGGGGAAAAGTTAAATATCTATTACGAAACAATAGAAGTTTAGCAGCGTTGGCAAAGGATCGTAATGGTTTTTTATCAGTCAAAAAATACAACGAAGAATAATTAGACGTTTATGCGTGTAGGCATTTTAGTGTAGGAAAATAGAAGTAAAAAACAGGCGATAATATCTCACTCTAGCTACCGTTAACACAAACACGGTCGCCTGCGGATTTTACAGGTGATCCCCTTCGTGGATTATTTATTTTCTTGTATTTCCGACGGGGGTTTGAACAAGAAATCAAACAACCCAAAAATCGAAATTAATTCAAATAAACATTTATACCGCACGAACGCGTACACGAAATATGACAGAATCGTAGTACACAACATATATCGGCAGCGACTCCAAGAAAAAAAAATGCTCTCAATGCATCGCGCATGTAAAACCGCGACGATGTATAACATAGCGGACGTAACTTTTGTACACGACTGTACAAGGACGTACAGGTTAGATATTATATTACGCGAAAGCGGTACGATTATTCCCAAAAATGTTGATCGGCCATGCGGATCGATCGGTTTGGGTTTCACACGCTGCACCAGTCCCACGCGTAACGCTATGAAAATTCCTGCGCAGCATCATCGCGGACGCGATATTTATCTATTTTTTGTCGTTGTTTCCATTCGACACACACGCAACATTACGTATCGGTTTTTTTACCCCCTCGACGAAACTTGGTCGCACGCATAATGCTTACAAATCTATTAGATCGTATCGTATCATCCATGTTCATAACATGTACATACAATACGGAACATGCGTGTGCATGAGATACTTTCCAAAGTTAAACCAGCGCGTAGAGCAGAATACAACCGTGTAAACGTACATAACGCACTGTTTGTTATTAAATATTATTGTAATATACGAGGGAGTGAGGACCGACCGTGAGAACGTTGAACGTGTTACGATTCACACACCTTACAACGGACACGCGATAACATATATTTCATTGTGACGACGTGTTCACGTAACAAGTTACAGTGTCGAGACCGCAGTCGCCACCGCTGCCGTTATGATGACATCTTACGTCCGACGCGCAGCATCGAGTGCGGCGGATGTGCGCTCGCAGACGCGTGTAACCACCAAATGTTAGAGCTAACCGAAATGAATCGAATGAAACGCGACTTCACTAGCGTCAACAGCTCGAATTACTACGGGGTAGGAATAATTACAGGAATAATCAAACGTGATCGATTTCGTACGTACACATCTCACGTGGAATAGCATGGTATAAACCTAACCACGTACTAAATTTTCACTCGTCCGGGAATGGACCGTAAAACTATCTCCGACTACCGTTTCCGAAACATAAATATACGTATATAAACATCAACACCATAACACACGCGGTAAATGCGTTAATAATATTATGACGGAAAACGCGCGCCTGTGTTGTCGGAGAAGTGCTTTTCGAACAATTACTGTATACGTCGTTTTCCACTGTTTGTCGCGAAGCAGCTACGCGAGAGCTATTTTTATTTTTTTAATATTTCAACCCCTAGCAATTTTTATGTATAATGTATCATACAGAACTGTTATAAGTATAACCACGCAGAAGAGTGTTTCAGATGTCGCCGCATTGGTAAAAACGCGAGATTTACGATCTCTTCGGTATGTGTACATTTTTTACGAGTTCCAACAGCAACAACAATAATATAACGCGAAAAATGATGCAACGAATTAATGTGATGTCAAAATGTTATCATGTAAAAAACATCATTTTGTGTCACTATAAAAATATGTACTTGCGTGTTATAATGTAATTTATGGACGAGATAAGAATATAACATCACAATTATTTATAATTATTATTATCTACCAGCAATGCAAAACTCAATATTTTAAAACGATTTGAATACGCAACGCCAACATTGTTTTATGCGTCATATTGTCTACATCAGTATATTACAATTTACCCCTTAATTTACAATACTATAAAATAAAAATTATAATAATTAATTATTAAGGTTTTTTCGTGAACTTTTGTATACTGACAAAAGCTAAACGTGTCGATGTATTATTATTATTTTACACAAACACACATACATATATATAAATCATGTGGTCGTGATTTATACCAATATAAATTCAATGATTTCAGACTGAATTTCTTCTTCAAACACCAAAAAATATATGTACAATTCTGTGCGATTCACGAGAAAAAAAAAAGATTTAATAAAATACATCAGTTTTCAGATCGTTGAATTTAATTATAATATATGACTATACGATTATACATATTCTATGATACTAAGTCCATTGTTTACATTAACATATACATTCAAGAAGGATATTATTGAACATTTTTTAACATTTTTTAACTTAGATTTAATTATACAACAATAAAGACCGTTCTTTGTTACAATATTATCAATATATGAAGGTCCGATCATCAGCATAGCCACTTCAGAAAAATAGTACTAAACCTTGACAGTATTTTGTACAACAAAAATAGAATGTTGTACACCCACCCAAACCCGAGAAAACTCGATTTTTCTATGGTCATCGTATTTTATACTGCGCCTACTACCTATAATAGCTACAATGCTGTACAGTTATACTGTATTACTAAAATAATGTGACATAAGTTAATAATACATTTTGAATAGGTATCAATAAACCGAGTTTTACTTTACCCCGCACTATATTTCATAATAGTATATGGTGGACTAAATGTAAATGAAAATAATTAAAGACAGAAAAACCCCTATTTCTGGTTTGTTCATGTATCTTGTATTATTTGACTAGATGTTTATTTTACACATGGTCATTTCCGAAAATGCAAATGAATATTTTGTTGGACAGTCGAATAGTGTGATCCAAACTGTGGATACTGTTTATGATATATACTTTCTTTTGTTACCTTCTCAAATAATTATAATCAGTGTTGTTTAATTTTTATTGGATTATAGAAGGTAGGTAAAATTTATGTATATCATAAGTTATTACGTTTCTTTTGATATTATTATCTTACTTGTATACAGTATAACATACGTATTTTGTTAACTTAAAATAATAGGTTCTATTATGAAACTAGAGATGAAACCAGAGGAAGGAAACCTAAAACTATTAATGATATAGATAGTTAAATAATGAAATTTAGAGATCAGAATGTCCTGGAAAATAATAGTAAGTAAAATAGTTTTATGATTTTTATATATTTTATTTAGATATGTTTATTCTGACGATTATTTTAATTAATTAATTAATAACATATTGTTATTTTTACATACTTTTCATTTTAAATAAAACAAAATACCTACTAAACGTAAACTAACCTCTTCTCTAGGATTACATCTACTTTCTCTAAAACATATAATAAAAACTATATTATGTCTATCACAACCCAAGAAAACATTAAAGATAGCTACCAATTAAAGTAAGTATTGTAATTGATTAATAAACATTTAATTAAAAACATATAAGTATTACATTGTATAGTAATAGTAAATAATAAGTACATATACACCACAATTTTACAATATTCACCAACAACACGATAAAGGTAGGTGCCTATAGTTACAAATAATAGATTTCAGAACAGAAATAATGCATAATATATATGAATAGTTTGGAATTAAGATATTAAAAAGATTAGAATTTTGGTTAGTGAACGAGCTACGTTTCTCAGTATATAACCAGAACGCGGATCGAAAAATCGGGTTTTCTCGTGTTTTTTTTTTTTTTTTTGAGGAGGGGGGTATAACATTTTGTATAATATGCCTAAGTATAAATACATATATTATTGTTTTTAATAATATAAAGAAATAACTAATAATATACATAATACTGTATAAGTTGAATTTCAATTTTATAATAATTGGTTACTGGCCGTGGTGCTGGGGATACGCATCCCCAGCACGGCCATAGAAAAATCGGATTTTCTCGGGTTTGGATGGGTGTAAAAAAATGGGTTGTACAAAATTGTACAAAAAAAAGTACAAAATACTGTCAAGGTTGGTACTATTATTCAAAAGTGGTCGTGCTGGTGTATTATATGAGTGTATAAACTAGAAAATTTCGAGAGGCAACGCATATTTTACAATATATTTCTTATACGCTATTAATGGTATTTAGATCATACTTTAATCAAAGTCTTAATTGGATATGATCTAGTGACAGTTAAGTTGTTATGCACGTATTTTTAATAAGTAATAATAAATGAAATAGTAATTTGTAATTCCCAATTACCCGTTATTAATTGTTGAGTTATTTAACAAGAAAACAAATTAGATATTATTATAATACAAAATGCACCTAAAACTTAAACATGTTTCACATTGACGTAGGCGTAACATAGAATAACCTCAGGTTATGTTATGAATATATACATCAAAGTAAGACTTTCAGAAACATATGTTTAGTTTAGAAAACGTGCAGGACTTGGGTTTTCAAAACGTTATATAGAATTAAAATTAAAATAATAAAATTATTATAAACGGTGAAGTTAACGAAATAAATGAACAAAAACGAGTACGGGAGTTATAATTAATTTTCATTTTAATAATTTGTATGTGCATAGACATTCGCATTCTCACGTGCAATTGCTACCACCGATACACGTCTATTGTTTTTTCTGTATTAGAAAACCAGTTTCAGACGCTCGATTTTTTCAATGAAAATCTTGTTATCAACAATAACAATCGTTAGAAAGCTAAAGAAAGCGACCGGGAAGACTAATGCAGGCCAGTTTCCTGGGCAGACAACTGGTTAACCTTTTCGACCGACATGTAATTAATATAGCCACCTTTGTGTATAAGTGTACGACATATAATCGCAATAAACTAAATAATTATTACATTTAATGTAATGTAATACATTTTAATGCAGTGGTAATAAAGTAACACATTTTCGTATAGGCAAAATCACCAATGATTCATTATACTGGTCCAAGTCTTGGTCCTTAACCAGTATGGTTGTTGGATCTTTGATGTACTTCCCTCAGATTAATTGAAATAACCTCTGAAATAAGACAAAAATCGACCATAAAAATATAAATTTCACTTTTGCCACCCGACGAGTTGGAAAACGATAACAACTCTTGTAAATAATAATCATTCAATTCAGATCACCGATATGTTTATAAAATAATACTGATTTATTTTCCGTAATCTTTTGCGCGTCCGTCTTAAAAGCAACAGTGAAAAACTTTCAATTCACGAAACGTTATGGAACGAATGTTTTTTTCATCTTGAACCGTTAACACATATAATATATATACTGAATTAGTTGAAGTGACTTTTCATGATGATGTGTTATTAGTTTCGACTGAATAACAACACCGTGTAAATTTCATGACGTGTAGATAAAAATAATATGCATACACGACGACCGTAAAAATAAAAAAATAAAATAACAAGAATTTGAATGGATGACGTGTAGTATATTTCACAAACCATGTTTTTTTTTTTTTTTTTATTTACAAGAATATTATGATACCACATTAATGTTAGCTTTTAAAATTTAATTGCGCATTTTATTAAAATTAATAATTATATTGAAAGCGAGTACGTTTCTCAAGCATATTGACACAGATTGGAGTCAATTAAGACGAAGAAAGTAATACGTTAAAAAACAAGTTGTTGCTACAGTATACGGAATATATTATAATAACACATTATATTATATTAATGAATTTAGGTATATTAAATACAAGTGCTTATGTTGATAATATTTCACTAACTTTCGAAGTACAATTTTTTTTTCTTTCATAAGAACCAGACATATATTCTATGTTATTGTTATTAATACTACCCATAACATAAAAAAATGATTACTCATAGATGAAACGTTCTTAAAAAATCGGTCTCGCCAATTATGGGAAAAATATGAATAATATACGTGTATATATATACAGTGTATAATGTTATAACGTATATGTTATATCACTTGACAAGCCCAGTTTTTCGCCTACAAAAAACAAATACATCAAGATGGCACTTATACCTAACACGTAATTCACATAATCATAGTCTATTTAAATACATGTTATTTACATAAGTTATATTCGAAATTTGTCATTAAAGAATAGATTTTCGTTAAAAAACTGAGAGCGATTTGCATTTTTTGCGTTAACGTTTAGCGATTTAGCGATTAGTATAAAAATAGTAAAAAATAGTATAAAAATACATGTATAGTGGTCCAACCAAACGCATATCAAACTAAATAATAACAGATATTTAAGATATGTAACATGAACTCAACTTAAAATCTTTACTAACAGGAAATATTGTCAAGAACAACTAATGTTCAATTTAGAGAGATTAAATATTATTTTGTTATTTTTTTACTTATAATGTATGTATAATAATAATTACTAGTGCATATTTTATAACAATAGTCATAAATAATATTCTAACATATATACAGTGGCGATGCGAAGAATTATTTTCGAGGTTCAAGTCTCACAGCTCAAGTATTTTTAGGAGCCAGGGGCGTGAGTATGTTGTGTTTGATCAACAATTAACAATCATTTTAAATGTATTAAATAATTTAAGACTAATACTGATGGATTGGTCTTAGTATGTGTGTCCAAACGAATTGGGGTTATGTTTGAAGCGTTTTAAAATGAACTAAGTGTTCCTAATTTTCTGCAAAAGGTATTTTGTCATTTTAGTCGCCGATCGAACAAGAAAAGGAAAATAAAAATGAACACGCGCGATTTAAAAACGTATGAAAAATCGCTAAAGTCTCTTCATCAAAATCAGTGGCCGACATTGTGCGTTTAAAATCGCAGAAATAACTAGAAATCGTTTTCGGTAGGGCCACGTCTTTATAATTCACTTCGCGTTTACGAAGATATTATTATAGCTGTATGTAGGTAAAGATTTTATGACACTGATGTAACGGGTATTTATGAATAGCATAATAGAGCATATACATACATTTAAGGTAAAATTTGGGACCGAAATCGCCATCAAAATACCAATCGTGGATTTAGTGCACACAACCCTCAAATTCATATGAATCGCTAACTGCAGAAACGGGACAAGTCCATTTTTATTAAATTTGATTTTATTATCATTTTTTGTTCAGTACACGTAAATACATCGTTTACTGTAGGAAGGAGTGAAATCCGACTATTCAAACGCTAAATATAGCGTTTGGAAATTTCACTTTACTGCAGAAAGGGAACATATCATGTTCAGTTTTTCATCATTCCTGAAAAATTAGGAAAAGTGGACTTGTCCCGTTTCTGCAGTTAGCTATTCATATATTTCCATACCGAATACTTTGTAGAAACGCACTAATTATAATCTTCAATAAAACTTTGGAGCGAATTCATCGATCATTTACACTACATTATCTCGTAACTACAAGTCATCGTAAGATATAAAAACGTTTGTTGCATATATTATGCGATATTCGGCTAAGAATTGTTTCCGGGAAAACGCGTGTACAACGTGATCGTAAAATATACACGCGCGAGCACACTATAAACGCTTAGTACCAACCTACCGATACTGCAGATATTATGTGTTCGTCTTACATACGAGCATGGGCACAACTAGAACCCAAATATTGGGGATGCTAAGATTGCATAATTAAATTAAATGATATTTAACTGTAATTATTATAGATTATATGGATCTGAAAAAACAGGAGTGCTATATTTGAACTCAAGGGTGATAACAACTCTATTGCGCCTCCCCTCCCCCTAGTTGCAACTATACGTATGAGAGAGAGACAACTATTAAAAAAAAATCGTTAAAACGTAAGGAAAAATAAATCGAAAACGACGAATTACCTCGAGCATTCATAATATAGATTTCACATACATATTTCAAAAAATAATACATGTGTATAATATAGTGGATACATGTACGATATTATATGTTTATAAACTAATATTGGTGGATTTCAATAATAATGAAAAGGTATTTAGACTTATATTTAGGTCGTCACGCAGCGGCGACAGAAGTATGCCGTAAAAATATAAAATAATAAATAATTAAATATTCATTAGATATTTTATTATTATAGAACTCGTTCTGGGGGATTCACGTGCATTTTTGTCCAATAAAATATTAAGTTCGGATAAAACGTTTCAAAAAGTCTATTATTGAACGTACGTAAACAGGATATATAGCCACAATTAAGCTGGTTACACACTACGCATTTCAGAGCGTTTTAGACGCGACGGTCGAACGCCAAAAATCAAACACGCCTCAACATATGGTCATGTTCGCACCAAGGTAAAAACCGCGAATTCGAACGCTTCAAAACGCACAGGTTTAATTAAAAAAGGTTCTGGATGCGACAACATCTAAAATTAAACATTGTATTTTTCATGTTATATTCAAACTGGGCGTTTGCGACGTCGCGTTTTGCAGCGTTTCGGTTTATAATCAATTTATTTGGTAACCAGACGTCGACTTACTGTGCAATATCCACCACCTCAAGTTGGTCACATGGTAATCAAAGTTTTTTAAAGTTACCAAGTTATCAAGTGATGGAATGGATATACGAAAATACTTGAAGAATTCTTCTGGATACTGCCTCAATGCAGAAAAAATAACTTTATATTGATCTTCCTGAGGCCTTTTAAGGTTAGTGGGTGCACCATCGACGATTAGTTACTATTTTTTTTCTCTCCTTACGTTGTTGCAAATTTTTATACAATGCATAAACCAAACAAGCTGCTTCGCATCATCTAATGTATTTATATATAATCCGTTTAACGTTTTAATTTTAAAACATATTACAAAAGTAACAAAAACGTTGTACGATATGTACACGAATACGTTTAAATACCAAATGACAGTATTTTGGACAACGAGGTTAGGTCACACCATTTCCCGCGTGTACGCTATCAACAGATACGTATCAATGCTCGTTAAAAAATGATTAACAATTAATCTTGGTGATCTATAAATTTCTATTATTTTATAATTTTGTAGGTTAAATTTAAAATTAATTTCAATGGAATTACAATCGGTTATAATACTATTAAAATCATATTAAAATCAGTGATTATGATTATATTCCTTATAAAAATAGCTTTACCATCAGCTTTCTTTAATAAACCTAAAAAATATTATGTCTTATATCCATTAGTATAAGCATTAGTATTAGTCCCAATCAGAATAATTATATCAAACGTTCGTAGAATTGTATTTACATAAACCAAAAATTCGTTTAAGTGTAAATTCATACTACGAATATTGCATTGAAAGACTTCAACGAAACCCTAATTACCGCTCTTTTGCAATACAACGTGATAAACATAAAACGTCTTAGCTCAGCACATGTGCTTTGTTCGACCGTAATACGAAAACACACGGACTGTGTATATTCAAGAGGCGGTGACGTACGACTCGTAAAAATAAACATGTACACCGCACCGGGTTAACCCAGTGAAAGAAAAATATTCCGTTATACGTGTAAACCGGTACCATTCATGTATATATAATGTGAAACCAGCAACACACCGTAAGTCTCTAAAAGGACCATTATTCAGGATTGTCACGGTTAACAACAATAACTATACATATGTGAATTCGACAACGATTACGATGATAATGATGATGATGATGTGTATATAATGATGATCTACTGATATTGCAAGTGAACGCGCACAATATTTACCACGACGGTGTAGGTGGTGTTTATTATATTTCCCTGATTGCACGTACGGGGGGGGGGTCGCATTAATTTATTTTGTGTATTCAAAACAAGAAAAATAAAACAAAATATTACTAACTGTGGTTCTTCATCCCACAAGATCGCGAATTATTATCATACTTGTGGGAATACAGCGAAGATCGTAAGAAAGGGAAAAAGAAAAAATCGAAACACGTAGAATGCCTCCGTCGTAGGTCGCGCACAGTCGTTATGTGTACAAATACACATATAATGCACAACATACAGTATATACTTATATGTACATACATTGTCACTGGTCCAGAACGAGCGCAAAATCGTACAAGTGCGCGCGCGCGTTTTTTTTGCACTTCGTTACGTTTAATTTAATTTACTATGGTTATTTTTCAGTGTGCAAACGTATTATACTTGTACACAAGATATTACGTTATAAAACGACGATGAAAATAATATTATTATGTTGTGTTTATGTCTGCCATATGCCAGTGAATGGTGTGCGTGTATTATTTGCGTCCGTCTGCGCCGTCGCCGCGGCAACAAAGGGAAAAAAAAACGATTCACCCTACAGATTCGATTCATTAGGGGGACGAAAAGACTTGAACGCTCACATTTGGGGTGAAAATCCGCTTCCACTGCCACCGTCGCCGTTGTCGACGATCAACCCCGCAGATCCTACCGTAACACGAGAAATGGAGGCTTTTCCCTACACACTAAAACCACATATACGTAGTATTGTACTCACGCGCATTCACACGACCCTATAATATATATATATGTATTTATATTTGTCTCCACTGTCATCTGGGGCCAGTTACCCGAACCGATTTTCAATGTACATTACAGTCAATTTTAGACGAAAATATCTGTGAACTAAGAATATAATTCTTCACCCGGTTACCACCAGGATAGTTACCCTGATGTAGGAAGCAACGCGGGTTAAACCGATAATGCGTAAAATACAAGTTAATTTAAAAGAAAAAAAGAAAAACTAGAAGTATATATTAAAATAAAAGTTTTATGATTACAAATAAATAAACATAAAAAAAAAGCCTATTGCAAAATAACAATTAGGCAATAAAAAAATTACAAATTCTACCACAATATTATACTGACAACATAAATTTAGGTGTATTATACACAAATAGCAACGTTGCTCAGCCTAAGCATGTATATAGGTATACGATCAGGAGTCAATAGACTTTGTACCCGTTTACGGGTAACGAACTAAAAAAAAAGAAAAGAGAAACGCGTACAAGTTTCATATGCGATCGACTTGGCATGTTAAAAATTCTACATCACATTTCGTAAGAATAGATTCATTGTTTTATATCGTATTGTGCATATGTGTATATAAAAATATGTATTATCATAAGAGTGATAAATTATGTACATGACACACATATTGAGGTATACGAAATAACGACTTATTAATGTTGTCGGTTTTTTAAACGATATTAAATTCTTCGAATATATTGAATAAAAATTGTAAATCATTAATACTAAATACAAAAACTCTAAATTATTTGAGACGTAAAAAGGCCGTACATGTACACAATGTCAGCATGTTAATTTGTTTGTACAAGAAAAATACCGAACATTATTATATATATAACACATTATTATTGCATCTTCACTTTCGAAATAATTATTTTCCATAGAAATTTTACAAAAAAAAAAATAAAAAACATCTAAACTCAAGTTTATATGAAAGAATATCACTTTATTATGCCAATAGTATATCCTTTTATACGTCTATATATTTACTATCAAATAGGAAAAAAACTTTTCCTGTTTATAAACACTTTTTATTCTTTATACTTAATAATGTGGCTGTTAGTTTAAACCTAATGAAAATCTTATCGATTAACCTTACAAATAATTCGTTTAAAGAAACTTATTAATTTATTTATATTTATATTTATCTTATTAAGTTATACAGTCTATTTAATTTACTACTTTACTAAAAATGTCATCTGCTATTAAACTTTTTTGGTATTTGTCATTACTCATTAAAATACCGCAGATTAAATATCCCCAATGAACCAAAAATTAATACCAAATCAACTTCTATTTCAAATTTTTAATACGCAAAGTTTTTATTGAAGAAATACAAAAATCAACTCATTACGATCGAGTTAAAAAAAATGTTTCAATCAGAAATTTAATTCAATCGATTCAATATGATTCCTTTTATATTGATTTCAATGTCATAAAATAAATTAATTTTTTTTTCGTATAGATAAGTACAATATATAATATAATGGAGATAATCGAATATTGATTAATTATCTTGGCTTTTTAATTTGATATACAGTATATTGTGACTCCGTGCTTTAATTTATGACTTTACACGAGTATTATATAAAATATACACGAATACAATTGTATTAAAAAGAATTTTTGCTGAAATTGTAAAATGAAAAAAAACCAAGTATGGTTTGCAATTTAAAAATAAAATATCTGCTCGTCGGGACACGCAGTATTATATTACTATGGGTTCATGATTAGACAATTATTATTATGGATTGTTATGGTATAATAGCTTACACG
This sequence comes from Sipha flava, assembly GCF_003268045.1. NCBI lineage: Eukaryota > Metazoa > Arthropoda > Insecta > Hemiptera > Aphididae > Sipha > Sipha flava. The sequence continues at coordinate 119,993 of NW_020271726.1, forward strand.
ATTTCCGATCGGTTCGACGATCGAAGTGTCACAAAATTGTTGGCTTTATCACGTATAGTGCATTAATATAGCTGGCTCATTGTTTTGATGAATCGTTTGGAACACCCTGAACAAGTTACACGAACATACATCAAAATTACTAATACCTACACGAAAATCTAATGCGGTGTTAATTTCTCCACGCAAACATGGAACGCGATAAAATTATAATAAAGCTGTTTTAGAGTTCGTATTGAGCACATTGTTCGCACGATCCAACTCTTGCGTATTATTTGTTGTTATTTATTATTATTATTATTATTACCTATTCATATTTTCTTAGGACGAAAACATGACGAGGAACTTCACGTGTTTATGTCGAATTGTTGGTGGAGGAGAAGAGTGAATTATTACACGTAAACGATTTTATGATGCGATCGATACACGCAAGTATATTACAGTATATTTCAGTATATTATTGTATTACTAGTACACCTACTAAAGCACCGTTTACTTTACAAACAAAAGAAAAATCAACATCGTAGACCCACTGCGTGAATTTATAAACATAAGGCACATTAGAACGTAAAGAAAAGTTTCAGTGAGAGGTATTATAAAATTATTATCTATTGTAAGAGTGGCACGGTGAAGTCGTATAATCGCGTAAGTCGAGTTCGTTCCCATAAACAGAGACACATTTTACACATGCGCATGACGGTTGTCCTTATGTACAACTACATGCATATCGAGCAATTAATATTTCATAGAGTATTTTATAAATAAATATAGACCTTATATTATTATATATCATTATCATTAGCTCGTTACTACCTCCTATATCCTTCGATAACATATGATTGTTATTATTGTAAAGGTTTCGACGTTTTGTTCGCAGTAAAATACTTGATGATCATGATTAGCTAGCATCCTTCCGTAATAATATTATTTAATGTCCCGGGGCTATACAATATAAAATATACATACAGAACCAACCAACTGTGGTAATAATTTTTAATTTTAACTAATCGACATATACGCCGTCTCTTCCGGCGTACGAAGTATTGTACTCGATTATTGTACCAGTATTTAAAAATACATAGGTACTAATAAAAAAGTTTTTTCCACAATCACATACTCATAATATGACTACATATAATAAATACTTTCCATATATTAGTCATCGCAAAGATACACATCCATTAATTTATATACATACTTATAAACTATTACAATTTTTATCATAAATGTGAAAATAAGACTAGTGACTAACGATACTCCATAATAAATATTGACTGGGTGTTTAAGATATTTAGTAGGAACATAATATTTATATCGCGCATATTTCAAGTGTTGAACATTGAAATGACTGGAATCAGTACTTTTCTTTATAAACAGCAATACATTTTCCCTAGGTTTTAAAGGTTTTAAAAAATAATAATACACCAATGGCGTATCCAGGGGGTTAGGGGGTTATATCTCCCCAAAAAATGTTAAATGTATATATATTGTCTATTGATTATAATAAAAACACACAAAATTTAAAAAAAAATTAATGTTCATTTTTTATAACCCCTCTCCCCCAAAAAAAATTCTGGATACGCCACGGTAATATACATTTTATAATTTTTTATCGACGTTTTAGCATTTTATGTATATTGAGTTGATTCATTGATACGAAAAATATCTTATTTATATTTTATCCAATTAATAAAGTTGAAATACAAATCATTCAATAAGTATGTACGTAATCACATAAGACTTATTTCCAGAATAAATAATCACAGATTATCATATAATTATGTAAATTGATTATTACTCATACACATATTTGTATTTATTCAAAGATTTTAAGTATTCTAACATTTCCAATACAGTAATATCTTTTTTAAAAAATTTCCAAAACCATTTCGACAATATTGGTAAACACTATTTTCATTTCAAACGTATCTGTGTATCCTACCATATATGCATAAATAAAATACGTTAAAATATGCCTTCACTTTTAACAATAGACTAAATCGTGTTGTCCTAACGATAACCTTTGACCTGTATTTTCGTATACTATTTTCTTTTTTACTATAGGATTGGTAGTAGCATGTTTAATTTTTTTTTTTATAAATTGTTAGATAAAGTGTTTTTTTTTAGTTAAATAAAAGTGGAACGCAAATGGTGGGAAAATATTTAACTAACATTTACAAGTGTACCGTTTCAAGTATAATTTGTGCAAAAAAATGCAAATGACCATGTTAAAATGACGATTCCAGAAATATTTAAATTCCACTATATGTACGTATACTGAATCGATTAATCTGAAATCGTTAATATTGCTTTAATTTCAAAACATTACAACTAAATCATAATTATTAAGTTATTCACGAGGTTGTACATTAGTTAGAAATACATTAAAAAAAATCGAGCCAATTATTTTAAATCGCACTTTTGTTGGACCATGGGGACATTTGGTTTTATTCTATACGACAGATGTTAAAAATATATATTTATAATTTAATGCTCAAATATTATTAATTGACGTAATCGCTTTTCTCTTATCACTATATTGCAGTTAAATGCTTGAATAAATGAGTTGTAATAATGTTTCATTAATGTGTGTCGATAACACATGATGTTTTTCTCAACCATTTTATTCGTAAATTATAACATATTATGTATATTATGAATATATTATAATTTAATTTATAATAATATTTACATGTACACGAGTTAACATATCACTCATACCTATTTGGTTATGTACACAAATCATTTTATTGACTTAGTGTAAGTAGGTACGTTTAATTTTAATCGGTAGTCTTAAAACAAAATTATTTTTTATTTATTTAAAAGCGTACCTAGCATTAATAAACACTTGTTGAGTTATTAAGACGTAATCGATTACTTATATGGATACAGTAAATAAATATTTGAATATTTACTTTTTATATTATAATATTGTAACGACATTTTAAAAATAAAAAAACCATTTCGATTGTATACGCGTATGTTAAATACTATAATCAAAATCATTTGAAAATCAAGGAGTACCTATTATTCTTACACGGATTTTAAAAGCAACATCACGTATTATGTATTATACGACGTCTATCCCGTTGTATACAATGATACATGTTTTCTGCATGGTTATACATTAACATTACATATATTTATAAATATAGACTATATTTTTAGGACTTTTTCGTTATAATAAACAACGGTGTGCACTATTATCAACAACGTTATCAGGCACCAAAAATAGACACATTTTAAACTTAATATAGCATGAAAATCTTTACAAAACACACACACATACATATATATTTAGTATAGTTATTGTTTGAAAACCATAAAAAAAAAACTATTTGAAAATTCCCACCACGACTACGCATAGTTACACACTCACTCGCTTACAAGCGTTATCTCTCGTAAATCGCCGAGACAATGAAATAAAAACCACCTTAACTAAATCGTAGGTGTATAGGCCTACACTTGTTTGATAAGTTAGTAAGACTGAACGTAATATGAACATGATAGCATTGCAAAGTGCAACGTCTTACATACGACAATATCACGTTATAAATAACGACGCCGACCGGTGATAATACATCATCAGTGTCGATATCCATTTTACAGCCACGTGTACTGTAGCGATCCAGGTAGTGTCATCGTTCTCCCTGAAAATGCGCGACCCTACATTTTTCGGACCATTAACATAATAACATAGTAGTTTTTAGTAATAAAAAAAAAAAAAAAAAATGTAAAAGTTCACCGTAGAAACACATTGTTTAGAATAATAGACCAATGGTGCTGTAATATTATACGATAACACTATTCAAAACCTAAATTTTAGTATTATACTCGTATTATTTAAAATTTATAGTTTATAAATTTTATCTTTTTTTTGCTAGGCTCAACCATGTTATTTTGTGGTCTCCTACCTAGTAAAATATCCTGTCGCAGTCACCCCGCGCGTATCGCGAATCTATGTGTGGGCGTAAACCTAAATCCACATCCATGGGTTAAACGTGTGGTGTAAGGAGGTAGCCAGGGTTAGGGGTTACGACCATACGCACGTAATCAAATAATCGTATTACAATGGGATTTACGAATACAAGGTGATTTACGTGCATAAGTATATATAATGCATCTCACGTTGGGCTTTTTTTTTTTTATTATTATTATTATTTTCCGTGCGCATAAGTACTTTTTTCATAGGTTTCTCATAGTTAGTTGTGTGTCGAAACTGCGACGGCACCGGCACCAGAATGCGGTCAAACGGGTTTCGCGCGCCACCGTCGCCCAACCGGTGGCGGGAACGACGTGCGGGTGGGTAAACGCACGCATACACCGGTGCATTTACTTCGGTACGCAAACGTACATAAACAGGCCCGTGGACGAAACTGTCCCGTAAAAACTAATGAACGTCTACTACGCCCAACCCGTCCCTTTGCACCCCACGTCCAACTGTCAACGTCAAACACGGTGAACAGTCATTGGCCCTGAACACGTTTGCCGCTTTTTTCACCGCGGTACGCCTTCGACCTGGACGTGTCCGTGATAATATTATAACTCCAAAAGAAATTCGTAAGCACTTACTCGTACGACGACGATGTGTATTTGTGTGTGTGCCGAAGATATTCCTTTACGAGTTTTTGAGAAACAAGCTTCCGGCAAACCGATTAGGATCGGCAACTTAAAAAGCACAAAAACATAAACTACACGATTAAACGAGCGTATTATTATTGAAAACAGCGCAGTCAGCTGTCGACTAAACACTTAATAGACGAGAGGAGGAAAAAACGCGAAGAACTAAAATGTGTAAAAAAATTTAAAAAAAAAAAAAAAAAAACCGATAAACCGAAAACACGTACAGCACTATCAACGACGCAAAACTATCGCGGTCGCGTACTAACTGGCAACCGAAACGTGAGAACAGATGGAACTAGCCTGCTGCGACGCGAAACGACCAGCTGTTATTATTCCGGTTTCAGCGAATCGGTCGATGCGTGTCCACCGCCATCTAGCGGTACCCTCGTCGGCTAACACGATCACGACACTTTATTACGGAGTCCAAGCAATAAATAAGATTATTTTGTTATTAATATATTATATGTTTTTGCTACAGCGGTTATAATTTAGAAGTAGACGGATAAGGCCGCACCTACATTGGATCCGTATTTCTCCCGATCCGATCCGATTCGTCGTCGTCCGACTATCGGAATCCGATGACGTCCGACGTGAGTGCCTACATTGGTTCCGTCGAAATCCTTCGACGTCCGTCGAGATCCGTTTAACTGCAGTCTGTATAGGAAGCTATTACAGTCATTATTTTCAGATTAAATACGCGTTGAAGTGGAAAAATCAGACTGAAAATAAACACGTTTGATCGGACGTCGGATCGGATCGGATCGGGAGTCACCAGGAGTCGTCGGATCGGAAGTTCCGTTACCAGTGTAGACACTTACATTACAATTAGGTGTTTGTTTTTTCTCCGACAATCGGACGACGATGGATCGGATCGGATCGGAAGAAATACGGATCCAATGTAGGTGCGGCCTAACGCGGGAAAATATTTCTCTAGTTAATATTAGTCATTGATTTATTTACATGACGGGACGAATCCGAACTAGAACAGTAAATCATTTAAAATTTGTATATTCTATAATTAGGCACGTACTTGATGAGTGAAAACGGACACTTACATTGATATGTTTTGTTATAAAACGCTGACAATGACCAACAATTTGGCATTTGAACAAATAAAGAGAAATCGGCGTGTTCTGAACAGTAGCGGCTCGTAGTAAATATTATGGGGAGACTTAAATTGTTTAACGTAAACTCCATGCAACAACGAACGAAAAAAACACTTTTGTTGGAAAATCAACTTTACTTAATACTTAATTTAATAATCGGTTAATATTTTTATTTTAATTTAATTGTAAATATTTTTATAACCCAAATCTACAATTTTTTTATTTGCGAATTCGCAGATGACGGTGTACAGCGACTAACGACAGCGCGATGGCACGGAAATCATTGTCGTGAACCCGATTTCAATAGTCTATAATACGTGGATTATTCTCTCCGGTCTCCTTCGATATAAACTTGTAAATATTGTGAAATTAATGTTGTTATGTATTTTTATGTTTGTAATTATTAAAATTTAAAACATTTTTAAAGGCCAAAGATACAACTTCGTGGACCGATGAAATACATAGATTTTTCCAAGATGAGAGCCTGTTTGATATGACAATTACCGTGGGTTGGCATATTAATTGTAGAATCTGATACCCAGAAATTTATCAAATGGGATTTGAATGAGAAAAGTAGAAAAATTAAAAAAGTTCCAAATTCAAGTAAATAGTTAATCGATTTTTAATCGTAAAATAATACGTAGAATCATTAAGTAAAGCTTAATAGAAAAGAGGGTCTGAATTCTCCTTTGGGTAGATGAAGATGATCCAAGGACTTATAGTATGTTACGGTTTAGTCCAAGCTGGTGAGAAAATACTGCAGATTCTAGGGCGAAATGGTTTAATTTATGAGCCGCATTTACAGCACGTAATTTTATACATGTAAAATGAACTGAATGAAAAATAAATAATATATCGATTGTATTTAAAAACGATCAAATATAAGGGATGTATTTATTTACAAACAATTCTGATTAACTATATGTATACAAAACACGAACGAGGGAAAAACAGTCAACATCATTATTTCACATTATTATATTTCATTAAAACTATTGTTATGCAATGCGATTTATTAAAGTGTTTAATATTAAAAACGATGCACTTTGTTTGTTATTTTCAATATTATTATTGTAGTTGTGTTTTCTTAAAACTATTCCTATATGTAAATTATTTTACACATTTCAGAAATTAGAATACTTTGCTTATTTTATATTATATACATGCCAGCACTTATTTTTCGTCCGTTGATCTATATGGTTTTTATAACGCATGGCCAATATGTATACTATGTAGGTACTATTTTCCCCTCTTTTATTATACGCAATCAGAAAAAAATGACTATTATAATACTGTCGAAACAAATACCATACAATATTCATCGTCCACTGGAACCATAATTGATGCAAATGAGGTAATAAGATGACTTTTTTTAAAACGTTCTGCTGTCATATCATGTTATTTTTCGTTTCGTAACACAATCGTGTGGTATATCTTCTAGTCAAATTAGTGATGCCTTGTAAGTTGTATCCTTTTAAGTATCTATATATATTTTTTAAATTAAATTCTTAGATTTCTGTGTAAATAGTATGAAAAGTAGAATAGGACACGGTAAAAAATAAACACATATGGTTGTTAAAATGCATTTTGTAATTTAAATTTTAAAATTTAAATAAAATGTTTCAAAATATTCTATGACCTTTAATTCCATAAAGAAATAAAAATCTGCACAAAACGTGTGTACTATATTCTATATTATAGAATTACTTATTTATTGGTGTATTTTATTAGAACTTGAAACCGAAAATGAAGCATTTTGATTTTAAAAGTAAATTTATTAATATTTTATCTATATGATAAATTTAAATAAAAATACAACTCTTACAATTCTTTATCAATTTTTTATTATATTATACATATAATATACCACATCCAATTTAATGATCTAGAGAGTACATTATTGTTTTTCAAAAGGTCATTGCACATTATTTATCTATATCAATAGTTTTAATAATTAATGGTAGTTTGTAGGACTGTAACGTTGTGGGAAAGTATGACTACACAATAAATTAAGTATGTATTGTAATTTTTCAAATATGAAAATTAATTTATCTAGTCATTATCCACGTTAAGTATAGAATTTAAGAATAAGTTATTTCTCAATCACTCAATCATTCTTACTGATATAATAACCTTTTTAATTAATTTAATTATCTGTATACGTGGGTGTATGAAAATATTACAATTGATTACTGCATATTAAAATAACCAGTTTCTTCGTTATAACTATCACAAATTAAACATATTTTCTATAGATCAAAATAACTCATTAAATAAGGCTTAATTTATGTAAGTATAATAAATAGTCATTATATATATATATTATAATTATAATATAATTAATAGCCATTGATCATGATATTAAGAGATTTTTATAATTCTAAAAACTTAAGTATCAAGACCGAATAAAAGCTTTAACCGATTTGTTTAATCATTCAGCATATTCTAAAAGATTATATTGCGTTGTATAATAGTATTTTGCATTGTTTTGTAACAAAACATTTTAAGTGGTTATGAATAATAATATAATATAAAATTAAAGTATAAAGAATATAAAATAAAAATATTTATAGTTATTAATTTATCCTTTGAACAATAGCAATTAACTAATGTAGGATAAAAATATTATTATTATAATATTTTCGACTGAAGTTGTCATAAAGGATAATTTGTTCCATAAGCTATAGAATATTTGTTTAAGATATTGTAACTCGTTTACAATTCATAGGCATCAAAATAATTTTATGAAATATATTACAATGATATTTGAAACAAAATGTTTAAATCTATAATATCAAGATTGACTTTAAATTAAGCTGAAATTGTGTATTTCGTCCATAGATAGTAATAAACGAAGCATAGGTACTCATATTTAAAACTATATACCATTTATTGTTCTTTGATTTAAAAAATCTAAATTGATAATATTTTTTAGCTATAATTTATTATTAATCAAGTTTTTAATTTGATGTTAAGAAAAATAGTATAATCTTAGACGTTAAACGATTCAAGATTTCTTTCGCTGGAGCCCAGATTCGGCTGATCTTCAATAATGTATTTTAAAAGTAGTGTTTAATTTATAATCTGAATGCTGCAAATATTTGTGAACGAAACAGCCTAGATAATTGGCTGAATGATGTTCTATGCATAGAGATTAGAAGTAGCAAATAGGTATTTTGACTTTGAATACTGAGAAATCGAATGGAAATTTCCGTAGCCTAGATACACACATAAAGAAGTATGTATACAATATAATTTCATGTGACCCGAACGTTGAGTAGTTATAGACTTTTTATATATGCATTCCAAAACATTTAATTTTAATACCAAGTAGTTTGAATAATATTTAAATTACTCATTACTGATTTGGTTGGTTTCGAAATTGAGATGAAAAAGAAATTGGAAAATGACGTTCCGTAGATTTATGTAGAGCAAAGGTAATGACTGACGAACTGAAAAATCAATACTTTCATAGTATTCAATTTATGTAGTTGAAGTTTAAAAATATTAAAATTTTAGGTAACAATACGAAATGTTTTACATTTTTACAAAATTTACAATTTTTACAAGCTTACTAGGTGATTTTTCTACATTTCCATCTTTAAAATAACTTAAATGACATAAGTTAAAGCGCTATAAGGCCATTAACTGGAGTTAGTGATTGAAAATATTTTAGGAAGAGTATTATTAGATTGGATAATAATTGAATTGTAATAGTATTACTGGATTGTTTATATTTTCGTCCTCACTAATAATTTAATATTGATGTATGACAGAAATTCTTGCTGTTTATTGAAGTTGGAGGAACTAGAACAATAAGATTAACTGATGGGAATAATAATTCAAATTATCAGTTTAATTTAAAACTAATTAACTTAGAATTAATTAACAGAGAAATGAAGAATGACTGAAACTGTTATTTGAAACCAGCTTGCTATCAAATAAACTTCATGCCAAATCCGTTGATTTTAGAAATATGTATTAAGATCACATAACAAAAGTATAAAAGTTATCGTAAGTAACGAAATAATAATACACACACGTGTGCGCGTACACACACACATATATACTTGTCTTGACGGCGTACGCGACAAAATTGCAAAAGTAGTTATAGTTGGTTTCAAATTAAATAATCATCAAAATGCTTTTTTCTAAGGTGTAAAATATTATATATATCAAATACATCTTGGAATTAAAAAATAAAAAATTGTCTTTAAGTTTTGCCCTGAAGAAGCAGCAATGCAATCAACAAACGTTAAAATACTTTTGATATTTTAAAAGAACTTTTAACGGAGGCCGTAATTTATTTCATTAACAACACAAACTTCAAATACATTTTTATTTTTATTTATGAACCATAAGCTTAGATTCTTCACTCATAATATATTAGAGTTCGACGATAATTTAGATATTAATTAATGTAAGAACGTATTATGATCGTATAAAGTCAATGTTTAAAGTGTATTTTCATATTTTATATTAATTATTTAATTTTAAATGTTTTCATTAATGAAAATAACTCAATAATTATATTACTAAATGTTTAAATTTAAAGTTAATTTTCATAACATTTTATAGGTATCTATGTAAATTATTTACTTTCACTTTTAATCAACTTATTGAAAATAAAATTGACAGTTTTATGCCTGATGTAATTTTTTGAAAATAAGTGTTTAATCTAAACACCAATTAACCAAAACATGTGTTCAATGTCATGAAAAATTTAAATACGAAACAACTGGAGAAGTTAAGTGCGCTCTTAACTAAACCATAAGGGCAACTGAAAGTGATGAATTTCATTGCTGTAATGCGGGTTTAGGGGTCAGTGTGTTGAATGAAAGTTAAACTGGTAGTAGTGAATTGATTATTATTCATTGTACGGATGTGTATACACTTAATTTTATACAGCGGTAATATTATTCAGTGAAAGGGATAAAAAGAATTGGTTTAAGTTCATATTTTTAAAAACGAATTTCTAAAGCGATAAAAAATACTTATATGTTAAATTTATTACGTCCATATAAATTCACTACATTAAATAATGTATCAATTTTATACATCTCACTGCAAACATTTGTAAAAATGGGTTTATACAGTTTTTAAAAATAATTGTATACTTCTTCGTTACTCAAAACAAGTTTATAATGAATAAAATACATACAATTAAATTATTTATTTATACATCTATATAGGCTACAAAGAAAACTTATCACTCAAAGTAATGTATCGATGTATCATGAAATCAGCTGAAATTAGTTTCTTATTTGAGATTTAAAATCTCATCATCGTCATTTTTAAGTATTATACAAATTGAGCAGAGTAGAAGTGGAGTAGGTAAGTATAAATATCAACATTTTTGTTTTACAACGTGGGAGATAATAATTTGTTGTTTAGGATAAAAATACTCATCTAAAGTTGTTATAATTAATTCATTATATCTATATTTAGTTATATTTACGTGATAAGTATACGTTTAAATGTTAAACTATTTAGTTATTTCAAAATTAAACTCTCATGATTGATATTTGACTCATTGAATAATTGTTTGAAAATTTGAATCAAGACAAACGACCATTATACAATTATTTTGAATTTATAGTAAATTTATTCGAGTGAGAGTTTTGTTTCAACATTCAAGATAATCGTTATTTTTGCGTATATTATAAATCAATATAACAAAATGTATGCTTAGGTAACTTTAAAACTTGTTAATTTATTTTAATACATACACAAATGATATACATATATATATATATATATATATAAATAAATAAAGTTAACTAACATTTATAATTTTAAAACCAATCTAGTATTTTAAATAGTTTATTTAAATAATAGTTCATAAATTAATAATTTTATTAATTAATATTATATAATAATTAAATAAATTAAATAATTTAAGAAAAAAAAATTGAATTATACATTATAATGAAATAAGTGAAAATGTTTATTTGGTTTTCATAATTTTAAAGTATATGTACTTATCGCTGATGTTTTTTGGTAAGTTGAAACAACTTGACTTAATAAATTATATATATTAATGTACATATTGGTTTATTTAGAAATGAGGTTTTTTTATTTTTATTTAATCTACTTGTGGGTATAGAAGTAGTTCTATGATGTAGTGTGTTAACCATTAAGAGGACGCCACACCTGTGTGTTTTGTCTCCGTCTGACATATGTACAACACAGAAAATTTACGTTGAGTGATTCAAATGTGGTGATGTTAGCGTTAATATTAGAGTAAACTGACCTATTATCAAACATTAAGGAAATAGGAACATTATCTATGTTTTTTTGGTTGGATTCTTCCAATATTTAAATTTTTTAGCAAGTTATGGTGTTTTTTTTTCAATTGTTATTTTTTACATACTCATAACACGCTTAAAAATTTAAATATCGGAAAAAACCGATCAAAAAGACACAAATAATGCTCTTCCCACAAAGTTTGATTATAGGTCAGTTTACTCTAATATTTAAACTAACGTCATTACATTTGAACTACTGAGCGCAAAGTTGTACGTATATTAGACGGAGACAACGCGGGTGTGGCGTCCTCTTAATTTACCTCAATAGATTTGACATAATCTATTTACTAAGAGCTGATCGATCTAATGAAGTAATAAGGATTTATAACCCACAATATGATTCGTCGACAAAGAGTCAATTCTAGCATATATTTAGTTATCTGAAATCCTCCAAAATCCTCCGAAATCCCACTAAAATTAGAAAAAGAAAACAAGAAAAATTGAAAAATGTACATAGTCAATTTTTTTAGAGCTCAGAGCAAAATCATGAAAATATGAGAAAGTTAATATATATTTGGCTTCATGATGAATTCGAAATATTCATTATATCGGTACATAAAAAAAAATCAATAATAATAGGTTCAAATTCTAAAGCACTATGTTGCGTCTTGACCTGTCTGATAGAAAACGAATCATTGCTTCCAATCTCAATATGTATCGAGTATATAGACATTCCGCGTAGCGTTTAAAGCACTTCGTTGTCGTATTTCAGATAATTATTATGTTGATCTAATATGATGTATAATTATTCTAGAATTCTCAGAATGAAATATTCAGAAGAAATAATCTAGAATAGTACAAATACGAGTATAGTAACACGCGATATTATCGACGAGATTCAATAGGGTGCTTAGTGTCACACAAAGCAAATATAATCAACGAATTACAATGTACGTAAACACAAAATACATATATGTCATAATTAAAATTTTTTTTCTATTTCAACGATAATTTACTTATCATTTTCGAAGCAATTACAATTACATTAAGGTCTTACAACCTTTTTTTTTGGTTCTCATGAATAATATCTTAAAAAAAAATTTTAGCTCTACAATAATTCTAAAAAATAACAGTTAAACTATATTCATAAATGAATAACTGTACGCGTATGTATTAAAATTCTTTGGTGCAAAAATATTATCTTATGATCGTTACCAGTTTATATTGTTGTTTCGAAAACAAAAATCCTTAAACCAACTAGACACAGACATTATAATAGTTTCTATCCTTAATGTGAAAAAGTATCTTATTATCATGATATTATAGAGTTTAGAAATAATATTTATTTGTTATGTTATAATGGTACCAACATAGTACATAGTAACATTTATGTATCATTGTACATGGCAACAACTTTAAGACTGTTAACTAAGAAAAACACTATATGTTTGGTACTAAGCACTCAAATCAAAAATATTGCAAATATTACCTATTAATTGTTTTGCATAGATATTGGTTTATAATAATAAGAACATCATAATTTGTATGTATAATTTTGTGATGATACAGATTTTGGTGTACTCATAAGTAAAGGGCAAAGAGAATTTGAAATTATTCTGATAAGTCCAGAATTATATGTTTCTTGAGGGTAGGTATTGTAGACTATTGTTCTAACCTAACCAATATATACAATGTAAGTTATTTACTTTATAAAAAGTTAGATAAAAAATATGTTATGCAAATAAAATAATGTTAAATGGTCGCAAGTAATTTGTTGTTTTTGTTTTAGTTAGGCAGTTTTGTAATACGATGACTTTTTTGTAATTTACAAAATATATTATACCGATTGCGAGCTGTTTGTATTGTTGCTAAAATTTATTGGTGTCGGTGTTTTTAAAAGCTTTTTTCTTAACTACTTTATAACTTTTAAGCAATTATAACTTTACTAATTTAAAATCTACAGTTGAGATTGATTTCGAACTATTAATAATATCGTGTTGATCGAATAATAACTATAGATTATTAAATTTAAAAATATTAATGAATGATACCTTAAAAAAAAATTGTGTTTAAATTACAATTGATAAAAAATGAATTGATTGCAAAATTTAAAAGAACTTTAAATGGTTTAATATTTTCTAATGCCACAAAATCCCATATCTTTGAAATATGTATTAGTTCTCTAAGCAATTATGAAAACCCAAACATTAAATTATATAACCTTTAATTTTAAATATGGTTCCAAGGTAAGATGAATATATTTAAATTTGTTTTACTTTTAATACTATTTGTATGTATGACTTCGTATATAAATAATTGATATCTATAACCTTCTGTTTTAATATGAGTTTGTAAATAATATTTCATATAATATAATATTTCATTCGGTAATTTGTAGTGTATCTAAATGTAATTTAATTTAAATAATTAATGTTCGCTTTCAAATCGCATAGATGTATTAACGATGTATTTATATCTCAAACTTTTTGAACATCAGAATAGATCCAATACAGAGTAAATCTCAAATCTCAATAAGAAAATGTTGGAGGAAGGAGAAACGAAAAGCCGAGTTCTTAGTCGTTTAACCTAATTCATAAATTGGGCTTATCCTGTAATAATTTACTTACAACTTCTTCCTTGTAAATAACACACAAGCGGTTATTACCTATACTGTATTCTGGTTCTTTCGAATATTTTACTTCAGTTGTATGCTTGTACACCGATAAATCATATCATAAAAACGAACGCTGGTGGGATGAAGCGCCATACGCGTGTAATGAAAATGGTGAAATCAAGTGAGTAAAATAATTATAACACATAAGTACCGACTGACCCGTAAAATAAATATACATATACTCGTAATATATACGCAAACGGTTATTCAGCGGTACGTTATCGCGACAAGTTGTGGGAAAAGTTTTACACTGGCGTAAGATAAAAAGTGTATAGCCGTTAATAATTAATTATTCCGTTTACTTACCGCACAAATGATCTTATGTAAAATCACCGATTACGTTAGTTTTGATTCAACTGAACCGTCAATACTATATTAAAATATTTATAAAAAACGTTATTATAAAATCAATCGATTTGCTCTGAGTTTAAATAGCTTCGTGTTTTGAAATTTGTATATGATATAAAATAATAGAAAAATTGTAAGATTATATACGAGTACGTTCATGTGATACACATATGCCGTCCCGAGTTGTACCGCAAATGACGAATCACAGAAAAACTGTTCAAATATGATAAATCTTATCACCGTATTAACTGCAGAACAACTAGCGAATTAATTTGCTGAAGATATCGAAAATCAACTGGGTCGATTTCATTATTTTCGCGGACATTAAAACGCAATTATGCAATTTGTCACATTAATCGTTGATATGCATGTATTGTACATAATTTGTACGATTATAATGTATCAACGATTGGGTTTCACTGAAGAGCAATGCCAACGAACCGTTGGGTAGATGATCTTAAATGTAACAGTCATCAATTGATACGGATAATATGTTTACGACTGAGGAGTTCCGAACCGCGGCAACCTTATGTCACGCACGTGCCTCCGCAGCGTATCGTGAAAAACGTAGCACACGATTCGGTAGGACGGATGCACACACCCTGTTAACAACAGCACAGGCGACTGTTTTATGACTGTTTTTATTTTTGTTAAGACCCGGGCCGAGAGTGCTTATTCATAGAAAGGATACCGGGGTCCTTGACAACGTGATGTGTGTAGGCGCGTAGATATATATAATCTCTCGTGTACAGCATTATATACGTATGCGTTTCGGTATTAGTCTGCGGGGGAGTGCGCTGTAACGTCGGTATTAATACACAAGCACAGGGAGTGCTCGATACGTCCGAGAAATAAAAATAAACATATGATATCAAATCGGGATCTGTTTACCATCAAGTGTGGGGTATTTTTCTCCCGTCGAGCCATACGTCAACTGTCGCGTTCGGAAAAGGCACAGTATTCAAAAGTTTTCGGGGGAAAAAAAAACTGTCGACTAGAAGTCTGTACAAACCACGTTAAATCGCATAAATTATAACCGAGCATTGTTCGTATTTTTCAATACGTATAACCGACTGTAATACTACGTCCCACTAATCCGTAATACAAAATGACAGAGATCAATATATGTTTTGTATACCTATGTATACACTAGTATTTGCTGTTGAACAAGCAATATATACATATATATATAGCTCCTTTAAAGAATTTATATATTTTATTATTTCTAGCGGAATGTTTTTGAAAACCTAATTTGAAGCAAGGACGCTTTTGAAGTGTGCGTAACGTTTTGACGGATTTTATCGTTTTGAACGTGAATTATCGCATTTGCATTATGAATACTAAATATAGCAAGTTCTAAAAGAAATCGTACACCACTTCTTCAGATCTGAATACAATTGTGTTTATAACTAAAGAGTTGGAAATCACTACAATAATTACAAGGGGTAATATTATTTTACTTACAACAAGGTACACCCTTGAAAATGCATTATCCCTAAATTGAATATTTTGTTGAAATCAACTCAAGAATAAAACAAAAATTATGTACTCGTTTAAATGAAGATTATATATTAATCTATAAAATAAATATTTTATACATAGAAATAAACAAATAAATGATTAGTCTTAATACATTTGTATTATACGACCGGTTTCGAATTAAAAAAAACTCATCATTAGACTTATGCAAAGTCAATAAAATTGGGTGGTGAATTTCATAATTTAAAGTCTATTTACTCATACTTAACGGTTTCGTATCCGTATTGCCCGTATCATGTCCGGAGTTTAAAGTTTGTGTACTTCTTATGAAATGGTTTATGTTTACAGATGTCCGTTCATTATCCTTTACGTGTCCGCGCCGTTTGTTTTCGTATTTTTAAATCTGTCGAAGACAATGTTTTTGGGGATTTAACTGATAGGATTTCTTAATATCATAATTGTGATTTGTGGAATACGTATTAATATGTTAGTTAAATACTTAGACAACTAAACAAATAAATAATATTCGACGCATTATAGCAGAGGTCGGCAACCTTTTGAACCATGCTGGTCATATTTTTTTTTCAAATGTTTATCAAGGGCCACATTAAAAAAAAAAAAAAATTATTTATGATATATGATAATAATTGTATTATTATTATATTTGATTATTTTACATAAAAATATGACTGTAAAAAATATGAATGTTACTGGCAGAAATTACTTTTAAGAAAAAATTTAATTTTTTGACAAATTAAATGTAATGGCTGACCTTTGTTTTCGATGAAAAAGTATAAATCAACCCAAGAATTATTAAAAAAACGATGTTCATCACAAATTTTTCTTTTTTTAGTCACCTTAATGTTTGGATTTACTTGTAAAATGAAACTATTAGAAACGCAAACAGTCACATGTACGGGCGTAATCACGGTTTAATACTAATTGCTACAAACGCGAAGTAACTATTACCATAGATTAAATATATTAGATACATATGTATTAAATACATAGATTAAATATATTAAACATTTTAATTTTTAAATATATATATATATATAAGTATATTTAATGTATCCTATGACTGAGTAGTGCAGCCATCATTATCTTCGACTCCGATTAGATAATAATAAAAATTTTATAGATTAAACTGACTATATAACTATATAGAATAAACATTAACTATTGACGATTAGGTTAGATTTTATTAATAAAGAAAAAAATTAAATAGTATTAAAAATTGTATGAAAAATTGTATTGAACAAAAATTAAATACCTTTATGCGGGCTACATGCGGCCTGCGGGCCGCGGGTGCTGACCCATGCATTATAGTATAAGCCATAACAGATATGCACGACGTTATAGTAGCAAATGAAAATATTGTAACTAGTATAGTAAACGAACAAAGTTATTATTTTTAAAGCCGAAAATGTGAAAAATACGTACGAGGTATAATCGTATTACTCATATGGTAATGACTTAACAACAACCAACGACATGATTGCACAACTACTGTCGGTTTTCTTCTGCAAAACACATGTCGTTGGGTGCGGTTTCTCTGAAGTTTGAAATGAAGGAACTAGTGTGGCGTTTATTTTATATTTTTATTTTTTCCCATCGTCAGAGGTCTTTGTTGGTATATTTTTTCACTTGAGAGGGCTAGATGATGTGAAAACTTATATTTATTTAAGTTTATTCTTAAACTAATAATAGTAAATATATACTTTGTATTATTTTTATATAGTTTGTAGGTAGTAATACAATATCGCAGCTGTGGTGTCGAGCAAACAAGATAATTTCGATGATACAAAAATATTGTGAATATTGTAAATGTATAATGTAACCTAAACTGGTTTCTTACCGATCTACTGTATATTGTTAGTATGGAACAATGTTTAAACATCAAATATAATTTTTTTTTTCAGAAAATTGTATAAATATAAAATGTTAATAAGGAATTCAGAATCTAAGCAATAGATATTATCCGTATGGAACAGTTACACGATATTGCTGTGTTGATAATAAACTTTTGGTTATGTTTTTTATGTAACACAGATTTAACTTGGCGACAACGTTCTGTAACTCATTGATAGTTATGGAAGGATAGTTTTGTTCTGCTCTTCTCTAAGGAGGTTTGAACAATAAAACGAATGGTCCAATGTTTTCGATACGACGTACCTATGAATGTTGTTTTTGATGTAATATTTAACTAGATCGTTTACTATTATAATTCTTTTTTCAATGCCAGTGGTGCCCAACCAGTGGCCCGCCGACCACACGTGCCCTTCGAAGGTAATCAATGTGGCCCGTTACAATTTTTTAAAGTGAAACAAAATATAAAAAAAATGTAAAAAATAATTATAAAATATATATATATATTTTTAAAATGTAATAATTTGATTTTCGAGAATTTTTAAATAGAAATTTCATGATATAACCCATGTACTTGAAAGAGTGTACTATTAAAATTAATGTGTACCTACAGCGTGTACCTCGATCTGTAATCTTTTTTAATAGTCAATAAAATATTTAAAAACAAATTCAACATTGACCTACATGTACATTGTCTACCTACTATGTGTAACAAAATAACATTATTAGATTAATATTGATATTATTCGTACTTTTATTTGTAATGTCTCGCTCTAAAATAATTGTTTACTAAAGTGGCCCGCTAAGGAAAATGCACATATACTCGTACTTCCCGTATACCAGTACTACAGGTATCACAAGGTGTCGAACAATTATAATTTAACATATATATGTATATTGTTTATAGATGCGTTTTCAATCGTATCGGTTTAGAGCTATACGTATCATTAATAGTTGTATACGACGTTAATTCTGAACTCGTAAATTATTCATAGAAGAAAAAAAATACGTGTTCACGCATAGCTCTTTTACACACTATTATTAATATTTGATTAAAACCGGTGCATTATGAAGACTTTCTAATTTCCCTGAGAAGAAGTCTCGGCGAGAGATGAGAAAACCAAGGAGAACACTTATTAATTTATTAAGGCTTAGGCGAACGTTGTATTTGAGACACGAAACGATATTTTTTTCAGCATTGGATAAGACACGCGCGCGTACAGTAAGATACTCAGTTATTGTGCAGTGATCGAATTTAACGTCTCGTGATCGCGGTACACATTGCACACATGTACGTGCAGTACAACTGGGTCGATGGAAATTTTCAGGGGGGAAAAAAATTTACACAATACAGTCGGGAACGCTGAGTAATAAAAATGCACTTATGCGCTCGACCAGATAGATTTAGTGGGTTCGTGTGCAAAGCGAACAGAGTAGACGGAAGGGGTCCACTATTATATAGAACGATTCCCCAATGCATTTGATGTCGTACGGCCACGCCTTTTACGATTTGTGACTAGACATTACGACTTCTTGAGTTAAAGTTTTTTGAAGGCGAAAACATTTTATTATGTACACACACACATATATATATATATATACGAGAAATCCATCGTGTACGCGCGGCGGGCTAACAATACAGTGATGTGAGCAAATAATGCTCCGACACGTTTTAGCTCGCAGAGTTTTTTTTTTCTTTTCCTTTCTTATTTTATTTTATTTACTATGGAACGTTGAAATATATCGCATTAAACTTTTAAGATGGAAAAAGTAAAACCAGTGAAATTATATATACTCGTACACATGCGCACACGTTTCTAGTATATAGTTGTACGATGAAATGAGTATACGAGTAGATGCCGTATGAGTGACTGAACACGAAAAAGAGAATAGTGTTCAGTCGAAAAAGAGAATAATAAATCGCACGTGGAATTCATACAATGTTCAATAATTTTTTTTTTTATATATGTTCTCTATATAGATCCTATAACTACTTCGAATTACCCGTAATTTATACGATTGGTTAAAAAAAAAAAAAAAATGTACGAGTAATGAATAATAACTATCTATAATAATAATATATATATATATTGATAATAGTAACAAGCTACTATGTTGTATAATGCATGTATTTCATGCATCGAAATCTGTACACAATAACTGTGTTTTCATTATATTAAATATAATAAAAACACTTAACAAATTGTGTTGTTACGGCGGACATAACGATATAGTTTTGGAAAATTTGTTTCGAATTTGTTTCAAATATGCATTTTAAAATTGTCTCACAAACATATTCACGGTTCGGGTCCAAAATGAGATTGCCATCTGATCACGGCCAAACAATTTGCTGTCGGTAGAATTTGACGAAAACATTGTTCAGTGAAAGCGTTGGTCTGTGACAGAAGTATGGTGAATTTTTTTATAGTAGACGTGATCGAAGCCGCAAAAATGATGCCCAATTACAAATAAAGAAAAACATACATTATTATATGGTTTGTTAATATACTTATGATAAATATAAAATCGTCAAAAATACTTTAACCATACTATTTTTGTAAACATAAAAGTTATCCATCGATTATGGAAAACTTGAAATGGACAAAGTAAAATATATTTATAATTATTATTAACTGTTTCGTTTTGAATTGATTGTTTGATTTTAATAGAATTACGAGTATATATGATGTTAAAATGTACGTTATGGATAGTAATAATCTACTAAAGATCTTTTATACGAATTATAATAATTTTTTCTTGAATCCGATTAATTTGAAAAAGTGGAAGCTATCTAAATATATTTTCTAATACATGATTTCCACACCCACCATTGTTCTTTATATAAAATGTTATCTCCTTCAGGGTTTAAACAAGAAAAAATTAGTTTTTTTAAAGTGAATATGTGGATCTAGATTTAAAAAAGTTTTCATATTATTCGAGGACGTAATATTACATATACATTGTTTAATCTTAAAGAATTTTTGTTTTTTAATATACGTACAGTTATATTAATCGATTGTATAACAATTCCACCATAAGTTGTTTAACCAATAAAAATAAACACGAATTTACAAATCGATTGTTACAAAAGTCCACCATTGAATTAAAGTTTGAACTAATTTAATAGGTGAAATATACTGAGTGGTTGTGCATTTATTAGATATTACTTGTTTTATGACAATTAGTTATTGTTGAAAACTCGTAATTAGTTATGAAATTCAAACAACATTTACATTTATGGGATGCAGTTGTTTCTTTTTACAATTCTACAATTTTACATGAATACGATAATATATTAAACGCTCATTTATACAGATACAAGGAGAACATCGAGTTAAATCCTTTCTAGATTTTTCGTAAATATATATTAAATTATGTATAGTATTTTTGTCTTTGTCAAAATTAAATCTATACATTATAATTTGATATGAGGCATGTTTTATGTTATAACTTCTACTAAACTTCTCCACAAAATCCTCACTGATCGCAATTGATCACACCAGTCGACCATCGGTCCAACATACTGGCCTACCCACACTAACAGGCATCCAGATATTCTAGACTTTTTCATACACTCCACCCCTAGCAATTTGTCTTTCTTTATATTTAATATCACTGACCTTTCCTCTAACCATTCTCCGGTTAAACTAACCATTGCCGGTGGAATAAATCAAGTTCTAAAATGACCTTCACTAACTACAGGTCCAATCAACTGGATCCAGTACAAAAACTACTTACAAATAAGTACAAAATTAGGCATACCTCTTAAAACTGCGCAAGAACTTGATCAAGCCACATTAGCCTTTGTCGAATTGATTGAATCAGCGGAAAAACAGGCCTGTCACCCAAAAAACAACAACTATACCACATCATTTACTATTTTGGACAAACACCTTCTCCCAGACCACATCAAAGCACTTATTAGGCAAAAAAAAAAAAAACTCGCGCCAAATGGCAACTTACAGGATATCCTAACGACAAGCGAACTTTTAATAACCTAATAAACAAACTTAAAAGACAACTTCAAAATCATAAAAATCAAATTTACGATACTTAAATTTCTAACTTAGATCCATCAAATGGTTCACTTTGGAAAGCTACTAAAAGAATTCTCTATTACATTGAACCCACTCCACTCCGTCACTCCGATAATTCAAAAATCATGGACGACGCTAAAAAAGCCAACGTCTTTACTGAACACCTGGCTACAGTATTTATGCCAAACGATATTCAAACAAACCCACAAAACTCCTTTAGAGTGTATGACTTTTTAGACAGCTCACTACTACTTTCTATGCTGGCAAACTCCACTACGTAAAATGAAGTATTAACCAATATAAAACGCTTAAAAAACGGGAAAGCACCTGGATACGACCTCATTAAAGCACCATTCTTAAAACAGCTACCACATAAAACAATAGTTCTATTATCATATATATTTAACTTTATATTTCGCCTTTCCTACATGCCATCTATCTGGAAACATGTCCAAATAATACTTATTCACAAACCAGGCAAACCCCCTGAAACTCCTTCCTCTTACCGTCTTATAAGCCTTCTTCCAGTTCTAGGGTAACTATTTGTAAAACTACTCCTGAAAAGAATTTTAAAAATTGCCACAGACAACAAAATTATCCCCGACTTACAATTCGGCTTCAAAAAAAAAAAAAACACACTCCACGATCCATCAGCTGCACAGAGTTATTGACCACATATCGCTAATATTCGAGAGCAAACAAGTTTGCATTGGAGTCTTCCTCGATATTGCACAGGCTTTTGACCGTGTTTGGCATCCAGGCCTTCATTTCAAACTTAAATCCTTCCTCCCCGCTCCTTATTATTTACTAATAAAATCATCAGTGTTGGAACTTATCTAGATAGATTTTTTGTCGTCTTTTACCTTATCTAGATGAATAACGCTAAGTTATCTAATTACTTATCTAGATAATTGTCTGTATTCTTGCCAAGATTAGAGTTATTTTTATTCTTGAATGGAGATGAATCCAACAAATCAAAGATCATCAAAATCGGTCAAGCTGTTCTTGAATTATAAATTCTGTAACTAACCCAACTTTCTTATATATATATTTCGTATTCATAATCATAATTCGTGAATTATTAATAAGTAATTATTATTTCTTGGTTTGACATTTTGTTTGTACTTTCATGTCAGGAAAATATTTTTGGTATTTTTAAACTTAATTATTTATTTTTCCATGGAAGTTCCAAATATAGTAGATATTTGATTTTAATATACACACGTAACTCTTACGCTGAATAGTCAATACTTCACTCTTGGAACCCGTAAAGTCGTAACTACTTATAGAATAATGAAAATCATCAAATTAATATTATATGGAAAACAATAGTGTTGACTTAAAATAATTGTTTATGTATTCTGTATTCATCCTGATACATACAGACCAATTTTCAGTTTTTTTTTATGTAACAGTTTAGTGATTAACTATCATATTGTAACTATCATATTATATTGTATATTATATATAAATACTACTTAATGGTACACTACATTATTACAATAAGCATTAAACACCTAGGTACCTATTGATATTAATGATTATAACTGAGCCTTCATAGATATTATTACAAATATGAAATATTGACCAAAAAATAACATTTTTTGAAAATATCTTTTTTTTTATCTAGATAAAAACGAAATTATCTTTTATCTTTTTCTAGATATTTTAATTTTTTTTATCTATCATCTTTATCTAGATGAATTTGAACATATTATCTTTCATCTTTATCTAGATAAATTTTGGATTATCTATTCCCCACACTGAAAATCATACCTAAACCAAAGAACATTCGTCACAAAATTAACGGTGCCTTTTCTCACTTTCAAATAGCGACAGCAGGTGTTTCCCAAGGCAGCGATATAGCCCCTTTTCTTTTCAATGTCTTTACCAGATACTTACCTTTAAATCCAAACACTCTACTAGGTACATATGCGGGCGACACTGCTATTCTTGCTATCGACAACGATCCTAACCAAGCCACTCAAAAAATCCAAAACCACTTATCTGAGCTAAACATTTGGTTTCACAACTGGAAAATCAACGTCAATCCAGCTAAATCCTCTCAAGTCACCTTCATCCTACGCTCCTTGGAATGCCCTCCAACGTTTATTGAAAATACACAAATACCCTTTCACACACAAACTAAATACCTGGGACTAACGCTCGACAAACGCCTTACTTGGGTTCCTCATTTAAAAAACAACGCAAAGCTCTCAATTCAAGACTTCACCATCTCAGACCTCTACTCCGTTCTAAGCTCTCCATCAAAACAAAAAATATATCTACATGGCTCTTCTAAGACCCATCTGGTACTATGGTATCCAACTTTGGGGCTCAGTGAAACTGTCCAATACCAGAACAATACAGGCTTTTCAATCTATTTGTCTACAATTAATAACAGGCGCTCCTTGGTACATCACTAATGACTCACTACATAAAGACATTTGCATTCCAACTTTAAATAATCTTGTTACACTCACTTACATAAAAACACACAAAACTTGCAATACTCCCACAAATCATATATTCACTAACCTTTCATCAAAACAAATTCCAGGAAACCCTCCCAGGCGCCTCAAAAGGAACTGGTGCAGGGACCCACTCTTTCCCTAAAACATTTTCCTTTAGGGTATCGCTAATGGGCGATTTCCCCTTCCCGTCATTCTAAAAAAATTATCCAATTTACTGATTGTATAACTTGTAAATACAGATTGTAAATATAAATTGTTTTTCAAATAATAAAAAAAAAAAAACTTCTACTAAATTCTAAAAATTAGTTTTGTTCTGTGGTTTGAATGGTTATAATCATAATATGATATTGAATTGTAAAGTTTTCTTTACATCAAAAACTTCGATTGTTAATCATAAACGGTGAAAAATATTAACAATACATTTCTCAGTGATCGTTACTTACTGACGTAACTAAAAAAAATATGATGGATCGCTTTCAAATAATTGTCTTTAAATACGAGTTGAAATAATTTTTTTTTTCGCAGTTGTACGACTATGTTGAATTTTCATTGAAGGGAACGTTATTATTATTATACAAAATGTGTTATTTTCGTAGCGATTTCTCCAAAGGTGCGTACAGCAATCGTCAAAACGTTGATTGATGACTGCAAATTTGAACGATGTACAATTACAATTAGTCACGTGATCGATGTAAGATGCTTTAACAAAGAGCAGTATTGGTTCAATTATAATTAGCGCGGGAGGAAATGTGCATGAGTACTTTTTGTGATAACATAATACATAGTAATGATATAAATATTGAAAAAAAATGTTTTGAACAGATTCTATGACATGTGCACGGTTCATTGATGTGTATTTACTTACACGACTGCAACCGCAGAAAACAGTTCACGTGAAAGTGAACGAAACATCATACCAATAATACAATACACAATACGAAGTGATACCCGTATTTTACGGATGGAAACACCGCATACAGTGGACTGAAATTAGTAGAAATTGGAAATTATGAACAAATTAACAAATTATGAGTATAGTTTTCAATTTTTTTTTTCTTAACTGGATTTACACTATAGGATATTAGGGTAATAATATTGGTTTAATATAGATTATATTCTGTTTCGTGATAATTCATTTAGTATTAATAAGTAGGCTATTATGTATTTTAAAAAACAATTGGCATTTAATATTGATTTTACAATTAAATTTTAGAGTTTATTTCATTATCATTAGTTATAGTAAATGCATTATAAACGCATAAGTAATTATATGTAAAAATACACTTTATATTACATTTTATAATAAATCTGATGCAAATTGGTATTTCAATTTATTGAAATATGTATTTAAAATGTTCAATATAACGATGTAATAAATGTTTAAACTGTGCAATGCAATACATATTTGAAATTGTTTTTTTTTTTAAATTTTTATTCATAAATTTTCATTTAATTTATTATTATAGATCGGATTACCAAAAGGTGTAAACTATATAATGAATATAAAGCTATATTGAAGAATTTTGATTGTGTAAATAAACTTATTAAATATATTTTATTAAAAATTCAAAATACAGGAGATATTTCAGTTTATTTAAAAATTACTTAAAGCCTAAAGTCTACATATTTTATACTGAAGTATCTATTAAATGTAAAAAATGAAACGGGAATAAAGATAGGTTTGAAATTAAATACAGCGAATGGTTAAATTAGTTATCTTATTCATTTGATCTAATTGTTGAGCTGTAACAATTTTGTGCTGAAAGCTAAATAAAAAATAATAAAATAATAGAATAATAATTTTGATATTATAGGTCATCATTATTATGAATTTAAATATAATTTTTCTTTCTGTATGAATAGTTATACCTTAGAAAGTTTTTGTGAATTTATATTTGGATTAAAAATAAAATAAAAACTTAATTTTTATACTGTAAAATTTGTAAGTATTTAGAATAACTGTCGAAAATCGTAATTCGGATGAGTGTAAACAATGCGCGGAAGAAAAATCTAAATACGCATATAGAAAAATTGCTACAGAATCTAATGTGGAAATAGAGATTAACACATCAAAAAATTTGGACTTCACTTTTCTCGTCAGGTGAAAAAGAGTTAACTTTGATCAAGTGAAACATAAGATTACCGCTAGTTTCCAAACCCAAGTAAATTATTCGTAGTTAAGTATATTTTGTGCATAAATTATGAATTATGAAGTATTATTATTTTTTTTTTTTTTAATATTTTAATACTTAAATGTGTATAATAATATAAAATGTTTGACAAATAATTTGTTATTTTATAGTTTTTTGTACGTATAAATAAATATAATAATATTTTTTTCTTTAACAGATTACTCGTATTATTAATGTTGCAAAGGAACATCATGGTTAATTAATGGGTAAAAAAAGAGCGGTCCGAAAAGATATCGCAATACGTACCGGAGCACGTATACATATACCAAGCATTAAAAATATGTCCGAGATCATAAAAGTTATTGGAGCAAGAAATAGTACGGCAAAAGTAATAAATAAGTATGTATCAAAAATATGTTTTAACAAATCGAAATATAAATTTTTTTTATTGTATCCCGTATGTTTGTAGTAGCCACTAAAACCATTCATTAGAATTTTAAAAACGTAGATATTATTTAAAACATTTGGGTTATTCTAAATCTTAATTCACATATCACTCGGTCAGTGATAATCACTTTTCAGTCAAAATCACTATCACAACTAATTTGAAATGTTGGACAAATATAAATTACTAGTTACTATTTATAAAAGTGGTAAGGAAGGATTGTTGCACATTTTTGTGCTTTGAACTAGTTGTATATATTTTTTCATTTTTTAATTATCTAAGGAACATTTTGTCTTGTTTAATATGATGAATTTAATAAATACTGATCGAAGTATTTGTAAACTAATATCGTAATAATAACATTGTAATAATATTAATGTAAATAAAAATCGTAAGAATATGACGGTTGTGCCCTTTTTTCGATCTAAAATATATTTTTGGCATCAAAAAACTAATTGATACAATTGAATATAGTCAAATCCCTCGCAGGTGGGGCCGGGCAATACTATTAGTGGAAGGGTGAAACATTTTTCTAACGTAAAATATCAAAAATTATTTGATTTTTTTCTTCCTGTATGCAATTAAATAATGAAAAATATTATTTATTAATCAATATAATATAACATTTATTAATTAAAGTATCCATATTGAACTTGTTTAGAATATAAAATGGAAATTTAATTTATGAAAATAAAATTACTTAAGTATTTATTGATTTGCTGGATGTGATTTTTGCTATACTTGATTCCAGTTAATTTATATTCGGTTTATAATCTATACATTTTAATGTAATACAATGCACTACTCTATTCATGGGTTGGTCGATTTCTATGTTCATATTTAATAAAATTCATTTCCGAAAAGAACGACTCGCATGAATAGGTTAGAGACAAATTAACAAAACACTTAAAGTGGTTAATTGTAGCCCTACTATTTATTATTAAAAATTAAATTCATAGTAAATATTAGAAAATGTCATGATCTCTAAACTAAAATGTAGATAAAATGATTGAAATTCAACAAAAAGTCTGAAAATGTACTACAACTTTCCATTATATATGTACCTTAATAGTTACTAAAAAATTAGCGTTATGTTAAAAAATAAATTTATGAGAATCTTAACATTGAATGTTGACAAAACTCGATATCGATTCATTGAACATTAATTTTCAATACATTAGGTTTAAGTGTTTACAAAATTTCTGTTGGGAATTTTTTTTTAAAATAATTTACCTTGTCACAAAAAAAAATGTACAATCTTATATATTAACGAAATTGGATATTTCAACAAATGTCCATGATGAAGTTTCATTCGTGACTTTCTAATAATTTAAATTATTATTAGAAATTGGAGGAAATTATATTGAAGTTGAAAAATTTGAAGTAAAAAAGAAATTTTAATTGATCAACGTCAAGCTTTGATCGGAGTTATGGGTAAAAAAGTACCCAACTTCAAGAAACCTTTAATGTTAAAATTACATTGCCCAGTCCAGATAATTAATGATGTTAATTAATTGTTTTTTTTGCATTTTGTTTATCAATAAATAATATTTGGTTTAATATGTATCCGAGGCTAAAAATAATTTAGTTAAAATACGAGGTTTGAAAGACGATGTAAATAAAGTGTTTCAATCAATGTCTGAATTGGATAAAGCATTGGATGGATCTTTAAAATTTCCCAAACATGGTGCTGAAAATACAGTTGTGATTAATGGTGTCGTATCAAATGTTGCTTTTAAATGTTGATTATTATTATAAAATATTGATATCTTCATGTTCATATATTATTATGTAATATTTATTAAAATAATAATTATATAAAAAGTAATTTTTTGTGAATTTTATATAAACATAAATATAATGGCTTTCAAAATTATTGTGGGCCCTAATTTTTAGTGTGCACCCCGGAACCAAAAGTCTGCGTACGTCTATTTTTCTTTCTACCATTAACTTGTAACGTGGTCGGGGATGACCAGTTAAACATATGATATCCAGGGAAAGTTTTCTAGTCCTTGTGAATATATTATACCGTAGCTCGGGAGCATAAAAGAAAAGATCTTAATATCACAAATAAATGTAGATTGATTTAATTTAGTTATTATTATTTAATATACATATATAAATATGACTTACGGACTATGGACTACATCAAAACAATATGGAGTTCAGCTACATCGGAATAACGTCGTGGCAGAACTGCTGCAACTTAATGTAATATCGTAAACATGTAAATTAACCTGATGTCTACTCAGCAATATCCATATTACATGAGTAGACATTAATAATATGTAACAATCTTTAAAAACTAATTTGTAGCCAAAGCAGTCATCGTAACTCTAGAAGAGTTTTTTCACAATGCTTCAACTTTTACTATCACTAACCTCTATAACATATACTGAACAGTTTACGGAGTCCATTTCCACACCAATGACAACCACTCTTCATTTATTTCTAAGGCTTATAGTAGTGATAAATTATAAATTATATGACTAGAGTCGAATGCAGCAATTTGAGAAATCATAAAATAAATTCAAGAACATAAAATCACGATTGGATAAACCAAAGAATAATTTAATATAACAAACGCCACCGTTATTTTTCGATGCTAAAATTACATATTATATCCATACTGAATAAGTGTACATAAATTAAAAAACGCTCAATAAATATTTATATAATAATAAAGTTTATCGTCTACCGATATTATAATTTTTGTATGGTATTAAACATCGTTAAATGTCTAAATGTCATATAATAAGAAACAAATAAACGGTTTGACAAAATATGTTAGACTGGTTTAATCAAATTCGAGAAATTCTTAAAATTCTTCTGTTTATTGTAGTGAATAATTGGAGTGACAATAATGTGTCACTAATGACATCAAGATAATGATAAACCAAGAAATATTAGCAAAATTATGAAAATTTACACTTGGGGCTAAGCTGGCGCAACGGTCGAAATAGAAAATCGGTTTTTTAGTCCATAAAAAATTTCATGCGAATTCGAGTGATGAGCGTGTAAATTCATGATAATTACATGCTAAATATTGGCTGAAAAAAATTTGTAAGAAACCCAAGACTTGCATTGGGCCGGGCAAGCGCAACGTTACGCCAGCCCGACCCCTTGTTTTTTATGTTTTACTGGTAAACCATGTCCATGCGAATTGTGCGGATGGTCATGCAAATTCATGCTAATTACATGCTAAATATTGGGCCAATTTGTTTGCCAAAATTATAAATTGGCCGAGCTGTCGCAACGTACGTAAAATAAAAATATATAATAGTGTAATATGCAATGGAAATATTTGCCTTTCACATCCCCGATTAAGTGCTTGCACCTACCAAGAGGGCACGCCTCACAGTTCGGGAACCACTGTATTAATAATGATGTATTAGACATTGTTGTTTCGCGTTGCGTTCGATTTACATGTACGAGAATATAGTATCGTAGGAGTGGACACCGAGCAATGAGATACTTCCGACGAGAGTATCGTCGGGGCTTTTATTTTTTTTTCAATCACTCGGACGCTTGCAATGCAGATCGATTCGAACCATAAAGGTATGCTCCGAGGGTAATTTTTCACCCGCCCCTCGGAACCTGCAGCAGTCAACGATTGTCTCGTGTAATTTGTAACATGCGTTCACTGGTATTCCACGGACAACGGCACACCGTACAACTCTTATGTTCGCCATAAAAATAGTACACGCAAATATGAAAACGATGTGTTGCACGTATTGTTAAGGTACGAGTGTATTATGTATTATATTCTAATCAAACGAATGCTTTGAGCCGGTTCCATGAAATCGAACGGAAAATATGTACCGTGTCTTCTCGGAACACTTTTGAAGTATCAAATATATTCGTATCTTTGCACATTTTTTTCTCTATCTACCTACTGTTGTTGGTACATATTGTATCGAATTATTACCATCGCGATAGCAAGGAGGAGGTAGAATATTCCCTGAGTCCTGGCTTAAGGTCATCGGCCCACGTAGAGAATTCTGATCGGACGACCCGGCATATGGTCAGCGAGAAAACTTAATGAGGAAGAAGAAAAAAAAAATAGAAGACCGACGCCATGAAATGGATAGTGTCCAAAATGTTGTGTGTGTAATCGTTTTTATATTCTTTCGTACACGTCGAAGACACAAAACGACAACTACACGTTGTAAAACTAGTCGGAGGTGTCTGAAAATATCCAAATATCTTACGAAAATTACGGATTATAAAAACTTCTTTTTTTCTTTTATCATAATATTATAGTACATTATTTAAACACCTTCTGTGCAGTATAAATATATCTGTTAAACGATGTATGTCGTTAAATATTGGAGTGGAGGTGTTTTATATCGATTTATATAATGAATATTTAATGTGCCTATTTTTTCGTCAGCACTTTTTCAAAATGTTTTAATTGATAAGTACTTGAGTTTCTGTGTTCGTTACAGTAAATAACCTTAAATATTATTTTAATATTATATTGCTGTAAACATTTTGTTTCGTATTTATATGATATATTTGTTACGGGTAAAGTTCAAAAATAGGTACTATATATATATTACCCGGGTAAAGAACACCTTATTCATATGAATTGTACAATATGCAAATTACCCTGTGTGCTATGGATAAAGTATGAAGTAGTAAAGCAAATCATATTAATTCAAAAAACAAATTATTAACTAAATTATATATTATTAAGTAATTGTTTTATACATGAAAATATTAAAAAAATTAAATATAATTATTTATTGGAACAGTTCAGATTCGGGTGGTATTTTGAGTTGCAAAATATCCCATCAGATTTACATTTACTCCTACATATATTTGTTAAACAATTATTATTACACAAACCCTTTTTAAAAGTTTGACCACCGAAAAAAGAATATGCATTAGCTATTTCACACAAAGATTTTTTTGTAGCCGACACTATTTACTAATGGTTCATAATGATTTATTTGTTTTTTTTTTACGTTCCTCATTTCAGATAATATGTTATAATATTTTGATTTCGTTAAATTTATCAAATTTTCATTCTTTTCATTCATTCATTTATAAAAAATCTCATTAAAATAATTTTTTTAAGAACACAAGTTTAAAAAAAAAATAGAACTGAATTGTCAAACATTAATAAACCGAACAAGGGAACTCAAAAACCGATAGCACCGTAATGAAGTTTAAAATTATTATACAATATCAATGCACACGATTTCCTACTCTACCCGTAACATATTCACTCGTTTTGACTGCAATAGTTAGTTGAATTTTTTAAACAATTTCGCTCGAATCGAATTAAGTATATTAACTCAGTGTGTTTGTGTTTTCATAAGATTTTAAAATGGTTTAGTACCAGAAATGCGATGTGAATAAATTAAAATACTTTATTAACGTAAAAAAAAAAAACAATATAATATTATACATGCATGAATTATACTTATTTTATACATTAATCATAATTACTGCGAGTCGGACAATAGAATTACAGTTGCATTATTTTTATTTACAAGTCTAAAGCATTTCAAGACGAAGTTAGAAGTTAATAAAAGTTTATTATTTATCATGCAAAGTTTAGGATTCAAAAGCTCTATATATAGTCAGACAAAAAATATCGGACCAAACTAAAATTATTCATTTTATTGATATACATGTAACTTGTTATTTTGAAACTATTTACAAAATACCGGGTAGAGTAATATGAACAAATATTGATTGAACATTAGAAGTTTTTTCGAATACGATTCTTATTCAATAAGTTCGACCTGATGACATTTTTTTTTTTTTTCAAACAAAATCAATGTTTTAGATTCTGAATGTAACGAGGAATTTATTTAGTTTTATTTTTCTAGAACGCTGGTTTCCCGCGGACTAACTGACATCGTATTTCGTACCTATGAAAATGTTGTTCATGCAAAATAATTGAAAAATAACTATGGTATTCAACTTATTACCATGGTTATAATATAAACGGTAGAAAAAACAAAAATATGTACCTATAGTCAGTGGGATTACATAAATATTATGTTGTCCAGATAATGATAATTAAATTTAAATCTATCTAGATAAAGATTAAAGATAAATACATTTTTTTTTTTTGAGATGAAAAAGAGATAAATAATTATATATTAAATAAATATTTTTTACTTTAAAGTCTTACTTTTTGTGTATATATATAACTGTACATAACGAAACGATTGTAGGCGTCTTATAAAATTCGCCAAGAACGTATGAAAAAATGATTTGTATAATCATATTTTATAATGTTTTTAAATCAAATCTCCTAAATACCACACCAAATCTGAGTCACTGTAGACAGTGTCCTCGTAGGATATTTGACGAACAGCGAAAATTGATAACGAGAGATAGAGACACTCAATTTTGTTACAAAATATTAAAAGCTAATCGCTTTACGAGTACATAATGAATTCAAGGGTATTAATTGATGAATACCAATATATTATTTATACTCGTTATATTAGATCACCTTATCGTGTTCCATAAAAATCGATCCAATCTTGTTCTACTATTGGTGGAATAAATGAATTACATTTTAAGGATGGCAAGCTGGCATCTGTACATAGTTTGTATAGCTTACACATAAATAGAAAAGTTTTAGTTTTTATAAAAAAAAAAAAAACTAAAATTTTAGCTTACTGCTATCTTCATTTTTTGAGTTAAGTAATTACATTTATTAATATTTTGTTTATTCTTTACACGGACGATATCAATAAAAGTTTTTAAAACGTACCATATCTTGATGAAAATAGCTGTATTATGGTATGTATATAATGCGTTTTTAACGTGTAGACTTAGAGGATTTTCCAGAAGTTTCGATTAACGTGCACGATTGACATTTGATTGATCGCGGTAATACGTTTCGTTTCAGCCAAACGTATTACCCGAAGAGTAACAGTCACGCCACACATGATCCTGACGTGGAATAACATTATAACGAAGTCAGGACGAGCCATATACATAACTTAATGTTTTATTGTCACGCTCAGTTTTTTATTTCATTATTTTATTAATAAAGTTGTAATAAGACAGGGTATCATAGTAAATTCTAACCGATCGCAAGTAGTCTTGTTCAATTTATAACTACGTAGAAACTGCAGAATTTGTTTCACAACAACTGGGTGATATTTATTTTTATTTTATACCATAAACGAACTGACCGTTTGTTTTCCAAGAGTTGTAAAATATTCAGCAATCGTGTACCGCGGTTTTACTTTAAAAATATATTATTATTGTATTCAAATCTTTGTAGAAAAACTGTATAATATTTGTTTAAGCGTCCATTCTTATTTTAGTTATACCAGTATATACAATTTTATACGCCATGGATGCATGTATGTAATAATACGAGCGAAAAATATATTATTTATGCTTTGATATAATATTTAAACAATTTTGCGTGAGAGGACTAATACATTTTATTTTATGTACCTCCAAGCATTCTTATAATTTGGTAAGCTCATTCGGGAAACTAAAAATTGCGAAACATTGTAACAAATGTTGTATACATGTATATGTAACAATAATTGTGTGTTAATCTTACATTGTATTATATATGAAAAAAAAAAACACTTTTAAATTTATATTCTATACATATCAAAATCAACTGCAGTGACGGAATACGTAAAACAATTTAAAATAATGGGCATGAACCAATTATTGTGCCCAAAACGAGTTTTCGTTTAGGTTTAATGTACCAATTGCGCTATTCGAATTTGCCTACCTATTATAGATATAAAAATATTGTTAATAAAGTTGATTTATTATTGTAAAAAAAAGTTTAAATGTGAATTACAATATAATTAGTATAACTTTAAATTTAAATTAATATAAATTATATTTATATTACTAATATTATATTATGTGTTAATAGTGGCAGAAAAAAAAATCAGTTAGTTTATTATTTTTTTAAATTATATTTATAATTATAACTTAATTTTGAATAATTGATGATCAAAAAGTAATTTATTAAATGTGAAGAAAAAAAAATTATTAATTAATTTATATTAAGTATTTATAATCGAACAAAAATCGGTTAGTGAATTCATTTATTATACTTTTATAACCAACTATAATAAGTTTTCCTAGGGTATTGTAAAATGTTTAGAGCGCAACTGGTATATGATAAGGTCATTCTAAGCGTAATTGGTAAACTTCCAAAGTAATGTATTACTATATTCGTTATCATTTACAAAACATTAAACTGTACATAACATGTATATACGAGTGTGTGTGTGACCTGCACAACACTCCATAGCATCAATGAACAATTTTAAACAATAATACCGATACATTTTTTTTGAGTTTACGGATGTTTTTTAGTAATTGGATTTGACCAAAAACTGACTTCGCGTTCTCAAAGCGTATTAGGTTATTGATATGTATGAATGCGAACGAATAAAAAAGAAAATTACTCTCCCCCGCGATTGACGCCGCTGTAATATAATACATACGTAGAATTGAATACAATTTTGCCGTGGACGGTCTTATGATTAAAAAATATTGAGCCTCAATGAATTAAAAACGACGGTAAAATGTAAAAAAATGCCGCGATTCGTGAGGTATGACAGATCAAGAAATGGGTATATTTTGTGTGTTACCTTATATTTACATGAAAGCTGCGACGGCTGCAACAATATTTCTGCATACATGTTCGAATTTATACTTAAAAAATAAAACGAAAGAATAAAATCATCATCCGCTTTAGCGTTGACAGTTGTGATACAGTACATACGAATGCAACATACGTCTATTTTCAATTCCAGATGGTAACGAGAGCATCAAATACAATAATATGCGGTTTTCGTATTTGTTTTACCTTTATTTTATTTTTTAACGTCGGACAAAATCGATCACTCAACATCGGGATATTATCATAGGACGGAAACGCCCTGAACGGCTTCCCCAAACTGTTATACAAACGACACATGGCTTTATCCAGAAACAACGTCGACGTTGACGCGCAATGATACAATAATAAATACTATCCAAACCCCAAGGTGCGGCGACGGTGGTTAGAAATATTTGATACTCGCTCCAGCTACTGCACCAGTGGTCCACGGTAGCGAAGTCGACGAAAATAATACATCGTGAAATACACAGGGTGTGGAAGAGGAGTTGGGGATGCCAACCATCAATATTTGATCGAAATTGAAATCTATTCCTGTTTAATTATTTTTTTATTTTTTTTTACGCATTTATAAGAACGGTGCACGTACGCAGCTGTAATATAAAACAACGATTTAAATAAACGTTTGTTTTGAACATCTACTAAAAACGCGAATTTAAACATTTATGTAATATAAAGACCACGTGATCGATTGTTTCATTTATTTTTATCCCTAAATTTTATAGCCTTATAATAATATAATACTTTTGTCATAAATCCATTCACGATGACACATTTTTAAAATGGTGACTCGCGGTGTATCCATTTTCACGCTTCTTTTATAACAGATTGTATTTATTTCCGTTTAACCATAATAAATATAAAACATGCAGCAGGTATCCTTTACGACATGACCCTAATGGAAAAACGATTTTTTTTTGAATAATTCAATTAAATAAAATTTATACATTGGTATCATGTATTTTAAAACCATTGTCAAGCTTTTGTATTGGATAGTCGTTTTCTTTAAGTTCATACACGAAATCGATATTAGTATTAAACGTTTTATAAAACATAATTGTATTCTATATTTAAACTTATAATAAAAGTATAGCTTTAAATAGGTGACAGCCCAAGAATTCCTCAAAAAATATTTTATACAATTATTCGTAATACAGTAGAACTCCAATTATCCGGACTAATTAATGTCAATAATGGTCTGGATAAGAAAATATCCGGATGATTGATATATGATATATCAAAAGTTATATAATTGTATGAATATATTATTTGTAACTATTTATTAATAATAGTATGGGATATAATTTAAAATTCGTAACCATAGACAAATAATTTTATAATTATAATTAACTGAAACAAAATAAGCTTTAATTATAATATTTATAATATAGATTTTAAAATTAAAATAAAAGCAAACGTTAGTTTTAATGAAATTCATTTTTAATAACTATAAATCAATTTTCAGTAAATAAGTGTATCTTCCTGCCTACAATCATACATAATAATATGTTAGTATTATATTAATAATTATATTATAAATTGTATTGTATTATACAAAAGACTCAACATTTTACCATTTTATACTTTTTGTTTCGTTCTAAATGTTTCAAAAACAAAATGTATACAGCATAACTGTTTCTAAAACGTTTTTGCGTTTACTATGTTATATGATCGTACGAGTTTTATTTTATTTAGAATTACTGTTTCACTACAAGGATTAGTTTCTTTTGATTAAATTATTTAACGCGCGAGTGAATTTCATGTAACGTAGAGCTAAACAAAAATATTTATTGTAACGTTTTTTATATATATATATTTATAAAAAAAAAAATAAAAAAATGTTAATGCGATTAAAACTGATGAAAATGCAATGAATAATAGAAAATAATAATAATCGTAAAAAATTTCAGTTACCAGCGGCGCAGCCTCATTAGCAAATGTTTTATACTACTACTATTATATAAATAAATATTTTTTGTTGGGTAATACTCGTAAAAATTAAGTTTTTTTTTACCGCTGCGGCTTGGGACAAACAAAAATCGGTCGTTGACCACGCGATTTGTTGTAAAATATTTTGTTGACAGAATTTCGCAATATTTTTAATTTAAGTCTTAAATGCAGCCCGATGCGTAGAGCTTATACAAGATGATTTTTTTTTTTTTTAATTAAACAGACGTTTTCCGGTCGATTCGAATATTTTCGTTCGTAAAAATATATTATTATTTCAGAAATAATTTTAAGTTATTACAATCATAAGTATTTTCAGAAACTGTAGTATAATTCTTATCCCATTTTATCTTCATAATATTCAAAGTTTTTTTCATTAACTTTATTAATTCGAATTTAAAGTTCAGTTGAGTAAAGTAAACGTATCAGTGTTTTGCAATTTAACAACATTTGCCTAGGGTTCCAGTAAAATATAGTTCTTAAAGTACAAACTCGTGATTGATATACCATTAAATGACTTTATTGTGTTTAAAAAAATAACCGCAATCTGGATTGCTCAAATCTGAGCTCCCGGGTTTCTATTGACAAAGAAATAAATATCTTCCATTTATTTATCTATCGTGTAAAAACAAAATTTATTTTCAGTAATGAAAATGTTATTATGTAAGAAATTATAATTTTAGTTTAATTTAATTTTTAAAAAAATATTGAATCTTAATGATAACCAGATCAGTCTATAACTATAAGAATATTTGTTGACACCTACTTCGTGTACGGGGATTACACAACATTTTATATATAGTGTTATACTTACGTACATAATGTCGTCGATTATATGAATTTCAAATATAAATAAATTACATGATCTTAGAAAAAAAACCAATAACAAATAACAGTTTAATACAAGTATCTTAATTTGATGTGCGAACAAAATAATTGTTTTAGTAAAAACCAGCGAAAATGTATGGATAATTTTATATGCAGTA
Source organism: Sipha flava (assembly GCF_003268045.1). Taxonomy (NCBI): domain Eukaryota; kingdom Metazoa; phylum Arthropoda; class Insecta; order Hemiptera; family Aphididae; genus Sipha; species Sipha flava. The sequence goes on from NW_020271726.1 coordinate 158,996, forward strand.
CTAGTTACTATATTTATGATTAGTTTTAAACATTAAATAACTTCGGTTACGAGTTTAATAATGATACATAAGACATTTGCAAGTACACGTATATACTTGCTGAAATAAACTATAGTAATGATATGTATTTTAACTATAAATGAGAATCATATGGATATTATATTATTATAGTATTACTGACTGCCGTATCAATATGATGTTATTACTTACTTATGTCGTTGTTACAGTAACAACGATCTATAGTCTAATTTAACGGCAAAAACCTATTAAAGGATGTTCACCCTAGACAATTTCGTTCTCGTATCTGCATTGTGCACTGTACGTAGCGGACGTTTCATTCTTGACCTATATTTCCATTCTTGTTAAGTAACCCAGTAAAAGTATTCAAATAATTTTCAAGTTCACCTGCTCACTAGTACACTGAACGTCGTATACATTTTAAGTACGTACTAATCTTTTTATGCACATAATCTGACCGTACAATTTACCGTACACTATTATTATTATTATTATTATTATTTATTATTTATTATTAAATAGAAAATAGTGTCTTGTTTGTGTTTATTTTAGAAAATCATTTTTTATTACAGCACTGTCCTGTTTGATATAAATGACAATTATATTGTTCATGGGTAAGATTTAATATCGCCGTGACGAACATACCCGTTAAGATACACGTTGTACAAGTCACTATACCTGAAGGCCCTAGAATAATTTATTTATATATATATATAAACATGGCATATATTATATGTATACTCGTATACAAAAAACGTATAGAAAAACAAGAAATCATCAATGTTAAGTTGGATATTTTACTCTCCATTTTACTGGAGTAAAACAAGGAGTAAAATACATATATATCTGGTGGTTCTTAATGATTGAGAAATACCTACTCATATTATCAATTTTCGAAAACAATAAATTATATGCAATTCAGAGTATCAATGATACATAATATTTTTGCATATTTTATCTAAAATGTTTACTTATTTTTTAATGTCGATATGCACATATATGTATATATATATATACACTTTTAATTTTATATTCTATAAATCGTACCTATTATTAATTTTAATATAATAATATAAAATTTTATTTTATTTTTAATAAATTTAACATAAAATTATCACCCGTATACACATTTTAAAATCGATACATCTGATTGAGACAGATGTGAATATAAGCTTACAATTATTTACACTTTTTCAGTTTAAAATATATTATGCAAAAACGTAATACGCTTCGAATTATACACTTTTAACCTGATCGCGCAGCTCTAAAATCGAATTAAAATCGAACAATATTGAACTTATTACTACTAATCCGGTTATAATGATCAACATTACGAAGTCGTCTATTTTTGTTCACGAAATTAATTATATTTTGGTAAAAACATAAAATCGATCAAGTATTTTATCAACCGAAAAAAAATTGATTTTTCTATCAAAATCTATATTTTTTTAACTATATTATATTCTATGATTTATTCTATTACGCTAGTTTAAAAAAATAAAAACACTTCTGTATTATGTATCCATTAATGTTAACTAAGGCACTGTGAAATATCTCATACTTTAAGTATCGTGTACCTATATTTCCAGCAGACCATGTTAAATTATACGATGAAAAACTATTTTCTCGAAAATAATTATAATCAATTGAACACTGCAATTATCGTTAAAGAATAAGCAATATTTTTCTAATTATTCAATCGGCTGCGTAATATCAAATTTATCATGCATAAATCAAACTAGTATTGATATAACACTTAACCGTCGATTCAACGGGAGTTACCCGTTTCCGCCAAAATAATATTGACAGTTTTCGCAATAGCCTTTTTCCGCCAAAAACTCTTTCGAGACAATATTTGACCTATAATTGTTTTATATTTTATAAATAGTAAAATATAATAGACATATTATAGTATGAAATTATGTAATATTTTAAAAACTCTAATATAATTATGCCTATATTCGACTAATATATTATGATTATCTACTTGTTTTAAAATTTATAATGAAAAAATATGTAACAATTGTACATGGTTCCCAAACGTTTTTTCACAAAAAAATTTTGGCGGAAACGGGAATTATACCTTTTTCGTTTCTGGCGAAATAGGGCTATGCGTAAATCAGGGAACCGGATTTTTGGCGGAAACAGGACATGCCCGATTCAACAGTTTACTTTATATTTTACGTCTAAATAAAATGTCTCTCATCCACATGTGCGATATAACCCTCCGGAAGGCAATATAATAACATTAATATATGAGACATCGCTCCGGGACGAAACATTCGAGAGCCGGGTGAATAAATGTTATTTTATAAAATTAGTTTCAAATCAACTTTGCACTGAAATTTAATTAAATGTAACTCGTGTTGTTTACCAAAAAAGTGTCAACAACACTAATTCCAGTCAAAAATTATGGTACTAAAATCAAATGTGAAATTGTTAAGTCGAACAGTCAAAATATAAACAAAATTGACTTTTTCAACTAATAAGTAGCATTATTTAAAACCAGATAATTATAATAAAAAAAAAACGGTTATAAATTTTAACACTATTTTTTTAAATTTTTTTTTAATGCTTGATAAATATATTGAACCTAGTCCGGGGAAATGGCTATATTTCTATACTGCGTTTTTAACAGATTATCGACAACTACGACAAAGTAATTTTAATGAAAAATTAATCTATAACGTTTAGAACAGTATAGTGCGTAGTACAGAGGTAATCGTAATGTAATCGATTATAATATTCTGTTTTAACACAAACAATTTTTTGAAAGTTCGGACAAGGAATTGTTTTTTAGAAAAAGATAGTCGTGTATATCATGATATTATCTGTGATCTAAGAGGGAGGGGAGGAATTATTAGTGATTCGTCATGCGATTTTCAATCAACAGAATTTTTTATTTTAATTTGATATTTAAATATATATTAGAAAAATATTCTTTTAAAATGTGCAAATGTATAACAGTTCCTCTGTGCAATTAATATATATTTATATATATACGTAACATGTGTATGTAAAGTAATGCAGCTGACATAATTTCTTTTTTCGAGCTTTTATTTGCAAATGTTTTCATATTTTATATTTTGTGTTTAATTAAATGTTTTCTATACCTATAAAATTAAAAAAAAAAAAAAATGAATACATTATATAATCATTGAGTTTTAAAAATATATAGAATACTATGATAAATTTTGAAATTTGTCTACTCAGTTTCATAATATTGCTTGGATACCTTTTAAACGGCCTATGGAATTTTACTATACTACTAATGACGGTCATGAATTAAAAAAAAAAAAAACACTAAATACAAGTTAAAACATGTAGATACTAAAATCATATCCCAAGTATGCGCTAAAAATTCTAACACCTGTAAAATAATGTAAAATAAATTTACATTTCTGTTTGTAGCTTTGGTGGTTATAGGATCCTATTATAAATCAATCAAAATAATTGTTGGAAACTATATTGAATTATATGTACTTACGTTATATCCGTGAACAGTGACCAAGGTAAACTGTTTTCCGTCATAGTAACCTTGAGATGAAAAATAATGACCCTTGACTACAACAACATACAAATCAACAAAACATATGTAATATATTCTGTAACATCCGATACGCTTAACTAAATTGCATTCTTCGAATGGTAAAGCACAATCACAGCAATATGAATTGACGAGTATCATACTAATTTTTACCTTCGATTAAAATACTGGGATGCGTGAAACCGTTAAATCAAAAGTCCTGTTAATAAACGACTGCTGCAGCCGTTAAATGGCTGAGATTATATGGTTATTGTGAAGATACTCTATGATTTGCAGCTTTCGTATAATATGTGGGACATGGTTAATCCAACAAAAGCTGATTACGGTAAAACAAATAATATATGCCAAGGGTTAAATAATAAATTTCAAACCCGAATTAGAAATAAACACTTAAATATTGATATTTGTATTATACATACATGTAAATATCAATTATATATAATATCTTGTAAATGTATGCACGCATATATATGAAGTACATAATAGTTACTATACTTAATGATTTTAATTTTAGATTAAACTTAGTAAAACTTTCAACTAAAAAGTAATATATACGTATCCCCTGGAGGGGGCGGGTGTTATGCATAGGTATTAGGGTATATTGAATTGATTTACTAATTGCAGTACTTCCTTTGCTAATAAACATGTAATGAAATTATGTTTTTGTAAGTATTTTATACTTCTCTAATGTCTAATATTTACTTTTAATATTTTAACATAAATGTCTGAGTAAACATTTACGAAGAAATGGGTTTTCTTGTATTTGATAAATTTTATGATATCCTTTTTTATGGTTTATTTTTCTAAATATGTTGAGGGTTCAAATTTTAATAATAAATCATTTATATAATTATAAATGAATAAATAAATTTTTTCAATTTACAAAAAAATATGTTATCAGCTAGGTTAGGTTTATGTAATCACTTGTTTGATTACAAAACATTGATTATATTAAATAACAATTATTTTTCTCTTAAATACTAGGTATATAAATCTTATATTTTATGTTTTGCATTTTATACATTGAAATAATTGTTCAATTATAATCAGTGTTCTACATAGATAACCAAAATATTATCTAGATAAGATAACGGATAATACATTAAAATTTTATCTAGATAATATAATAGATAACAATTTAAAAATTTATCTGGATAATAGATAAAAGATAACTACATTTATTAAAATAAAAGAACAGATAAAACTAGATAAAAAAAAAAAATTTAAACAACTTCAATCAGAATTTACATTTGTAAAATGGTTATTTTTCTATGAATAAAAAAATAAACTATTAATTATGATTTAATTGGTTTAAAATAATCTTAATTAATTTTGTTAATTTAGACAGAAAACAGTGCATTTTATTTTCTATTTTTATTTTTCATTACCCAAATTTTTTTAATATAAATATTTTAAGATATTATAAATAAACTATTTTGATGTCTTTTTATTTTATTTTATTAATCATTTTATAGATAATATTAATTTATTATAATTTAAATAATGTATAATTAAAAATGTACCTAGTTTTATGATATTTATGATTTAAACATATACCTAGGTATTTATGGGTTAGAAATCTACATAATTTCTACAGATGTATTTAACTCTAGTTTCTTATCTTGTAATATTCAAATTTAATTATTTGGTCAACAGTCATGGCTCATTACTTTGTCTTTGATTTACACGTAGTTAAATGCAAATTAAAATATACATAAATAAAACAATATTTTACAAATTAATTTTATTGAATAAAACAAAACAATATTTTAAATGTCTTTTCACCTAAACGGTTAATTGGTGTTAATATTTGACTTCTGCTGCTAAACAAGCGATCGACAGGTGCAGATGAAAAAAGTTGTATTCATGAAACTCAAGTTTGATTAAATATATCATAATTTTAAAATTATTCCATATAAATCTATTTATTATTTAAGTGTTTATTATTCCTCGTTTCACTTCTCTTAAAAAAAATTATTTTTCAAAATTATCTAGATAATTTATTTTAGATAACCATTTTATTTAAAAAGATGGATTAAAAGATACTTTAATTATTATTATTTAGATAAGATAAAAAGATTAATGTTTTTATCTAGATAAATCAGCTAGATAATGCACAACACTGATTATAGTTATCGAATTATTGTCAAAATTAACAAAATATGTAAATAAAAAGTAGAAATTTATTTAGAAATAAAAATAACAATTTTACATAAAATAACGTGAAAAACGTGAAATATTAAAAAGAAATATTATTAAAGCAACCCCAAGAGGTACCTAAACTATTTCTTATTTTTGACTTATAAATAGCTAATACTTTCTTGAAATTTGTCCATGAATACCAACATTTAAGATTTATTCATGATTTTATTTTTCTTGAGAAAAGCTTAGGAAAATGTTTGAAAAAGTGTTGTTTGTGAACACCAATTTTAAATTATAGCTGAAATAAATCTCTTATTTTTCTTAGGATTATTTATGAATTCAATTTCATAGTTCATTCAATGAACAAGTTGAATCGTAAGAAACATACCCAATTTTTAATTTATTGATTTTTTATTGCGTAAAAAATATTCCTAATTAAATATTAAATATAAATTATATAAATATAATATAAATAATATAAATATTTTAATATTAAATATTAATATAATTTAAATATTCCTAATTCAAAGTAAATATTTTTAAACATTGTTTTGGATACTTATTTATTATATTCGTTTAGGACAACATATCTTATGAATAAAATGTTATTTTACTAAAAAGTTTAACATTTAGATTGAGTCAATATTAGACGATATTACGTTGGGCCATGACAGATCCTATAAATATATATATAAAATAAAAAGTGTTATTTGTATTATATGTATTTGAATAAATGATAAAAGAATAACATATACAATTTTACGCCAGATTATACCGTATACAATATATAACAGAATGATCCATTCAGACGATTATAATAATTTTATAAAACAACCAAATGACTATTAAGCTTTATTCGTACGCATGAAAAAAAGAAGTGTCCAAATATTTTGTATTGGATTGGGTATTGTAATTTGTTGAAAAAAAAAATAAAAAATAATTTGGATTAATTTTTTGCAAAAACATTTTTCATTTACTTCGTTAGTGTAATATTTTGAACGCAATGGAATAAATAAATTTAGACTCAGTTGAATAAATAAAATTGTCACTGACCGAAGAATTATATTTTTTTATTTAAAATAAAACTCGCAATTCACATAAATACTATAATTTATACAATTATACGCGAGCATTGCATTAAACCATATAAATACATCGTGCAGCAAACTGTGTGCATAAAACGATATTATAATAAACACATTATTGTGTTTTTTAGAAACATTTAGGATAAAAATAGCATGCATTTATGTTTTTCAAACCGTATATAAAGTGTTTACCGTGTAATGACGTTTTATATTTTTTCATTATTTTCTCCAACGTTTGCCGGTACTTTTCAATTTAAACGTTTACAAATGATTTTTTCGCGACATAAGAATAATCATCTGAACGTATGCAGCACTCTAAATGACTCGCGAAAACTTATGCACGTACTGTGTAAGTCGTTATACGATCAGTTTGTTCAATAAGAAACTATCCGTAAACTCCGTTTGTACATAAGCGCATACACGATTGTAGTGCGAAAACAGTGCGATGAACATCGTTTTATAATCGACTCGCGGCAGTCGGGGGGACAAATCGTTTTTTAATCATTTAAATCATTTAAAATTGTTAAATCATTTTTATAAACAATTGTCCGGCGACGGCTACGGAGAAAAAAATAATATAACAGTAAACTAACCTAAATAACGAAACATGCCTACACGCGATTTCTGTGCACAATACATTGTAAACTCGCGTGTGTGTGCAAGTACATACGGATGTGCGTACGTAGTACACACATGAGCGCAACTAGAGCCCTAATACTGAGGGTGCTGAAATTGCTGAATATAAAATTAAATGATATTTAACCGTAATTACTAGAGAGATCATCTGAAAAAAAAAACAGGAGTACTACAATTAAACTCAGGGGTGCTAAAAACTATTGCACACCCTAGTAACATCTATGCGTTCACGTGTATGGTACATGCGGTAAGACGTGCAAAATAGTGTATGATATACCGTTGCTTCCCGTATTCGTTAGTGGTAGAGTATTGTTTGCTGGTGGAGGGGGAAGGGATAAACGTGTCTCTTGAACTCGTGACTTGTAAAACTAAAGTCTTTATCGTTCCGATCAGTGGCGGCTTGTGAGGTTCACATAATGAGATGGTGCGCAAATAACTTGTGACATACCTATGAAGGTTGTTAAATAATTATCAATTTTTTTACAAGCAAAGGTGCATATAACGCGTTGAAAAAACTTTTAAACCTCTATACGCTTTTCGTCATGGTAAAATCATAATAGATTTGAAAATTGATGCGTGTGAAACACAAAATCTTGTTTCCGCGATCGACGCGACACATAGTGATGAGCAAAGTTGGTCTTGGTATTGCTGCAAGACCAATACCAAAACTGAGTCTGCAAGATCAAAATCAAAGCAAGACCCACTCTGCAAAAGTCTTGCAGTCTTACAATATTTTTTGTGATTAAAAAAAAAAAAAATGTTACCAGAAAAACACATTAGTTAAATGAAATAATTGATTAAGAATATAATAAAAATGTAAAATTAAATAGGACATACGACGCGGTGTTCAGAGAAATAACGAATTATTGAATTATTGAATTCACTATAAAGTAGTTTTGTAACAAATAACAATTACAGAAATGTAATGGAATTAATTTAAGCTGCTGATTATACTATAAATATTGATATGTAAGCACAAAAACATATAATAATACCAAAATTACTAATACAAGCCATATGGTTTACCGTGTGTTCATCAATTCAGGGAACACTGAATTTCTCGGACGGATTATGTTGGAATAAATCGAATTTATTTTATAAGCTAGTGTATATAAATATACATTTTCAGATAAATTTCAAATTTTTAATCCTCTCGGTACGCGCACGCGCAATGCAACTTATTTTTTTTTGAATAGCAACCGGTATTTTTGATACCAAATTCGGATAGACTGAACTTTTCTAAGTCATTTTGACCAATCAACCATGATTCTAAAATCAAAATTGACTGAATGAGAGCCATTTAATTAATAATACATTTTTACAATTCACTATAAAATGCATAAAACTATGTAATCAATTTTAATTTAATAATTATATATCCATATTATGTTTATCTCGTTTATAAAATATATACAAAAAAAAAAAAAAAAATACGTAAAAATATTCAAAAAGTGATCAATAATAAATAATTATAAATGGTTTTATGTATTTTATAATGAATTGTAAAAATGTGTTGTTTATTAAAATTTAAATGGCTTTCCTTCAGTCTATTTTGGTTTTAGGGCCATGGTTAATTGGTCAAAAAGACTTTAAAAAAATCAGTCTATCCGAATTTGGTATCAAAAACACCGGTTGCTATTCAAAAAAAATAAGTTGCATTGCACATGCGCGTATCGAGAGGGCTAAATATTTGAAATTTATCTGAAAATATGTATTTATATACCACTAGCTTGAAAAAAATAAATATTCGATTTATTCCACCATAATTCGGCCGAGAAATGTAGTGTTCCCTTAATTGGTAAACACATGGTATTTATTAATAGTAATATTTATTTAGGTTCATAAATAAATCTCTCCATTGAATTGTATACTACTAACAGGATTTAATTATAGTTGATACTTGGGATATTTAATACAAGTATTGTACGAGTATTTCGTGTGCTATTCGTGAAATACTGAAAAATTGTTTATTGTGTCCATTTTCGTGATATTAGTGACTCGTACACTAATTTTAGTGTTTGCGGCGATTAAACGATTATTATAATGAAAATTTATGAAAATTTCCTAACGGAAAATTTAATGACTTTTGAAATCACCAGTAGTAAAAATCAGATTTCTGGCTAGTTGAATTTTAAACATATCCTGTATATGCGTTGTACTAGTTTAGTTATATCTTGGAGATAATAAACAATTACCAAAACCTACAGGCTCTTGCCCAGATAGGGATATAATTTTTTTCTTTAAATTTTAAACAATGCAAGAGTCTTGTAGTAAGACCAAGACTATAATGGCTCTGCAAGACCAAAACCAAGAATGAGCATGCATGAACAAGACCAAGACCAAGACTACTAAAATCTTGGTCTTGTTCTTAGTTTGCTCATTGCCTAGCGACACGCTGAACGATAAAAATAAGACCGGCGCGCACATCGATTGTGCTCCAAATGACCACGTATTACTGACCGACGTGTCTACCATATACAGCTAATTTTTGTACGGTCGCTTGGAGTATAACGAATGTGTGCTCCGTTAATTATTTAATCGCTAATAGACATACTTCTTAACACGAAAAGCTGCAAAAAAACTTTTTTTTTTTTTATAAATATTTTTATTAGTTATTGAATTATGTGCATAATAACCGATCATGATTCACTACAGGAATCTAATAATTTTGTACATAATTTTTCTAGCGGTTCACGTACACAAAAGTACAAGCCGTCACTGGTTCCGATTCGCACTGCTAAGAGTGCACTCCCAAACAATCTGTATTTGTTAACGCACAATATTGTAACTCGGTGAATATTCACGCGTACGATCGTATCGAATAAACGTGGTCAAGAATTTTAATTTTTTCTTTTTTTTTCGTCTGTAATGCAAATTAACGCATAGTATTGTATCCTTAGTGATATTATGTAATATTATAATACCGGATGCTCAATTTTTTTGTTTTTTTTTTGGCTCCGAACGAATAATATTGTTATACCGAGTGAATTCGACCCACTGACCATGCGTATGATATGCCCATAGATGGAACTGTGACAACATTCCGCGGAGAGGGGTCATTTACTCGTTGACCGTACGTATAATGTATTAATAGTTACGAGAAAATAATACAATGACATCGATATTTGCGTTCGGTATGCTATAAAATGTACGTTTGCCAAGCCTCTACTCAAAATCCATCTCTCTATCACTGATCCAATCAGCCAAATACGTAACAATAAAATTGTATTTATTCCCCGGAATTGAAAATACATCGAACTATACGTTTTTACGCTTGTTTATCAATCACGTAGTAAGCATTAATCAATCGTTTTGATAAATAAAAAAAAAGTTAATTTGAATTGGTTAGATTTTACAAGCTAATTATTTCAAAAGAACTAACGTCCGCAAACATAAACCATCATTTTTATAGTAATGATATTGGTGGTCTTATGACATAGACATTAGCTAATTTAGTACACAAATAATAATTAAAAATATTAGTAACTAATAAGTTAGATAATTAGATGAGAAAATAGTATTGATGAAATTATTAGATTAAATATTGATGGCAATGTCAGTATAAATATGTCACGTAAAACCATAGAGTCGATCACTCACCGGTATAATTTGTGAGTAATTTGCAAGAATTGGCTACATCAGCTTAGGAGTTTCAAAGTGCACACTCAGGCTTCGAATTAAACGAATAACATTTACCTACGAGAACATATGGCCACCTCACGTATTAGATGTCCAAAAACTTTCAAACGGATTCTAAACGATTTCTCGAGTGATTTGCAAGAATTGCTTGCAAAATATTTGTGAATGTTTGAACGTATTTATGTCAATGAGCCAATTTCACACGCATATGGGTTGTGGTAGGCACGTTATGTCGTGAGAAGAATTCATCTATAAAAGGTAGATTTTTGTTTATTTTACCTCGAGCGGAGCAACATTGATTATTTTTTTTTTAATAAGGATATAGTTTATGGGGCTTCGTGATCGTGTCTATACGGACAGTTACCGGTTCAACCCCGGTACGAAAAAAGGATACCGTCATCACTTAACATATCATTGGATCTCTATAAAATAATTGCCCAAGTATAATATAGTTAAACTGCGAAAATTTCTTAATCTGAAAAAAAATCGTAACCTGGTGGAATTTTACATGCCTCCTCTAAGTATCGGATAAATTCTTGTCGTTAAAATTCTATTTTACAACGTAAATCTGTTACTGTTGCGGAATACTATTTATTACGCACCAATTGTTATTTTATCAATCACAAAAAACAAAAAAAAAAGGAATTGAAAATATAATATGGTATATCACAAAAAAATCCCGGTTTTATACACTATAATATAGCTTTTTATAATAATACGAATGTGATTGAATATATTATCTGATTATATAATTTATACGGCCATTCACGGTTAGTGGTTTTTTGTCTTCTGCAGTATACCTGTACACTTTACATCTGGCGTACCTATACATATACACATATACAATGTTCTATTGCCGTATCCGTTCTCGCGGAACGTCTTACGTTTGTACCACGGGGTTAACGATTTATAAATTTTTACTATGAAGATTTATTGTTGTTAATTCGATCTAGAAATTCTGTTATATACAGTTTCATGATATATACTCACACTTGTCCGTTTAACGTACGCCACCCCTGGTAAATTATTTATAAAGTGATGATTACAATATTATATTTAATATTTGTTTGTAATCATATAAAACTTAAAATATTATAAATTAGATAATTTGACTTATAACAATAAATTATTTGAATTTATATTATATTGAAATGCATTAAATATACATATAAATCATTAGTCATTACTTCTCTACACTCCTGGAAAAAAATCAATTTTTTTTTCAAGTATGTTTCAATTTACTTCTCGTAACGCCATGCATAAGTTCTGTCAAAGATCATTTGCCGTAATCCTTGTCCTCTGGATTTTTAATATAATTTCAAAAAAATAATAGATATACCTTATTAATATGCTGGTGTATTTTAAATATCTAAGCTATTAAAAATGTTTTTAGGAAAGGAAATATAACAATAACAGTATTACTATACCAATCAACGGAATACGATTGCTCGCGTTTTACTTTTTTGGGTATATGACTGCGTATGGTTCCGAAATAACAAAGAACATGAATTTGACCCTTCAAACATAAGCTATACACCGAAAGATCTATCTAATATCTCTTACCTAATAATATTTTCATAAATATTTTTATGAAAAGTCACAAATTAATGAATTAAAAATACAACGTTTTTCTAATTTCCATTGAAAAATCTTATAAAAAATATATAATATATAAAATATAATTATATTATTATAAATAAAAAAAAAATATATATATATAATTCAAATTACGTATACACTAATAAATACTACCAGCATATTACGAGTATTACTCTAAAATGTACAGGTTCATATGTGGTTGCTCTACGTAAATTCTTTATAATATTTGACGTAATGTAATTTATTTATATCTATGTGGACGAGAAGAGCCGATAGATCGTAGGTCAGTTTTTTTTATCCGTGTACCCATTGACGTGTGGCACTTAAATTGGAAAAATATTACCGTATATATAATTGTAAAACTTTTGCGCTCTCTAAAAAAAAGTTAACTCTCATGTACACGTCTGCTATAAGTACATTTTTAAAATTGTTGATGATAAGAAAAAAAAAATCGCTAAGACATTATATCGGTTCAGACAAGCCGAGGAAAAGAAGCATCAATTTTTCATCAATTTTTTTTTTTCATTTTTTTTAACATTTATTAGAATGTATACAACCTGTAATAATGGTTACAGTAAGCATATGAGTGTAGAAAAAATAAATAATATACATAATATGAAAGCTCATCAAATAATGTCAATACATTTTTCTGTACAACTATAATTTTTTTCCTAACTTTCACTTCACATGCAGAAATATATAAATATATGTGTAGGTATAGATACCATATACGGATGTGCATCTGACACATAAATCTTTTCCGCCTTGGTAATTCCTATTCTTTATCGAGATGATGATCGAGCTGTCGTGTTACAAATCGCTCTCGTCTCGTTCAATTAATGGTCGTCGTTTTGTTTAAGACTAATGCGAGTCAAGTGAAAACGTTATCGACTGCGTGGTACATAATACTTTATACCTCTTTAACCGAAAATCACCGCGTTCGCGAACGAAACGTGTCAAATTACTGACCGTTTTGTAATATATTTATTACTGCGCGTTACGGATTGGTAGGCAATTGCTTGTTCTAGTGTGCGACAATGGTATATATATATAACGTTTTACAGAAATGCTTTTCTGTGATTTTTATTTCAGATTGAAAAATAAAAATCATATAAACATACATGAAATAAAATAATAAATACCTTTTACAAATACTATACTACTATACTCGTAATATGATTAATATGTCTTAATCACACAATGGATAGCACTGAAAAACGTATGTATCACGTTCTTGTTTCTTCTTTAGAGTGCAATGTTTTCTCCTTTTTCAAACGTACAAGTATAACAGCAAATTTGCGTTCAATAGAATCATTTTGGTATTGTTAGCTTTGATATTATGGAATTTAAAAAGAAGAACGTTATCTGTGAATGTTCGTTGTTTTTCTACGATATTTTTAATTGTTAAGCGTGTTATTAGTTTTTTCAATTGTAGCACATATATTATAAGCCTACTTGTAACTCACCTGAATAATAAAGTATCATACAGACATAGATGATATCTAATGGTCAATACCTACTAAAACTGTTCAGTCACCATAAAAAAAAGATAAAAAAAACAAGACCGACTTCAACCGTATGGAATTTATTTCATACAATCACACCATCAACGTTATGAAATAAAACAAGCGATAGAAATAGGGACCACAAGTACCAATAATAAAAAAAAAAAAAAAATGTGCTAGCCCACAGTTTTGTAAAATTTTTGTTTTTAATTATCTCAACGTCAGTGGTGCTGAAATGAATTTAAGTAGGACATGTAGTTGTAAAATTATGAGACCTGACCACCGACCTACGGTTGGATTTAGAGTGCAATTAATAATAATTGTAATAATAATAAATAATTACAGTCATAATGAAATAAGTGCACGAAAGATATTATTAGATAAATAAGACACGTGGATTAATATCACAGGCAGCGTGTACCATCAAGTTAATTACCAACCGTGTTTGTTTATAATTCACTGTAACTAATGACTCGCTGACTCGACGACTGAAGACTGGACCAATTCACCCACCACTGAAGTAGATAAGTATTATGAAATAGGGCATCTGCCCTACCTTAATTTAGGATTCGACATTACTGCTCTACATCATGTACCAAAACGCAAAAATTAAACAACTCATTATTTCTAATTTGTCAGAAGAACACTAGAGGTTGTGCGATCGAATGCTTTAACCGTAGGTTGCCGTGTGGTGTGCTCATCACGTCATCCATTCCCGAAATGTAACTGGATCCTTTTTTTTTTTTTTATCAGTAACGTTACTAAGAGGGGCTAAGGGAACTATATATATAGCCCTTATGGGTCGTGTTTATGTGTATGTACTTTACTAATATACTACTATTTGGTATTTAAGTATTTTAAAACTTTGGTACTATCTAAATGATGACGAATAACGGATGGTTATCTTTATTACATAAGCGTATTACATCTACCGTGATCATTACTATATTTTTGGTGGTTATCTTGAATGTTGTGATGACTCTCGTCTAACACTATTATTTTATAATCACTATAGTTTTTCTACCATGTTATGTTGCGGCAATATTATTGCAGCTGACTACCGTAAATTATTTATTATTATTAATTATATTTTAGTAAATGTTATTAAACTATTTTAAAATGTTGGAAATAAATTTATAAACTTCGAGGGGACGAGGGAAACTCTCAAATCCTTTCTTATCTAACCTGCCCAAGAAAGTTTTTAGACCTTCCCATATAAAAGTCATTATCGTGTCACTGTTTTTTTTCCGATCGATATACATCGGAGTTTCAATCGCAATGCTTTTACAACTGTACCGTTATAACTATTAATACGAGTATGATCCGTGAGCGTACGTACATTATGTATATTATTATGTATCGTTCTGTAATCGTTTGCCGATTGTTTGCGGTGTCGAAGATGAAACAGGCGAGACAAATTGTAGTAACCGAATCAGGAGCAGTTGTATATTGGGTTCTCTCAGGGTGACCGTATTCAAATCGACAGCAACAGTAAGTTAAATATATCATTCCGTTCGAAAAACGATTGTAATATTTAAACGCTGCACAGGCTTCGGTGGCTATTTTTCGTCGAAAATGGTCGAAATATTTTGAATTATTTGACAAATACGCAAACTAAAGATTGTTAAAATTTAACACAGAATGTAATTTTATAAGTCGTTTAATTTTTTGGTAGCTAATAAAAAAAAAAGTCTTTGATTTTTCTTGAATTGTTACAAAATAATAGAATACCGATTTTATTTCTGTTTTGTAGACAAATGGTTATTCAAAATGTTTTTTTCAAATCGTGGGAATTTCGAAAAATTATCTTCTACAACCGTAGATAATTACCAATTAGATTTGATTTCCGTTTGAATGATATTGTAGACTCACATATAACTATAAGGACAATTTTCTTATTAGAAAAATTGGTATTCGTAAACAAATAATTCATAGGTTAATTTAACGAACCGTCTTAAAATCATTATACTCGAGGTTGAAAATTAGTTGTATAATATTGGATGACGTATTCTGATATGGACTAATAAATCAGCGCGCCTACACGTTATTCTTAAACGATTTGTCTTGTAATGCGTTTCGTCTGTATTATTAAGTTTTTAAATACACTATCGTCCTACACTATTATTTTTTTAATTATTATGATTACATCCTACATTTCAACATGTTACATTTTAGAACGTTTATTTGAAGTATGAATAATAATCCGATATTTTCGTAGTTATATAGAAAACACTTCCAATTGTTTCGTATAATTAAGGAACAGTAGGCGATAGTATGCGCGAACACATTAGTTCCAAATTTACATGAAACAAACACACGATTATTAAATCTTTATAGATCTATTCTCTTAGAATCTCTTATTCAAATCCGTGATTTGTCTTTGCTGGGAAAAGAGTTTTCAATATTTTTCCTATCTCTACATGATTCAAATATTTCCAAAAGTTTACATAAGTTAAAAATTGCTTCTTTAAAAATATTAAAATTTATTTATTTATAGAGATATGAAACAACATATGAAACAAATCATGATTGACACGGAAAAGGAACTAAAGATTACAGTTGTGAATCATGGAGAACTGCAACCAAACCAGTCAAACGACTGAAGACGCAAAGAAGAAATACATTTTAACATAAGCATTCATATAATGTATAAGTTTCTTTTTTATTTACAAATTTCTACACCAGCAATTACTTTAGCTATTACAAGTACTAGCCGTTAAATTATTTAATAGTTAACTATAATATTTAAAAAAAAATCTGTGTTCATGAAAAACTACGAATAATTTAAATAAAACTTCACAAGTAATATAATTATTTTATGCATTGTATACATTTGAAATAAACCACATACGAGTGTTTTACATGGGGCATGTATGTTTTTCGCCAAAAATCCAGTCCCTTGATTTACGCA
The DNA here is from genome assembly GCF_003268045.1 of Sipha flava. NCBI lineage: Eukaryota > Metazoa > Arthropoda > Insecta > Hemiptera > Aphididae > Sipha > Sipha flava. The sequence goes on from NW_020271726.1 coordinate 176,078, forward strand.
CAGCCCTATATCACCAGAAACGAAAAAGGTATGATTCCCGTTTCCGCCAAAATGTATTTTTGTGATAAGACGTTTGGGAACCATGTACAATTGTTACATATTCTTTCATTATACATTTTAATATAAATAGATAATTATATATTAGTCGAATATAGGTACAATTATATTAGAGTTTTTAAAGTATTACATTATTTCATATTATAATATGTCAATTCTATTTAACTATTTATAAAGTAAAAAACAAGGATAGGCCAAATATTGTCTTGACAGAGTTTTGAAAAAACACATATCGTCATAAATAAATAAATAATTAAATAAATATATTTATTTTACTCGTAAATAAAAAATGTACATTTCGTTGCAAGTATTACTTTTTCTTTTTCAAAAATATTGGCCTGACAATTTTTCATAAAACATCTCCACCGAGTTACATTTGTTTGTGATGTATAACCAAAAACATATTGAAACCCGTCAAAAATCAATAATGTTTTACCTCATTTACTTACAACAAATTCCATTTTAAGAATGGTAAATAAGTAAGAAGGTTTAAGTCTTTTGGTGACAAAAAGAACAGATACTAAATGGAAATATAAGAATCTAACATTTGTCAAATAATTATTGTGTGCGAATTATAAACTATGATACAGTACATCGAACAGTGTATTGTTATTATTAACCGTTATTAACGACGATTTTCAATGTATATATCACAAATATCTATTACACATACCATAGAATATATTCAATATTGCTTAAAAATTAAAATCAATAGTTTCCAAATTTTTTTGATGGAAATGGCTTTTAGCGGAAACGGGAATCGTACCTTTTTCGTTTTTGGCGGAAAAGGACTATGGCGGAAACAGTTAATATTATTTTGGCGAAAACGGAAAACTCCCTTTACATGACCAAACAATAGAGAAAATTAATGTATTTACCAAAAGAATTAATTCTATATAATAATCATAATCTAAATAATATTAAACAAATTAATTAACAGTTGTAAAGGTATCTAATTATTTAAATATATTGTATTAGTATTATACTACAACGTACTTACTATAATTATTATTAAATTTTTTGAACGGAAATCAAACGAAATTTTAATTAAATATTATGTATAGGAACTATGTCACTCGGAGATATTTATTTTAAACTTTCATAAAATTGGAAGCAGACTCTCGACCTTAACCTAAACCACTTGTTTGCCGTAAACTCGTTTTTTGTGAACCTATTTAATTTTATCGTTCTCGTTTTTTTTTTTCAAAATTAAATACAAAACTAGTTAATCAAATATTAATTACGTTTATTTGAATGCATTACTATATATAAAACATTAATGTGCATCATGGATAACTAAGTAGACGATAAAATATAAAACAAATGGGCGCGAATACTGCTGGATTGTGTAAACAAAGAATATTAAATTTTCTCAAATCAACCATTAATCATATTTGGACGAGAGATAACGATTGGTAAATAAAAAAACAAAAATTGAATAATCGTTTACGTGAAGTCGTACACACTAGTTTAGCAAACGTGCAAAAACGTGTGATAAACAAAAACATGATTGCCGGTCGTAAAATTTAAACAGAATCATGGTATAACATGGTACAATGTAATTTTTCAAGTCGTTCTAGGTTTTTGCAACCATGCACTTTCTTGGTAATTTTTAATATGTACCTATTTATCGTGCTTGCCGTATAGATATTAAATATCAATAGCCTTTCTTCTACAGTAGTCAAAATAATATTAGTAATATAAATAATAAAAATAAATATAATGTAACTTCGGCAGTACACCGGAATCGCGTGCACTACCCTTTATAGTAGATCAAAAGGAAAAGGACCGGGATGTATTTGGTACAGTTGAATATAATATAGTGAAAATGACATATTTTCTAATTTTTATCGTCACATGATTCCAAACAGGAACGACCTATATCTCGATTGTTCTCGATTATCTCGACTTCATTCCCGGTGTATAGATCCATCACCGATTGCGCGTTATATAATATTATACGATAGTGATAATAATAATAATATTGTATATTAAATAATAAGGTAGGTACGTGTATTGTGTATAGGTACAGCGAAGTTCGATGAGCTCCGTTTTGGTGCTGAGAAACGGAGATAACTGAACGATACCAAGTAAAGTATACCTGTACACGTGAATACATATATGTGATATTGCCGTTGAAGCAGGTTTACGCATAAATCAACGCAGATATAATATTAACATCGTCTTAAATATTATCCGAACGGCTTATGTACGCGCGAAGCGAACGTAAACTGGCTGTTGCAGTTGCTACCGACGTACATATTAATATTATATACTACGAGTGCGTGAGTGTGCGGAGCGGATAGGATTTGCGCAAAAAAAGGGTTATCGGCAGTGTACAGGGCATTATAATGTGGACACGAGCCGTGATGACGACTGCGCGCGACGGTGACGCTATTAATGTAATATTCAAACAAACGTGATTGATACGTATACGAGTATTGTGCGTGAACCGTTTTATTAGTATATAAAATATTTGAAATTACGCATACTGTTTGAGTACCTTTCGCGACATCAATTTAATACTATTGGCAAAAATGATTAATGTCATTAATACGACGTAATTTTATGCGCAGGGTGTCCCACGAGGATTTACTAATTGCCTTATAACATAATAATAATAACATAAAAGGTACATTTCGCGTTAATTATCCAGATATTAGTCAATTATTTTGGTTCTATTTTTTCGATATGATCCATTGCATTATTAGTGATGTGTTTTATATGGATAATGTTCACGAATTACATCACTACACTTTTCCCTATTAATCTCATTCGAATCACTACTGATATTGAGAACTTTCTTTGTGCATTTATATGTCTTTAAGTACAAAATGTCACAAGAATTTGATAAAAATGTTAATTTGAGCGCACCTATTTTTCAGTATTCCAGTGCTGTAGTAGAAAATACATATATGAGATATTCTGTACCTAAATAACTGTAGGTATTTACCCAACTGTCGATAAATCATCATTGACGTCTCTATTGAAACGATGCGACGGTTTTCACGTGCTCAAATGTTCCCACATTGTAATAATATAATACAATAACACATAATAATAATCGGACTGGCACATGTACGTAAATTTATCATTATTGTTAGATATGTTTTTGTATGATATAATATTTAATAATGACAAAATGTTAAGATTGGGACAATGTGTAACGATTTAATTTAATTAAAAACAAACACATTTCATGAATATTACATACAAATTAATTAAGATTTTTTTTAGTGGTTAAAAATATTACATTCCGGTATTGTTGCGCGTTTTAATCACAATGTTCTACTGAAAGAGCAGCGCAGAATATAATATTTGCACATACAAAGTGAATTGTACGTGCGTTATTTACTCGTATTTATTATTGTTTGAAAAACCGCAGTGAAGTATATCGTACAAATTTATATGTCGTAGGCATATAGTCAAAGAATTTAATATTTATAAAATTTTACTATCCGCCTAGACATTTAGTTAAATGCCTATTTCATGTCAGGCAAATAATAAAAAAACATTTTGTATTATTTTAAAAATTTAAATATATTTTCTATCAGTAATTTATTGCTATTATATACCTATATAAAAAAGCTATGTATTATTTATTTATATGTAAAACACGTTGGTATATGAAATACGAGTAATATATTATATAATTGTTTTAAAAATGAAATCATAAAAATAAATAAAAAAGTTAAATTATAATTACAAGTTTTTATTACCAATTACTTGTTGTCACATGTTATTTAGTGGCATTTGCTGGAACATTTGATATTTTTCTTAAAACATAAGAATAAAAAAATATAAAAATAAATAAAAAAGTTATATTATAATTACAAGTTTTTTTACCTATTACTTGTTGTCACATTTGGTGGCATTTGCTGGAACATTTGAGATTTTTTTTGAAACATAATAACCATTGGTTTGATATTGCTGATTTCCTGATTAACATTGACATTTAACAAAACCTTGACCGTTGTAAATTTATAAGTTTGCTACTGCTTCACGTATGGACACAAATTTGTTTTTTTGTACTTTGCTGTCTTCTAAACTATTATTTAACACTAGTTGAAGTTCTTCTCTTGAACACCAATTTTTTACTATACCAACTTCTGTGCCAATTTGATAAACGCCGTTCCGAATGTCTATCACTAACCCATTTATATTTTGACTATCGAGAGGTCCTCGGTCTACTTTTGGAACACTTAATACTATTTGATCACCAACCTTCAGTTTTTTAAATAGTTTTTCACTATTTTCTGCCATTTTTTTAGCTGCGATTGATTATCGTTTGTAAGATTCAATGCGGTTAACTTTTATCTGTTTTTCATTATTACATAGCAGACAAATATTTTCAATATCGTTACTATTATTTATAGAATAGCTGTATTTATCAGAATGAATATTTCTTTTATATCTAGTACATTGGAGTTCACTACCTGATTTTTCATTAACACCGCTGATATTATTTATGTCATAATATATTTTTTTTCGAAGGTATATTGTTAACATTATGCTCTAAATTGTCTAGTAAAATATTTTCAAAGTCTTCTTTATTTGATAATTTTTAAATAATTTCGGCAGGTAAGTTTGTAGAACTAAAACCTACTTTCGGTTGAGTGCCAAACAAGGCTCGATATGGCGAACGACCTAAAATGTTTTTTTATTATTTGCCCGATGTGAAATAGACATTTAACTAAATGTCTAGGCGGATAATGAAATTGTATAGATATTAAATTTTTTGACAATATGCCTAGGCATTTAATAAAATGCCTGTTTTGACTATATGCCTACGACAGGGGCGGATCTGAAGCTTGGTTTAGGGGGTGGCGAATAGGAATATTTATGAGTGATATATATAAAACACAATGAATACATGACCGTAATTTCAGCAGTTTAAGGAAAAATAAGTACAACGCTTATATTCACTGTAGGTATATCTTTACTTATAATTATAAAAATTTTAATACTGAAAAATATTTATTACAATAATAATTTAACATTTCTTTTTTTTTCATTTGCAAATCTATTAATAACATTGTATATATTTACAACTATATATTTATGTGTGTGCAATAAAGCCAAGCCAGTCAGTCGACTTTCACCCATCCGTGATCTTAACCATGTTTTTAATCTAAAAAGTAATAACAATAAAAATAAACAAACATGCAAAACATTTTGGAATTTGGATGCAAATGTTTTCAACCTTATATTAAAAAGCAAAATTTTTATTTTTATCATTAAGATTTAAATTCTACATGTAACAACTAACAATAAATAAAAAAAAAACAAATAAATTAATACAAGTTTTTTCCTGGGACATAAAATATTTGATATTTTATTAAGTTTCTAATTAGTTATCTGACCTGCGTAAAGTTGAAAAGCTGCGTTCAGCAGAAGCAGTACTAATTGGTAAAGTTGCAAGTATACAAAGCAAGGAATTTAACTATTGGGAAGATAATCTCACAATATGCATTCAAAGTATCAAAAATATTTTTTGTTAACATATCTCCTAATATATAAAAACAAAAATTAAAAAGCTAAATATTTTTTAAAACTTAACATTCATTGTTACCTTTTAACTCTGATTTTTTCCATTTTTGTATCCACAACTCAAATTCTGAATTTAATAAGTCATTATTGACTTCTTGAAAAAATAAATATTTATTTTTAATGTGCTCAATAATAATTGAGCTACTATTAATCTCAGACCATTTAATTTAATTGTTTGGTACTAGATAGGTTAGCAATTTTATTATCTGATTTTCATGGCCATAAAATCTTTTCTTTAGGTCGTATATTACACAGTCTAAAAGTGGAATGAAAATTGTGACTCTAAAATAGTCTTCACAATTATTTACACTATTCGGATTTGATCTATTTTTTTGATGAGCTGTAATCCTAGGCATTTTAAAATCTATGTCCAACTCATCCATTAGAATTTTGCATTCATTATAAATGTTTTGAAATGTGTTATTACAGTTTAAGCGATTGTTTTAAAGTACACACACTATATCATCTATAACATTACTAGCTGATAATATATCATGGTTTACGAGTATTCCTTGTAATAATTTACCAGCATAGTATGTAACTGAGAGAACGGACGATAAAGAATATATTGAAATAACAAACTCACAGTTACTTATAGAACATAACAGTGTTTTTGCTTTAGAAGATGAAGATAAGTCATCCCAGTTAGTTATCTCTGTTAAAGCATCAATAATTTTGGGTAATGAATTTTTAAATTGCAAAACACTATTATGCCGCTCTACTCAGCGTGTTTCACATAAACTAAGAATATTATTCTTTAAATACTTTTTTAGAATAAAATTACGTTTGGTGAACTATTAAAAAAAGTTATTATTTATTGCATGATACCAACACTATTTCTTATGGCTTGTACTGTTAATGATTTTGAAATAGATAAGTTGAGTGCATGATTATGACAAGGACTGTATACTGAATTTTTAGCTGATTTTTGAACGTAATGAACGGCTCCTTTTATAGTTGATATCATTGTTGCACAATCATCAGTTGAAATACCAATACAATTATTGAGATCTAACTTTAGATCAAGTAAAATATTAAAAACTTTTATTCTTAGTATTTTTCCACTCAATTTAGGTTTGATTTGATTTGATATATTTTCTAAATTCTGATTATCATCATCATAATTTTCATCACCATATATTTTTTTATGACAGTTAAAAAAAGAAATAAAACGTTCAAAAACTTTTCCAGATTTTAAATAGCGTATACTAAAACTCATTTGAGAAATTACTGAAACATCAGTTGTTTCATCAAACATGATGCTGTAATATTTTGCTTCTTTAATTTCATTTGTTATAAAAGTAGTAATTTCTTTTCCAATGCACTGAATTAAGTTGTTTTGTATAGGATAACTTATATATGTAGCATTTTTAGAAGTAGACATTAGATGATGTTCAAGATTTTTATCGCCAGCATCTATTCTGAATTTAAGAAGTTCCCGAAAATTTCCTTGATTAGTTATTGACTAGTGTTTGAACTAAAATCTAAAGACATATTTGGAGATAAAAGTTGGCCATCGTCCCTGTGACTTCTAAGTGCAATATTTTGACGGCCTAGGAACAATATGAACTTAATTATGGTACGAAACGTTCACGATTTTCTTTGATTTCTTTCATGCGTTGGGTATCAATCATGTTAACTAAAATGTTCTTTGGTTTGAAATAATTTTTTTTGAAGTCAAAAGCAAATTGAGCACAGATTTTATGGTAAAGACTATTTTGATGGACTTCCAAATAGCCTTGTTTACCCAATAACTTGGAATATTGATCCAATGGCTCAGCAATTAGTCTTTTTAACTGTTCTGTACCCCTTCTTCCAGAATTATAATAAGTTAAAAATAATATACAATATTTACAAAACAAACCGGACTTGATATTTGAATACTCCAACCAACAATATTTTTCAAAATTATTATTTTTTAAAAATCGTTTCTCATTCTCATCTTTCTTATAATGGGTAGATAATGGATACACAAAATCTTTATCTGGTATGTAACTGCTATTTAGAATTGCATATTTTGTATAATTATATAAATTATGATTATATAAATTTCCAATAACTAAAGATTCTAAACAATAAAATAAAAATTGGGTAAGTTTAATTGCGTTATGTTTAATCACAATAATACTCATCAGAAGGTTTATGTTCTTTAACCTGCAGTGCCTCTTCTTTACCACTAATATTCAATGTTACTAAAAATTGAAATTTATTATTAGTCAATAAAATTAGTAGATATAAATACTAATTTTTACTAATTTTTCACTTTTTAATTTTAACAATAAACAAATTTCTATTCAAAAATACAATAACACTGTTAACGGTTTACAGTTAAATTATAATATTATGCTTACCTGTATCGGCTGTATCATTATTTTCAATTTATGTTTTTTTTTTGCAAACTATGAGAATCTTTCTCATTACGAAAATAATCACTAATCCGTTTCATATTTTAAAATCATTATGTTCGATGAATTTAAAAGATAAACAAATAAATAAAGTAAAGCCAAAATCTTCACAAAAATCACTGACTAGTTGACTGAGTGACTGACAAAGTGACAAAGACTGACTTGACGGCCGACGGTGGTAAATGGGTATATGGCATATTGGCAAAATATAGTAATTGATAAAAATATAAATAGAACGATTATTACTCGTCGCCGTCGTCGGGTCACCTCATACACACCCGCGATGGATATAAATATATATAATATAATACTGTAGCTGTGGGATCACTCGGTCGTCAGTGCGATAAGCACGCGACGATCACCGAATAGTATACATGGAAAATACTAAAATATTAATAATAAGAATAATAATATCATAGGTACACAACTTAATGTTTGATACTTTGGTTAATTATTATAGGCTATAGCCATGAATTAATTTAATATTATTATTAGTCTTCATGGTTATATGTGGTCTCGAAATTCTTTGAAGACATGCCGATAGAGAAATTTTGTTACTAAACGCAATAATAACGAAAATATTTTTATGTGTATAAAAAACGTGCCATAATATTATTATGCATAGGGAAGACGTGTTGGTCCATCAGATTTTCGATTTGACAGCAAATGTCGAATTCGCGTTTACGCATCAATTACAGTTTCAGTATAAAAATATTTACGAGTGCATTATTAATACATTATTTAAGTTTTAAAAGTCACTGTTTAAAGTTTCCTTTTTAAGTCGAATCATATTTAATTAACCCCGAAAAAATGTGTATTATTCATCCGAATAAATAATAACGCAAAGCTTTTTCACATGGATCATTTTTTCATAGAAAAATTAGCAGTCGCATGAATTTTTAATGACCCTGTAGTGTACTATAGGGTAATACTGTTACATAGTGATTGCTATTCATATAAAATTCATGCTACACACATACGTCCGAGTGTACATACACATAATATACACAAAGTGATTTTTTCAACGTTAAAAATTCATTTTATACGTCCTTTTACGTATGTACGTATATACGAATTGACGTATAAAATGGAAATTTAAAGTTAAAAAAATATCCCTCTCTGTATAAATATTTTCAACAACGTAATGTTGAGCGAAATTTATAATTTAATGTACGAAATCGCGTACTTCTATTATATCTTTTGAGTTTTTTTTACGTTTTTTTTATTCGTTTTAAGATAACCACGAATTTACTCCAAGCTATTACGTTCACAAATATTCCACAATCCCATTACTCGATAGGTACCTACAACTAAACTGCACGTTTCACTTTTTTTTTCTTTTTTCCACGCCAGTAAAAAAATTGGAAAAATTGAAAAACTGCTAAGCCGATTATCACGGATTGAATTGCATTATTTTAATTTTCGTTTACAAATCGACACAAATTATTTCAGATTTTTGTATACATTATAATATTTAGGTGCTGTATCTGTGCATATATATAAAATGGTTCACCACAAATAGTGCATAAAGATTCTCACTCGGCAGCGACGTTTTTTTCCCCCAGATCTTCACGTTGCAGCAATTATTTTTAAATTAGTTAAATTACGAAACTTAAGAAACCGTAACGTTTTATTGGCGTCTATTTATAATACCGGGTACATTAAATCACTGGAAAATGTCAATCACTCCACGGTAGCAGTATATTTTTAACGCAATGTAAAATGCAAAAGTAACCAATTAGCAGTACCATTAAAATGTTTTCGAACAAATAACACTGTGTATCATTGTTTTAAATTAATTTTCTTGATATATTTTTCTGGATCTGTATTGAGTACAGATCTGTTGTTTAGGTGAAAAAAAAAGCATGTACTACGTAGTCCAAACACCGTTTTTAAGTCTGCGCGCGCGGGTTTTATTTAGTTTTTTTAATTACTCATCTACGATCTACTTACGTAGAAAAATATGTGATGATTCGATTTTACAGTGACATAGGATGGGATGGGTAGAATTTAGGCGGTGAAACCGGTGACACTACAACTTCATCTTAAGAGTTCGTGACACCAATTCCTTTTCAGGCTTTTGGGAAAATGTCCAGGCATTGGGCTGGATTGGTTTTTTTTTTCGTAAGTTCGAACGATCAAAAAATTAATCGAGATAACGGTTCGATGGCGATTTATAGTACTGTTCGTAATTTTAGATCCACGCGTAACGTTTGCTTTGAAACGTTCCCAGTAGAAACGGCAGTTTTTATATTATTAAGAGGCATACCGTTTTGATTATGTATTGGAATTTAATTTTCACATGCATTTTAAAAAAAAATCTACTGTTACAGTACAGGACTTCATGTCCTTATATTTCACGAATATTGCGGATCGAGCCGATGAGCGTCAAAAAGTTCAATTAAAACATTATTATATTTTAGCTTGTCCACATGTACCTATATATATATATATATATTCATGCAATGCACGTCCACATAAAATAACGTCTCCGTAAATAGTTAGTTAATCGATATCGGTTTTTTTTACAATCAACATCAAAAGGCACATACTTACACGAGCAGGCATGTTAATTATTGTTTATGCTAGTTTCATGAAGTCGACCATTTTTCGGCTGTTTTCGTGAAATTAACAACACCGTTTGCCGGATACGTGAATTTAGTGTTTTGGTATATTATATTCATATTGCAAATTTAAATTCGTTGAATTTGACAGACTTTTTCGTGCATTTCATGCAATGTTCAGTCGTACACCCTTAAGGTACGGTGTTCAGTCCGCGACTAACCTCCGCGGCTATTTCTGCGACTACTGTGGAGATCAGCCACCGATGACTGTTGCTCTGCACTAGCGACTGGCCGCTGCGGCTTGAAAAGAAAAAAAAAGTTAGTGTGGTTTTAGTACTCGTACTGTAAAGATCTATTTAATCTATGTAGTGTATTCAATATGGTCTATACGTATATCGTTAACAAAAATACAATTTTGTAGCTTTTATTAGAGGAGGAAGAAAAGGAAGACAAATGGTTTTCCTAATTAAATCCAAAAAAAAAGCTGAAATTTTATATCCAAGTCGTCAAACTGAAAATTTTTTTGAAATTTTAATTAAAGAACATTTATTAAATAATAAAACAAAATTTTGCGAGTTTTTTCGGGTCAAACGTCAACAGTTCAGTTGTTTATTGCCCTAAGTTGAGTTTGAATTATCTAAATTATCTAACCTACAGAGTAAAAAACCTGATTACAGCTGCGGAAAAACTGTCACTGATATTGAGATAAATATTTATGTATTGTAATAAAACATAATGTATGTATACTAATTCTTGCACCAAGTAAAATGTTTGAACTTAAAGTACCTTAATACGAATTTCTTAGTATTTACACTTGTTTACATTTCTATTCTCATTTCATTTGTTATCTTATACACATAGTAAACATTGTTAAAAATAAGTTTTTTTTAACAGATACGTGGCTACTGGTGAGTCATTTCACTCGTTATCGTTTAGTTTTCGAATATATCATACGTATTGCAGCAGAATTGTGAATGAAACATTACACTTTTTTAAAAAAAAAAATTAAATCCGAATTAAACCAGATATCATCTTTTAGGATTATGTCCTTGTTGCTTGATTTTGACAAAGTACAGGATAATTACGCAATTCTTCAATTAATATTTCCTCTTGATCATGCAAAAATACCACTTTGGCAAAGTTTTGTAATTTGGTCATGGTATAGAAAATATAATATAGTACAGTATAAAATCGTATAAAAGTCGCTCTGTATACTGCTTTTGATCGGGTTGAGCCCCGCGTCGCAGCGGCCAATTCATAGTCGCAAAGCCGCAATCGCTCATCGGATACCAGTCCATAGGAATAGCGTAAGAACAATAAAAACTAACGACTTAGACACCGTACCTTTACAATTGTCGATTACCGAGTTCATGAAATTAGCAGTTTCGCGAATTACAAGTAATATATGTAGGTATATTTATACCGGTACCGCGGCCGTTGTAAAAACCATTTTGCGAGAAAAACACAGAAAAATTGAATCACCTAATGTTTTTAGAATTCAACCCGTTTTGGTATTATTATAACCGTGCACCGCAGTGGAAATTAGTGTAGGCAATATTTCAGAAGATAGCAATACATAAATTATTGTGATATTCAATAGGGTGCTGTACTTCGAATTGATATTGTATAATTTTATAACCGTACAGATATATTTGTATATCTAAGTAAAACAATTAAACATGATTGTGTTATTCACTGCGTACAAACCGCACGCGCGCCGTTCGCGAAATAGGTTGTGCGGAAATGGTTTACGCTTCATTGATGTAATTTATTGCGCAAAAACGGAATCGATCCATACCGCTGGGTACAGCGTACATTTTAGCATACTTTTTCGTAATACGGACAGAACTGCAGATTTCTTCCTCGGTCCGTTACTGCCGAGCAAATCCCTGTGCAGATACACTTCACAGAGGTCAAAATAATATGTTAACATCAATTTAATTTCGTATGTTTATATTTGATAGGTTATTGATAGAATTTTTACAAGTTTTGAGCGGTAAACACGAATCCCAACACTTCGTTTACTCTTTTATGACGGGTTAGCTCAAAGTGTTCATCATCTATTATATCGGTTTATCTTAGAATATTTGTTTTTAATATATATGCTGTACTTTAGTTGTTCTCAATCTTTTTAGTACCATGATTCGAATTTCCCCCGAAAAATCTTTCGCGACCCACATGATGTCACTTTTCAAAAAGAAGTAAAAAACAAAATTTATATTATATAAATATGTATACATTTATATTAGGTATTTAGTATTTTATAGGTTTATAGTTAATATATTTTTATAAATTTACTTTTAATAATGAGGTGTATGCGGAATGTGTGCTTGTTTTCTGTTATGTTTAGTAATAGCATTGACATTGACGTCAATTTTATTTATTTTTAATTGTAAAGAGTTCAATAAGTTTAGCTTGTTCCGATGTTTGTTTTTGATGCCCACCATTACCGAAAATCCAACTTCACAAATGTATGAAGATGAGAATGGGAGTAGTATTTTTATGGTTTCAGCTGAAACTATAAGTTGTTGAAATAATAACCAAAACTGAATCACATTATTGCGGCTAAATTGAAATTTTAAAGATGAATATTCTGATAAATCAATGAATTCTTCATCGGTTTTTGTCGATATCCCATTGGATACAGCTTCCTGAAACAGACTCACAACCCAGCTATTTTGTTCATATTTTTTTATTTCTTCAAGAAAGTAAAAATTATAATTACCTTCAACGAAATTAAATTCAAACTGATATGGTTATTTATGTAAACTACTTTTATATCACAAGCTACCTATTTTTATGAAATATAATGTTGTATTTTGTTATTAAGTAGTAATACATTAATTACACATAGGCGAACGGGTTCAAATCCGGACCGTGTGTCAGGCCTAAGCAGGCGTGACTATAACCAATTTATAGGCTCGTTCGTTTGTCCTATCCGTAATACAATTAATAGGGAAGGTTATGGCTATCGAACTCAAATAAGTCATGTACGGATTGCATAACCTTGGGCGATCATTCGGGTGAGTGCGTAGGTATCGGTTATGTTGTGGTCCTCAGAAGAACATTTATATATGAGTTACACCGTTCAACCGTTGACTGCAGTCGGGAAGAATCGCGTGTAATGTTACGCATCATTAACCGGCACTGTTTGTGGCTTTACGGGTGGTTATCGAAGGACGAATAACCGTTCATAGATTGCTGCGACGTCGGAGACGTGAGGTTTTTTTATCGTCGGTCGTCGTTTCGGGTATGGTAAGTCGGTTTTGCCGGTTTTTGTTATCGATATTACCTCCGTTCTGCTGCCATCATCGAATTCTCGAATTTCGTTCGCTGGTATGCTAACTGGGCCTTCTAATCCCGTGATTTGAAAGGTTCAAATTGAAAACGGTCGAAGATGGATGTTGAAGAATATTTCTTTCGTTGATTGCTCTCGGTCTATATATCTTTTACCGTACCAACTAACAAACTTGTCGTTAAGCGGCCGATCGTAGTGTGTTTACTCGTGAACGTGAATTATCTATACTCCTTGTTAATTTTCTAATATTCTTTGTTCTCGTCTCCCATTGGTTACTTGTTTCTGCGACAACGTACTTTATGGTGTAATAGGTGATCTTGAAAAAAGCCATTTTCGTCTGGGCGATTGTTCCGTAACATAGTATAGTTTGATATCGGTGGAATTGAACCGTTGTACGTTACGTGATTAATGCTGTTAAGTATCCAGTTAAATTTGAAACCATATCTGACCATACGATGGAATTAATGTTTTATCCTTCTCTAATGGTGTGTGTATATCGGATTATCTATAGATAATCAATTTGAATAACGATAAAATCATGTACAGATAGGGTTATATTCTACTAGTTTCCCCAAAATAATCAAAAGGACTCCAGCCTCCAATCGACTTGAATAATAATATTTTGGAAATACATTGTAAGTAGAATAAATTTTAAAGAAATCAATAGTCATTTAATGGTCATCACTATCATTTGAGTGAAATTTATGACGATATTCAATGTCTCGTGATTTATGCACGCCCAATAAACTGACCGAAAAATCTTAACGAGTAGGTAACATACGATTTAATACTGTATGACAGGGGGTGGCAACTGGCGGCCCGTACTATATTTTAAAATGATATCATATAATTTTAAAGTTTATCGTCTATACTTTAACTTATCGACATAATAATTGTTATCTAGTATTAAACATTGTTAAATGTCTAAATATCATATTTATGTATACGCATAGCTATCAACCATAGCTGTTTGTAGCGCACTATTGAACTAAATTAGTTTCTTCGTATCATTCATATTGCGCTATCCCGTATGTTGAATTTATTATTTCCGTGTATATAAATAATAATTAAAATTAATATTTTAAATGACCTTTTTTTTTTCTACGCTCTGGCTCGCTAGATTTTAATTTTCTAAAAATTAGCCCTCTATTAATTTTAAGTTGCCCATCCCTGCTTTATAATATAAAAAAATAATATCCAACAACTACACATTAAGTATCTTGATAGAAAAAAAAAGGTAAAATCAAAATCGAAAAATATTTCGTAAAATCAATCAGAATATTATGATGAGTTTAATGTCATTCTATAGATATTTAATAGAGAAGTAGTTGCTATTAATATACGAGTATGTGTATCCATTTTTATTATGTCTCATACTTTTTCGTCGTCTTTTACTTCATTGTATAAGTTCTCTAAGTTTGTCTATCTTATATATATCCACCGGTATTAAATATTCATGCTCCCAATCAGTACAAACTTTTCTGTAGCTTTTATCAGTAATTTTGCTCTTTCGTCCTCGTTAAGAGCCACCAGAGTTTTTCTATACTCCTCAATGGAATTTGAAAACACCCCGGCTTGATTTCTTTTCTTCCTCCTCCTCTCTCTTCATTCTCTTTCTTTTATTTTTCTTCATTTTCTTCCTCGGAATAAAGGTGTTAGACGAACATGAACAACAGTAAGGATATATTGTTCCGGTCTCGATAGGGGATTACACCTCTTGCAGTGAAATTTGCCTGTAATATAAATATCACACATCAATCCGTCGAAACACAATTGCATTTGAATATGACATACATGCATCGAATATCTTTAAATTTTGAAAGGGATTATGAAACGAATTTTAGGATAATTATCATATTGATATTCCATCGGTGCAACGGACGAAATGTATACATCTAACCGATTGAAGCGATCTGCTTATTATTAAAAAACTAATTCTACATCGTATTATACTTCGACGGTATATTGAAAAGTGTTAAATTTATATTGTATAATTACGTTTTACATAATACGATTTGAGACGTGCAATTTTGAAGTGAATGGATTAATATCACTTTCTACTATTGATTTTACTATTGATTTATTTGATTTTTTACTATTGATATTCTAAAATCAATACTTCTACCCTATGCATGACTATGAGTATTAATCGTTTTGTACTTAATGACGTCGAATTACATCCATCACGATTTTACTGTTTTACTGAACACGTTCACTCACTTCATACAATTAGTCAGCATATCGACGACTGTTGTGTCCGTAAAACGGTCGACAGTGCAGCAGATCCTTTTTACTAGATTTTGAAAAGTGGTCTCATCACCATAATCGTCTTGCTTCCTGTTTTCCCTTTTCCTGGAAGAAAGAATACATCATTGCATACTATAGGTATTGCCGTCGTTTTGAATAATTCAGTCGTGAAAATAGTTCTCCACCGAAATGGTATCTAATTACGATGTTTTTCGAAGTCTTACCGCTAGTCATTGACATTTTGTGATATTCAACACCGTGAACCATAAACATTTGGCGATTTATTGAAAATATATGCGAAAAATATCAGAAAATATTCTAATACTAATACTAATGTGGACAAATAGCATATTAGAACTGACATTTCTCAATCGATGTATTAAAGTCAATATAAACAATTGCTAGGTAACGATTTTTCAGTTGTCCTAGGAAATTATCATATAATAAACTTATATGATTATAAATATTATTATTACTTGTATATTATGTATGGCTAAATATGTAGGAATTTTTATTTACATGATTAAAATATATTTACATTTTTTATTTGTGTACAGAACCAATACTAAACATTGAGGTGTTCAATATATTGGGAAGTGTCTTTTATTCTTTAACAACTATCTCTAACCTTTATTTGTTGATCATTTTTACTCTGATTATTTTTATATTTTATCATTAAAAATTCTTTTATTTTTTCAAATAATATATGTGTGTGCAAATGGTTTAGTATTTATCTCTGGAAAAATAAACAATTTTTTAGTTTTTTTTTTTTTAAATAGTTTTATTAAGATAGCAAAAATCTATTTTATTTTTATTTTATTAAACAATTGTTTATGTATTTTATTTATTTATGTATTTATTTATTATTGTTTACAAATAAATATACACAGATTTATCGCATAATTATTTATGATTATTTTTTTACGACCGTTTTTGTTTATTATATAAATATTGTTAAGTATAATAATACTAAGAGGAAATGAAAGCGAAGCTTCCCATATGGTATGAATTGAATAATTTCGATGAGCCTTCATTTTAATACTTGTGAGTACCTTTTCTAATTCGAAGACTAGGAATACTTATAAATAATACATATTTAAGTATTTTAACTAAAGAAAGAAGAATTAATTTCTGTCAATAGTATCCAATACAAATTACATTTTACAGAAATGTCTATAAAAAAATTATTAAATGTAATGATACATAGAAATTAAAAGCTAATTGTTTAAGATATTGCACACAAATATTCAATACAAAACAGGCTCATAATTTATAATCGTGCGAGTTCATACTTGATACATTAACACTTACACTGTAAGAAAGTAAATGATGTCTATTCCCTGAATATTAATGGTGTGCGGATATTAAATATTTTTCAGTATTATGCCCATGTTCTGTGAAATTAAATTATTTTTGATAATTGTACAGCACTGAAATATTGAAAAATAATTGTATAGCAGTTTTAAATCATTTTTCATTTTATATTTATGTCAGTAACTTATTATTTTTATTTTATTTGTTAAAAAATTGCTACAGGTGTAGAAGAATTGTTATTATTTTAATTAGCGATGAAATAATTCTAAATTAAAAAGATGATTTTAATTGAAATTTTTCACTGTTGGCTTGTTTTTATCGAAACTAAAAAATAAAAATAAAATCCTTTGACGCAATCGTCTAACTCAAAAACTCAACTTTAAAAATGAACATTTAGTGTATTATATATTATAGTGCATGTAATTAGTCGTAATATAAGATTGAACCAATGATTTATTAAAAATAGTAAATAAGTTAAGTAGCGTTTTGTAGGAATATACAATAAAACGTTTACTTAATTTCGAAAAATATAGTGTTTGTATACTATATATATGCGCACGTTTGTACGCTGCAGAATGCAAAGCTTTTTTGTGGTTTTATAGAGCTTTTCATTTAATTAAAAATAAAATCTTGCACATAAATCATTTCAACTTGAAAAAGTAGTATTCATTTTCATAGTGATGTCTAGAGGTGAATCAAATTATTTTTATTTTATATAAAGTATATGGTTAATGATCACATTATTTGTACGTAATTACGGTGGTGGTTATGTATAGTTCGTATTTTTATTATTCCATCAGTATTTTTAAAACAACACAATTCTAATCAAATACAATGATAATCTCATCGGATAATATTCAAATTTTCATCTTTAATACTTTTATATGTATATTTATTCATTGTCTATATAAATAATTTATGAGTTACATTAATTTATACTAATGCCAACGGGTATAAAAAGGGAAAAATAATGAAATTATTTTTAGAATATTAAAAAAAAACTCAAGAATATTGAAACGGAAATATAGTTTTTCGAAAATTCATTAAAATATTAGAATGTGTTATCTATTAATTTGATTAATATTTTACTAATGAACTCTCAATTACACATCAAACACCATAAATGAAGTATATACTCATAGTATTTTTCGCAAAGTAACATAAATTATTTTATTAATAATTAATGTATGCAACATCCAAATTCGTTCTTGAGAGGCATGCGTTGAGGTATAGTTTGTTATTGTTTGCTGATCAAAAATTTAAATATTTATTATAATATACAGTAAAAATTATTTTCTTCGGTATTCATTGCAGCCGTATATTTTTGTACGTGGCATTGAATTAATTTATCGTTACAATTTAAAATAGATTACGACATTATAAAATAAAATACACAAATACTAAATTTGTATCTACGTATATATCAGTGTCTAGCGAAATAAATATTGGCATTGTTTGAACATCAAAGCAGTGTATGTTCTATGGTTTTGAATTAAAAAGTAAAGATATATACATTTAAAAGACGATTTCGATCAGGATCCTAACCTAAAAGTGAAAATTTATTGCATAATAAATTTGTCGAATTCTATAATTCAAAAAATAAATAAAAAATAATTAGAATTCGCTTTTTCCCCTACATTCATAGTTACGCTTCCAGTTAAGGAAACTACTGGAAGAAAGGGAATATTCCTCATGCAATTTTCAACTCGAACGATTGTTACAATACTCTTATTTAGGTGCTTCGTTCTTGAATCTCGAATTTTCACTGCGATTTATAATTATTTAGTAACGTGTAATACATGTTTCCCGCGTCGCTGGGAATTTAAACTCATTAAAACTGTTTCTTGTTTAAACTTTAAGATGTTTTTCTCGAAACTCATTAAATATTTGCTCCGTGAAAAGCCTCTGGACGTTTGACAATAGAAAATATCAATACGAGACCAAAATAAATTGATTAATAATGTATTCGAGAACTCGTCGCTATAAAAATAACAAGCTCAAATTGTTGCAATTGATTACGTATAATGTTCACGTGGATTTATTCTGGTCGAAACCGTGACCATAACGAGTTGGTCTATACAACAAATTACATTATATAGGCGGTATGTACTGTGTATGAATTGTAATTGCAGTATTATAATATAATGCACAAGTACCACGACGGAAATGTTTTTTTTTCTATGCAGCATGATCACACACGGACACGAAGGAAAACGAATTTAAAATGATAAAACGTTAAAAAGTCTTACATAATAATATTTATAATTTAGATCAGTAAGGCGTGGGTACCTTTAGATTCTGCAGTAACCACACGCTGTAGCTAATTCTGTTATGCATTAAATTTGAATTAGGGTATTAATGTCACATGCGACGGTGAACTCAATCAATCTTAAGCGTTCAATATTTACATTAAAACTGGGTGTTCTGCAAGGGTTAGGGAATTGGAAGCGGTGATTTCTTTTTCTGTATATTAGACACACACACACACATACACAACATATCAATATTTAGATGTATTTTTATTTCAAAACACACCAATCGATGTATTGGTACGATAAGGAATCTAAAATCATATTTGAATTCACCTTCAAGACAACTTTGGAACGAATTTATGCGTGTAACTTTAAAAGTGTAACATTATACCTAAAATTTTCCGTAGTGAATGAAAAAAAAGTGGTGTACGCAGATTGAGTGTCAGAGAGGTATAAGACTTCCCCCTTATAAATAGTTTAAAGTATCTTTTCAAACTATGGAAATATCATAACGTTAGTAATGCTGTTTATCAATCTTTAATGATAAGTACATTATTATTGGTATTAATAATATTTCGCGAAGAGATTCTCTTTGCGGTGAATATAATAGTACATACGCACACACACATGTAATTTATAATAATTAGATCAATTCAATTCAAAATCTATTTATGTACGTGAAATAGCAGTCGCACTGACAAGAATTGTTTCTAAATGTAAAGATGTTTGAGTTGGTAAATAAGTTTACTTTGCATCGATCGGAGCACTTTTTCGATTTTTGCAAATTTTTGACGAGAATAAATATTTTAAATTGTATAAATTTGTCAATTTTTAATATTTAATATATTAAAAAATATCTGAAATATAAAAATATAATCTGACCGATGCAAAGTAGATTTTTTGACCAATTCAAACATCTTTAGATTTTTTAAATCGAACCACTAGAAGTACTTAAATTATTTGTCAGTCGCTAAGGTCGTTTTAGTTAAAAATTAATAGGTTTTGCAGGGCCCTAACTACTATTGCAGTTAAGTATTTATAACACTTACGCAATCATGAGGATTTATTTAAGCTCTGTTTTCTTTGAACGTTTCATCGGTCATTAATATTTATACTATGTTTTTAATTGTAGTAAAATATTACAAAAAACCCTGATTCAATCAACATCTAAATGCCAACATAACATGAAACTTACAAATATCTATCACATTAATATAACCTCTCATGGAGAGTTTTAATTGTCGCGAATTTATATTACGAACCGACGTCGAATATATCGACTGTATCTCTGTAAATAGGTTTTGATTATTTGTTTTTCTATGAACGTGTTTAGGTCAAACTAATTAAATATTATGCACTTATAAGACCAAAATGCCCGCAAGTATAGTGTCATGTACAGAATAATAAAGTGCATTATGTACTTAGGATACTATACACACTATAATGATAAACAACAATGAACTATAACGATCTGTCATCCATAAAGACACGACAGCTGCAGCTGTAAAATATAAAATAAAGGAACACGTTGGTCGGTAATTAATTATATAAAAAAAATTGTGTTATTACCGTCTGATGGTAATTTTATTTTTAAAAAACTATTAAGTCGACGTATAGTTGATATTGAGTTGGTCGACCGTATTATACGTACTGTTTAGGTTGTACGTCAATTTTTGAATTTATCGTTCGTGCCGAGAGCAAAAACACTGCAATTATAGTAATTATTGTATCGGCAATCATCATTAGAGTTATCGGAAATTTTAAGCGTTCTGTAACGGAGAACATCACATTAACTGTAATATTCTCTATAATAAACTATAACTAGTCCAACGCGACCTGACTATTATTTATGGTATTTATATTGAACACAGCATCATTCCGATTTGAAAACTACGTAATTTAATTTTAAATCAATCGAACATTAGTATCGCGAGTGTAATAAGCATAATTTAACTTCCGATCAATTATGAATGCTGTGAAAAAACTTTCTGAATACTCATTTACAACCTCACAATAGTTTTCAGAGGAAATTAAATTAAATAAAACCATACATCATATAGTCAGAAGAATAAAACTTTTTACTCAGTTCAGAAGTTGTGTATTTAAAAATAAATTTAGAATATGTTTTTAGAGGAACATTCGATAGTAACGATTTCGATACTTAGTTAATCTAGCATTTTTATTTATAAGTACTCATACGGTTAACGAATGTACCTAATTATTTAACCAAACCCGAAAACCATGATCGGATAAATTATACATAGATATAATATTAAGTATGAAATCGAAGTGTTTGAATACGTTTTAATATTGTATTTCGAAAATGTATCAACCAGGGATACCAGGGTTTGTCAGTGGCGAGATTAAACATTGAAAGGCTTACGTGATTACAGCGAGAATCTGTTGTAAAACTTACTATATTATACTTAATTCGTTTATTTGGACTACCGTTTTCATTTTTAAGTAATTTTCATTATTCGAGGTTGGAAGTACAGCAAGAAGGTTGGTATTAAATGTTCATGATAGTTTTTTTTTCTTTATGAAAACTATAATTAAGTTAAAGATTTTATTGATATATTCGTTTAACCCTATCAAACAGGACAGTGTTTGATAAGTTCAAAAGACATTTTATTATTATGGTCGTTATGCAAACTGTTTTTTCTGGTTTTATTTTCGGTAAAAATAGCAATTAATAAAAAAAAAAATTAAATAATATTCGAACAAAGAGGAATGCCTTAGGTGAACCTACGTTCCGTTTTTCGTATCTTTGTCCCGTTGTTCCTGGAGAATCTTCGGCACACTAAAATGTCCCGTTTTTAAGCTGCATGTCCCCAGCCCCCCCCACCTCGGACTTTCGACTTCAAATTTTTACAGTCGTTTGTGCTTCGTTTGTGCTTGTTTGTGCTTTTATTCCCGTCGTTTGTGCTCAACCCGTTTCCGAGTTATTGAACTTTCAAGGTGAGGGGGCTGGGGACATGCTCAGCCCCCCACTACCTCGGACTTTCGAGTTCAAATTTTTACAGTCGTTTGTGCTTCGTTTGTGCTTGTTTGTGCTTTTATTCCCGTCGTTTGTGCTCAACCCGTTTCCGAGTTATTGAACTTTTAAGGTGAGGGGGCTGGGGACATGCTCAGCCCCCCCACCTCGGACTTTCGACTTCAAATTTTTACAGTCGTTTATACTTGTTTTTGCTTTTATTCCCGTCGTCTGTGCTTAACCCATTTCCGAGATGTTAAACATTGAAGGAGGGAGGGGCCTAAGGACTAACCAATTATTCTTATTGATCTGTTCGTTTATTCCACGTTTGTGCAGATTTGTGATCAAACTTCAGTAGAAAATTCTGATTTACTTGGGATTTTTTTTTATAATGACCCACTTTATTTTTTTTTTTTTTAATTAATTTGCGTACAAAATTTTAAATATTTGATATTTTTACGTGTATTTTAAAACAATAAGAGCTCTTCTCACCAAAACCCCGAAGTGATATAATAATTATTGATGAATTTTCATTTTGAAAAAACTTCTATGATAATATCATAACACGTTTTGAAAATTGTATGAAACCTTTTTTATTTTGTCATTTTTAAATTTGGATTGACGTTTAAGCGACCATTTTATCCGGCCACGGAATTTTAGATCTGGTAGGCTACTGCGAATTCGCACTGAAACTTATGCATACCTACGTGTCTAACCGTAAACACAGTTTATAAACAATACTTTTGAAAAAGTATTAAGATACTAATAATAGTATTCGAATAAAAAAGTATTAAAAATACTTTTAAAATACTATTATAAAAATGTATTTTATGAATACTTACAAAGTATTTGAATACAAATCCTAGTATTTTTTTAATTTTATGCTATATTATATATATATGTATTGTACACCAGTATAGGTAACTATTATGTTACTACTTTCCATGAATCTTAACAATTATTATAACATGTCTGACTATTTAGAGATAAATACATGTTCACATATTTCATTCTGCATTCACATATAATTTAACTAATAATGATTAAATTTCAATGAAAAAAATATAATAAAAATTGGTAATATTACTATTAATTTGGAACTATTTTAAATTTATTAGATTTTCAGTTTTCTTAAAAAATTCCAAAACAGAAACTATATAAAATGTAATGTGGTATTTAATGTGGTAACATTGCTATTAACTACCTACTTTTACTATACAAAAACATAATATTAGTTTTCAACAAAATCGATTTTTTTTTTTAAATAATAAATTAAAATTAATAAAATACTTTATGATATTTTAATACAAGTATTTAAATTTTAGTAAAAATACAATTAAGAAATAATCAAAATACTTAAAAAATAAAAAAAATAAATTGTATTCAGAATAGCATATAAATACTTCAAAAAGTATTCGAATACTTTACAAGACTGGTGTCTATTTAGCAAAAAGTTAAAAAGTTATAATTTATAATAGTAAATAACACATGGTTGATGAAATTACATAAGTACGCAAACCACCTTCGGTTTGCTTTTAGTAGATACAAAATATCAATAAAACGTTAATACAAGTTTATTAATTCTATAACAAAATCTGTTAATGTCGTGAGGATGAATGAATCAGTAATAGCAATAGTTCCTTTACTATATTATCTTCACCATCCCGTGGTCAAAAATGGTTTTTGGCACGTTGCGGACCATGTACAAAATTTAAAACAAATTTTACATTTGGAAAACATTTTTTCATTGAACCTGTTTTCCAAAGTCTTGAGTTGGGAAAAAAAATTAAACTTTGAATTAACTGTCGTTTTGAGTGACATTCCAACAACAATAAATGTGCTACATAACAAATTCACACTCAGAGGTATTATTAATTTCATAATACCAAAATCCAAAAACATTAATGCAATTGGGCATTATGTATCATACAATTGGAGGGAAACTAATATTACATAGGAACGATGTGATGACCAACTGCATTCCACACGATACGTAAGAGCATCCACAAATGTTAACTGTCAATTCATACTGTACACTAAATAAAAAAGTATTAGGTTACTAATGTTAGTATATTTGTTTAATTTGAATAAGTCAAAAAGCATTTTAAATAATGTATTTTAAATAATTAATTTATGTTTTAATTTAAAATTTTATTCAAAAACTTAAAAACTGTAATGTGTCATTTATTTTTTAATTAAAATGTTCATACGTTTTAATTTTTACGTAAATAACTATTATAATATCTGTTTTTTTTTTAAATGTTTGTAATTAATGTTAAAATGTTCTTATACTTATATCAAATTTGTTATTATTAGTAAAATATTTTTTGTAATTTTAATTTAAAACTTTTATAAAATGTTACATATATATACTTTCATATTTATTGTAGAATTACTTTATATTTCAAGAAATCAATAAATGATTACTTTTTTATTAAATGTATACCTAAGAAAATTTGTCATATGAAAAATATTTTATTATATAAATATATGCTGTGTAAAAAGCTAATGATATAATAATAATTGTTTGAATGTTATTTAATTTAAAAAAGGTGATTGGCATTTATAAATTGGAAAATAGATATCCTTCAATAATGAACGTATTGTTTTGGTTTTCTCAAATATAAACAAAGAGAAAAGGTCTTATTATTTTGTATGCAAATTCATTTTTAAAAAAAATATGTTGGTCATTACTTAAAGTATGAAAAAAAAACCCAAGTAAATCAGAATTTTCTGTCGAAATTTGATCACAAATCTGCACAAACTTGGAATAAACGAACAGGTCGATAATAAATAAAAAATTGGTTACTTACATATACTAAGTTTACTTTATAAAATGTGTTGATAAAACAATATATACAAAAAGTGTGTTTAAATATATTTTGAATTTATTAAGCATGTCTTTAGGCCCCTCCCTCCTTCAATGTTTAACATCTCGGAAATGGGTTAAGCACAAACGACGGGAATAAAAGCAAAAACCAGTATAAACGACTGTAAAAATTTGAACTCGAAAGTCCGAGGTAGTGGAGGGGCTGAGCATGTCCCCAGCCCCCCCACCTTGAAAGTTCAATAACTCGGAAATGGGTTGAGCACAAACGACGGGAATAAAAGCACAAACAAGCACAAACGAAGCACAAACGACTGTAAAAATTTGAAGTCGAAAGTCCGAGGTGGGGGGGCTGAGCATGTCCCCAGCCCCCCCACCTTGAAAGTTCAATAACTCGGAAACGGGTTGAGCACAAACGACGGGAATAAAAGCACAAACAAGCACAAACGACTGTAAAAATTTGAAGTCGAAAGTCCGAGGTGGGGGGACTGGGGACATGCAGCTCCGTTTTTAGAAAGTCGTGAAAAAAACAACGATAATCAATTAAATAATTGTTTCTATTATATTTAACTAGTAAGTGTGCATGTGACGTGAATTATACGTATTTTACGGCTAAAATCCGAAACATGGCTAAAGTGCACACTATCTGGATAATGTGTACATAATCCATATTAGTTAGTTAGTTAGTTATAAGTAAATACTTAATATTTAGAATCATAGTTTCGTATATTAACCGGCAATTTTGTACATTAGCCATTGATTGATGAATAAAGTACCTGAGTAGAAAAAATGTACAAAACATGATATAATATAATTATGTTTTAAATGGCACTAAATGTAAGATATACAATTACTTATGATTCTGATTTTACGATCTGAAAACCGTATAAAAAAATATGGAACTATGTTTTACTAAAACTTATCTCATGATCATTTATCGTAATAGTTTAATGATACCTATACGAGAAGAACGTCAGTTGCAATTTAGTCGTGTTTGGAGTAAAAAGTGAACTTCTGAAATACAATGAGTTCAAAAGACAATTTGTACGTGTAATTTTGTCCCGTTTTGTCTAAAAAGATATACAATTACCTTAAGAATACTAAACAATGATTTTAAATGAATATCCCTCATTCAAAATATATGCATAGGACCCTAAGGATACTAGCAATTTAATTTTTATCAATACAAAACAAAATTGTTTGTTAATCGACAACTAATCAATTTTCAGTTTAATTAGTTTTAACAGGTCTCTATTATACATTTGAGAAAAGGTTTTTAGCGCCTGGAAGCGGATACAGACAGTCAAGAAAATAAAAAAAATATTTTTTATACATCTAAAAATTGTTATTAAGCCAAAAGTTTATCGGTCTGTAAGATAGTAACTCCTACTATAGTGATAAATATTTTAGTAATGTTTATTTAAGTCATAATAAAATGTAATTCAAAATAAAGGTTTGAAATATTTGAATCAATTTTTTTTTTTAAACACACAGACGACCAAAAATGACTCATCATATTGGTTCACAATACGAAACTATAGAATACAGTGAATATAATATCAACAGGACGGGTCCGGCAAAGACAGACAAAAAAGACATTCTGGTCAAAAATGTAAAAATGTTTTGTCGTAATGTGTTCTTGTTAGTTCGTGCCTATCTGTGCCTGTCGATTTTTTTTTTTTTTTTGTATAACATCGCATCCACAGAATATCTATGCAACGGTTTTTGATTTCTAAGTACTGTTTTTATTACAAACAATTCATGATAAATAATTTTTAAAACGATGAATTTAGAAATTTTAATTTGAGTTCATTAAAGAATGGAAATGTTTTTACGATATGATTGAAAAAAATTATGGTAATCATTTACCTACATATAGATATAATAAGTGTCGATTATGAAATGTAATTATTATTCTATATTTATGTATGGATTATAAATATCTATAAAATTATCTTTATAAAAAAAAAAAACTATAATGTCGTTTAAGTATATTATATAAAAATGTATTAATTTATTATATTTATCAAGATATTTTAATAAAAATTCTCTTAATTATTTTGCTTGATGTATAGCCATACAGCTGTGTAGGCACTGAAATATTAATAATAATACCGAATCGTTGTCAGCAGTATTAAACGATTTATAATTCATTACATGAATAAATGTGAGTATTGCCTTCACCAAAGCTATCAATTGTAATTAGATTTTTAACTTTGTGTTGAATATTTTGTTTTTTTTTATCGTATAACCACTTGTACCTATTTGATTTTCCATAGGATGAAGGGAATTGAAAATTCAAAATCGCTATTAGACTCGTGTGATATTTGTTTTTTAAAATACTATTGAACGTACTGATTTAATTTTAACGATTCCGGTAATTGAGTACGTAGTGTACGAGTATGATGGTTATGAGCAGTTGTGAATAGCAAAATAGTGGGCTAAGGAGATGTATTGCACTAGATACAGAAATTCAGAGCTAGTGCGAAGAAGGTAAGGGAAGAAAAAAGAGTTTATGGCGGATAATTATACGCTGTGTGAACAACGATGGTCTGAGAGACCTGCAGCCAGGAAGATAGATAAAAAAAATGTGTAATAATAAGATCAGTGATATCAGTATTTGATTTTGAAATTTGAACACTTGGTTAATATAGTGCTGTTTTGTATAGCCTTTAGTATTTTATCGTGCAAGTTGTTTAAAATCACGGCATATCTTCGTTCGTGTTGGCCAACGTTAAAATTATGTATAAAATAACACTACGAGCAGGAGCTCGAATATTGTCGTTGGCTGAAAAAATATGTTCATAATCGTTGTGTTAATTTATGTACTCAATGTGGGTGGTTTGTCAAGTCGCGCTCCTCGTCCCGCATCAATTTCTTTTGACGTCATCCCCGTACTCGATCTTGGCACGAGTCAAGCTTTATAGACATTGTTAGAACTTATTCGACGTAGAAGATAGAGGAGACTGTTGCGTCTATTTGTTAATATTACAATTGATAAATTTATTATTATGGATCTCAATTGCGTAATCGTTAATGAATTTTCGTTGATATTTCGAGTAGGATGCGCTTTGGGTAAACATTAAAAAATGGTCCGATTAAAAGCTTAGGACTCTATTGAACTACGACAATGATGATACGGATTTGAATACGATTTGAAATAGACTTAAAATTTCCAGATCGACTTGATGCGTTGTTATCATACGTGTGGCCTGTTTGACTTTTTATACGAACACATATTATCATAATTACAATGTAGAGGGAGCTTATCGAAGCGTTTTTTTTTGATATCACGTCAAATAATTATAATGTTTAGTATAAGTTGTTAACGTGTCGACTCATCCAACCCGTCGCGACAGTTTATTAGACTTGTACAAAATTGTAAATTTTGTAAAAGTTATATTTGATAACAATTTAAATCTGAAGCAGTAGAATTTGACTATTGAATTCTAGATAAACATCTGAAAATAAATTTAAAATATCTATGCCTGAGAAATTAAAATATTTCAACTGCAATTTATTAATAAAAATGTATTTATTTTTGACTAAATATTCGACAACGTTATCTTCACGATTAGGCAGTTCACTAATATTTTTTTTTTTTTTACTCTTGATCAATACCATAGTCATTGGTTGAATTTTAAAATGGTATAGTTTATAAAAATGTCAAACATTGACTCAAAATTTATAAAAAAAAAAAAAATTAACTTTAATACGTTTTTAATGTTAACCCTCAATCATTATTATGGTTTAAAATCAAAAAATATGTTATAATTTATCAACGTTATCAAAAATGAAAATACACTTTAAATATAATTTAAATTGAATATATATATATTAATAATAATAATATATAGTATAATATATGATATTTGCATAGTAAAAGTATATATATTTCATTTATTTTTTATATAAATTTAATTATTTAAACAACATAACTCTTTTAAAAAAATGATTTTTAATTTGCTAATGATAACAGCACTGTAGAATGTAATTGCACCACAATAATCCTAATAAAAGAGATTCCTAGAGAGATCTAAATTTTTTAAAACCATAGTGTCTGAGTTCCCAATTAGAATCTCGTGGCAGTCAATTGAAGTTTTGATGAGATTCCATATAGGATCTCATGACAGGCAATTGAAGTTTTCAAAAAAATACACGGCAGCCAAGTTAACTACATGAAAAAAGATAAAAATTATGTAATATATATTTATTATTTTGTCTTTATATTTTTTTTTTATATTACGTAAGAATAAAAATTCAAATTACAATAGCGCCAGTTTTCCTTTGCTATTAAGAACCGATAACTAAATATACATGTAAGTAGATAATAATGATTATAGTATAACTACTCCGGATATATTAATTTTCGGTAGTTAGATTTAGCGTTATAATATAAAATATATAAAATGAAAAATGTAACGAAATTGTCGTCTTATGATTTCCTGATTGTCTATTTCTTAATCACGTAGTTCATACGTAGTACAGAATTATTAATCCGTTATTTATTAATATTACAACCAGTGCCGGACTGAAAAGGTATGCGAACGGCGCAAACGCCATTGGTCATAATTTTTTGCTAGAAAAATTATTTGAAATGAGAAAAACATTTTTTCTATCATATACATATCTAATTTATTCGAGTGCATTATGGTAATTGTTTGTCATTATCCATCAATTGCTTAATTATAACAGTTCTCATTGTATCTATGTGACTTTTACTTGTATAGATTCAGTTATAGGTTCTTTGAGGCGATGTATATTTTTGACGATTAAGACCTAAAAGCCAAACGAAAATGTGCTGCAACTACTATTACTACAACTACTACTACTACTTCTACTACTACTAAAAACTAAGAGCTATCGTTTAGATCTTAATAATATATATTTTAACTAATACAAGTATAATACATTAAATAACGATAAAGGTTACTAAAATCACGTTTTGAATATGGAATTATAATATCTAGAGATTCATATTTTTTTTTGAGTTTATTATTATGAGATAACTGGACGCTCAAAACGTTATACGGGCACTAAGTACAAAAAAAAATAGGTAAATATAAAGGGTACGCGTTCATGAATGTTAATAAAAAATAATAATAATATTTTACTCGAATTATCTTATTTTTTATTTTTGAGTGTTTAGTTAAAAAAAAAAATAAAACAAAAAAAAAAAAAAATGCCATAAATATTATTGAAATTTATTTTATGCTCAGCATAACTCGAATATCTAAAAATAATTGTTAAATACTACGGTTTGCTTTGTAGGAATGTTAGTCATGTAGGTAGGTGTACATTTCACGATGATTTCCAATGGTAAATCTGCTTTGTATTTCGTGGTATTTTAAACAAAACTATTTTTACCGTTCACATTTATGAATGGAATCGAAAAATACGTTTCGATAAATCAATGACAGATTTCCCGTACGAGTGCCGAAAATTCGAATACAACTGACTTGATCACTGACTTGAATCCAGGGACTCAAAAATCTGCCGTCACGCCACCACTGCTAAAGAGGATATCAAAACTCGAAAATGTATTAAAAATAGATGGTCTAATTTTCTTAGGTCATAGTTTAATGAAAACAAGTTAATTAATAGCAAAGTATAAATAAATAGTGTGCAGTGTCATGATTTAATAATAATACAATTATTATGATCATAATAAATTACTAAAATAGACAGAAATGCCGATATTCGACGACATTCCAGTCATTATTCATTCGTGGAAATATGAAATAAGAAATATTTGACCAATCGTTTTAGAACATAATTACTATAGGCCAGTGGTTTTTAACGGGGGCGATACCAACCCCTTGGGACATTTCGGTCTCTCCGAGGGGCGATCATTTTGAAGGGGACGCTGAGGGGGAGGTGACCCTTTTCAAATTTGGAGATTAAAAATAAAAAGAATAAATCGTCGAAGAAGTATTGTTTGATACAAGTTTAATCACTGATACCAAAGGATCGTCGATTTTTCAAATTGTGGAGGAATATTTTACCAGAAAAATGTCCCCTTGACTAATATTATTGCACACACAATAGATGGCGCTCCTTCAATGACTAGTCGTCATGTTGAGTTCATAGCCCACCTAAAAAAAGCCGTTCCAGGTATTACTTGTGTTCATTGTGTTATAAATCTCCAACATTTAGCTGAAAATAACTTATGCGGTGTCTTGCACGAAACCTTTCAATTCATCGTAAAAGCTGTAAACAAAATTAAAGCAAATTCACTCAATGACCGTATATTTCGAGAACTTTGTCATGATAATGGGTGTTTATGGTCCCATGTTAAAATGGTTCAGCTCATACATATCTTGCAGATCTCAAAAGGTAAAGCTACACGGTTAATTTTTTAATAATATTTTTATATCCTCAGGAGTCCCACAGGGTGGTCATATTTCACCACAACTTTTTATTTTATACATGAATGATATTGGATTAATTTTTAAACATACACATTTTAATATGTTTGCTGATGGTTTAAAACTTTATTATAATATCGTCTCATTAGATAATGGTTCTAAATTACAAGATGACTGATAATTTTAGAACCTGGAGCCATAATAATGGTTTACAAGTTAACATTAATAAATGCAATTCTATTTCTTTTTGTCGAAATAAATCTCCGCTCAACATTAACTATTACTCCAATAATTACCTCTTACCTAAAGTCGACTCTATAAAAGATCTTGGAATTATTTTTTCAAGTTCACTCTCTTTTACAGTGCGCATTCAATTAATAACAATAAAAGCAACACGATCACTTGGCTTTATTATCAGAAACACTCACGACTTTAATAACATCGTAACATTAAAAACCCTTTATTTTGCTCTAGTATGTTCAATACTTGAATATTGCTCCATTTTGTGGAATCCATACCAACTTTTATTAATTAACAAAATTGAAAGAGTTCAGAATAAATTCCTAAGATATATTAATACGAAAATCCCTAACAATTGCATAATAACAGACCACTGCTATGAACTCCTTAGAAGACAGGTTAATATCAACTCTCTCAGTTCAAGACGTTTATATTTTGACGTTATATATATTTACAAAATCTTACATGGCAAAATTAAAGACAGTTTTCTGCTCAGTAACATTAATATATCAGTCCCCACTTTTAATTCTAGAAACTGGCCGACTTTCCAAATTTCTAGTCATAGAACACTATAAGGTTTTTTTCCCCTATTAACAGAACCCTAGTCTCTTGTAATAACTTAAAAACCAAATTGGTATTTTTCATTCCTCTCAAAAAACGATACAAATTAATATATTTTCTTTTTAATCATTTTTTCTATTCTAATATTTTGTATACCAACTAATTTCAACCAGAGTGTAAATTTATTTACTTAATATTGTTGTATTTAATCTTAAACACTAAATTTATGAATATTCACTGTCATACTAATGTAAGTATCAATAATTTCTGTACTGATTGCCCGAGGGCATTTATTTCTAAAAATAAAAATAAAAAAAATAAATAAAATATTGATGAAGATTTTGAAAGATTACTTTTGCATACGGTAGTAAGATGGCTTTCCAAGGAAAAATGTTTGTGTTGTTTTTTCGCATTATTTTACTCTATCATTGAATTTCTCGATAAAATTGTTCCTGTCTTAAAGGACATTTAGAAGCAACAAAAAATTGAAATTGGGTAGGTACCTCACAGATATTTAAAAAAAAATGAATTAAGTCAATTTGAAGCTTCAAGGGAATAAGGTGAACTTTATAAAGGCCATAAAATTTCCTTATTCATTTTTAAGTTCGATCTTTACAAAACGAACAAAAATCGTCAAGAATTGAGTCAGTTTCCGAATCTCAAGTCATGTTCAGACACAAATGGTTTAGTTTCAGAATAAAAAAATTCTAATTTTCATTGATCATATTTTACAGCTCGAAAAAGATATGAAATCAAGATTTCAAGACCTACATGAGCTACAAATCTCTAATTGGATTTTAAATCCATTTTCGTTTGATTCTATAGAAGATCTCGAACTTTATTTATAAATGAAGATTATTGATCGTTAAACACGACTGTGAGACACAACTTATTTTTAAGTTGGTTGATTACGAGCTAGCCTAGGTCAAGTTTAAAGATACTTATCCACAGCTATGGA
Source organism: Sipha flava (assembly GCF_003268045.1). Taxonomy (NCBI): domain Eukaryota; kingdom Metazoa; phylum Arthropoda; class Insecta; order Hemiptera; family Aphididae; genus Sipha; species Sipha flava. Next base: position 209,693 of record NW_020271726.1, read on the forward strand.
AACAATATAAATTGTTGCTTCTTTCTTTCCCGTCAACGTATATAGTTGAAAAAGGATTCAGCGTTGTTGTTTAGATTTTGACTAAATAAAGAAATCGACTGGGCATTTGTAACAAAGGTGATCTACGTTTAGCTTTGACCAATATTGAACCAGATATCGCCACATTATTAACTTCTCATCAGACTCAGGGCAATCATTGATAAGCATAATTTTTATATTTTATAATTTTTTTTTTCGTAGTTAAGTAAAATCTTTTTGTAAAGTCAAATTGTTTTATTAAGTGGAGTAAAATATAACCATTATTATTTTCTTAAAATAAGAATTTTTATTTTAATTTAGTATAGTGATGAATAAATAAATATATATATATATAGAAACAAAATTTAATTTTAAATGAGGGGGGACGTTAGCAGTAAGTTATTATGATAAAGGGGCGCTGAACCAAAAAAGGTTAAGAACCACTGCTATAGGCTATAGTCGTTAGTGAATAAGAAAGGTATGATAAAAGAGTTGAACTTGGTATCGTTTACATCGTATACCGGCAGTGGCGTAGCCAGGATTTTTAAATGGGGGGGGGGGGGGGCTAACCACTTTTTTGGATAAGTAAGGTAAGAGAGGATATGAGAATTCATCCTTAACCCCCCCCACCATCTACCACCAAGTTTCTAAACGTAATTCAAGCATTTTAATATAGTTTTAAAAATATTTATTAATATATAATTTATAATAATAATAATAATTTTGGTTTAAGTGTTCAGTCACTTGTTCTACTGTGACAGATGCATCCTCTTAGGCGAATTTCTGGCAAATTCAGTTATTATTTCACTTTCATCGAATTGCTCTTTTTTATTTATACTAGCCATAGCTAACCCATTCAGTCTGTTTCCGATATGGTGCTTCTTAAAAAAATTTTTAAGCGATTAAGTGCTGAAAACGTTCTTTCCGGAGTGAAAGAGGTAACTGGTAACGTGGCGAATAATTGTAAAAGTATTTTAATGTTAGGTCGAAGATTGGTGCAATGAGAGAGTGAATCAAGAGCAGAATTCGGTTTTAGAATAGTGTTTTGACTCCATTGTTGCCTCCATATGAACAGGTCAGCTCAGATTGTAGATGAGGTCTCATCATGGAAATCTTGGATATATATTTTAGTAGGTTTTATAATATTTTTATCCTCATACATATTTAAATTGGCTGGAATAAGTCCTTCATGTGGCATAACATCAATAAGCCTTTGATTAAAACGAGCATCCATTGACTCTATTAAATAGTCAAGATACATTATACATATAAACACGGCCCATGGGGGGGCTATAGCCCCCTTAGCCCCCCTCCCCCCTTGGCTACGCCACTGTATACCGGTATCTACTAGGTATTAGTTATTGTTTATTTGCGTCTTGTGGGTAATAAGCAATAGGCCACATTACTGGATACACATTATTAAATGTTATTATGATATTATTCACATAATAATACTACCTACTCTTATTGAATTTTCCGTATTCTGCTGGCGACTGTAGATGATAACGATCATCATGTATGCCGCGTACTGTCACGTTTATTAAATATAGTACATTTTGAATTTTTTTTATTAATTATTAAATTATTGTATTATTTAATATTAAAATAATTATGGTTCGCCATACGCAGAATTCTGTTTATGGTTATTTCACGTATAACAAAATATTGAAAAAATCAAAGTGCAAAAGTTGTGGATCAACATTGACTATAAGTATACATTAAATTATAAATTATAACATTTATATTCTATATACAATACCTAGAATATTGATGTAAATTAGCCTGTGAATTTAAAGTACTACATCACCATTATCTAAATTCTGATAATTTTTGAAGTTTAAAATGTTTATCTGTAGGCACCTACCTATAATTTTTAATTCCAAAACTTTAAAAGTAAGCATTTGAATATTAAGTATAAAATTGTAATTTTTGTTACGTATTATATAAGAATGAAATTGTTAGATGTAGGAATACATATCACTATGCCAAGGAGAGGCAAGTCATACTACGGATCCAACATCTTTAAAACGAAAAAAATAAATAAAATATAGTTATGTCGTGTTATATAAGTCTCAACCTCAATCATAACACTCTTACGATTGGAAATTATGTACAATGGTACAATGTACTTAATACTTAATATATGTAGTAGGTATTAATGAAAGAAAAATAAAAATTATTATTAGAATTAGGTTACAAAGAATAACATAAAGAAGTACACACATAAAGTAGGTAGCTATACGGATTAAATCACTTCAAATTCTAATTTAAAAATATTTTTGGTAACATGTTATAACCGGTATTAACCGTAACCATAACCGTAACTTCAGTTTCATATTTTTAAAATTTATGATTTAAACCGAACCCTTGGGAATTTTTTTCTGAAAAACCTAACCAAAACTGAAATCGGAAAAAAACATAAGGGTTACAATTCCTAAGCTACAGTGCTTGACTTGGTAAAATTAAAGAAGAGGGACTTTGTTTGCTTTGAAAAAAAGAGCATCCTCAAAATTTGTTAAGAGTTGTAATTACAACGCAATATTAGTAAGGGGACGCTAACATTTCAGAAAATTAGTCGGGTTACTCCGTCCACCCTCAAGTCGAGCACTGGGTAGCTATATTATTATACAGCCATAAGAGGAGCCATAATAATAATAATAATCAGTGGCGAACCAACGATCGTTGAGGCCCACAGACGCAATTCGTTTGCAGGCACTGTTATATCCGTAACCTGACTTTTATTGGACCGTTCATTCGAGTACAAAGCAAAGAAAACAATAAATATCCATAGTGAATCAATCGTTCATTGATTTCTTGTCATAATAATAATAGTCTGCGCGCATCATAGTGCAATGCGAATTGTAAACAAATGCGAAAATTACGGAGCGCAAAACGCGTTAGTTGTCCAACGAGGCGTAGAACATATTTTAAGTAATTTTTTCTAGGTAGCACTTCAATACAATTGTCCACCGTTGTAGTTCATAGATGTGGTGTTCTTCTGCAGAGGAACATACAGGGAAAATCAACTCTTGTCAATACGGTCGTTATGAGAATGTGTTTGTTAGTGGCACGATCACTCACCACTGGGTAGCATTCAATTATTACTAGGGGGGGGGGGGCACTAGTGCCACATACTTTGTAGGTTAAAATACGCTCTGACGAGACGGATCAACGGATTGGCAAAGCGGATGACGTGCCAGTGTAAACGTATAGGACATTAAATTTTTCTTCGCCTTATTGCCGCAATGTGATGCAATTCGCAACAGGACGGAAAATGGGTGAAACGTGTGTGTGTATGCAAGTGACTGGGGCCTAACTCTTTCCTACTCTTTCCTAATCTTCGGATTAGTACTAAAGGTTTCTTTGTACACATTTCATTATATCGTTGAAATATGCGCTTTTTACGTTAGACGGCGAACCTATAGGCAATTCAGGGGCTTTCAATTTTTAGATACAGTAGGTTATTATTTATTTGATACACTAAAGATTAAGAACGACGATACAAATCATATTATAAATTACATTAGCCCTAATACTAATGTTTGTCTGCTGTTATGAGTTGTTATTATAGTTTATTTTCAAGTTTTAATACAAAACTCAACAAACCACAGTGGCTCAACGCAATAATGAAGATTTATTATTATTAAAGTAAATATACTTAGTGTATTATGAAGAATAGCTATTCGTCTATAAAATTAAAATGGATCACTTATGGTTATTTAAAACCCTTCAAGAAATAATGGATATTGCGCAGTATAAAAGCATAAAATAAAACCTTTTTTCAGCTTTAATTGCAAATGAATCAATTATATACTTAGTCGTATATCATATTTAATTACATTTCTCTACAAATATTACGTGCCCGTTAAAAATCACGTTTTACTATATAAATGATTGTATGATTGCTCTACAACATGTTAACTGTTTGATTAAATTTTATACTTGAACAATAAGATGTCAGATTATTTTTTTCGGAACTTCACTTACATCAAGGCAACGAATGATACCTCTATAACGCAAGGGTAACCATTTATCAAAACCTAAGAAAGAGTGACAATCATAAAATAAAAAACCTCAAATTTAGAATCAACAAAAAAGCTTTTTTTAAATAAAGGAACAAACATACATTTTATATGTGAACAAAAATAAAATTCTGGAACAAAAGGTGTGAATTGCGTTTTAAAAAACCAAATTGTTCAACTACTTTTCAACAAATTTGATGTTGTGATGATTTTTTTGTCTATGAACACTAAGCATACACAGTCTATTTAGCCTACATTTTTCCATAATAATTCTTTTCCAAGTTTTTACACGTCAGGTCTTAAAGTGCTAAATGATTTCTTTGCCATGAATATTATAGACGAAAGTGTTAAAAAGATGATTAAACATATTTTTACTGCTGGAAAAAAATTCATATTCGTTTTTAATAGATGAGATACATTTATGCATCAAACTTCAAAAGCGTTCCATAAATAACACTAAGCATTAATTTAGAATCTAATTTCATTCTGATAAATGACCTCTTGAAATAACCTGATCCACAGTTAAATAATTGTGGATATGCCCCTGCCATAGATAATATGATATATTCATATTGAATAATTCATATTGTGTATGGTATTACGACCTACGACCGTAATCTATTAGCAAAGAACGAGTATCGATGTATACCATGTAGTATTATCATTTGAAAAATGTATTTACTATTCGTAATTAAAGGTTCAGATGCAATATTCGGATACGTCTATATTTTTTAAAAGTCGTTTAATTGATATAGAAATATTCGGAAAAAAATCTTTATCGATGAGTGCGAAAACCGAATACGTCTAATAAATAGTATTGAACTAAAATTATAAAAACTGATTTTTAAATTTCTTTTGAGTGAAATTACTAGATACGTTTGGACGTATACTTTGAAACTGTATGCGTCCAATTTTTTTCACCCAATGCTTTTATGCAAATTTTGGTTTTCTATTAATCGCAATAACCGGATATAAAGAGTTGCATCTTTTTACATAGCATAAAAATAAAATAAAATGTTATTTTAATGTTTATTGTAGTCTTCTAATACAGATTTTTAGTGATAATTAAGTATTGTTGTAATGGTATCACTGTTTATATGATACAATATTTATTAAGATTATTATTATTATTATTAGGTTCGTTTATCATTTGTATTATAATTATATTACAATCATATTGCTAATGTTTTAGTTTTATATTGACCCATTGACAACTATATTTTTCCAATATTAATTCTTATTTTTTGGTTATAATGTTAAGTCTAGTATTAATTTTAATAATGGATTTTATTAATAAAAGAGATTGTGTACTCTTATTTTGTAGGTGCATTAAGGGATGGTGTATTTAATAATAGATGTTCTATATTATTCTCTTGAGTGATAACATGACCACTAGTTAACTATTTAATTAAAAAATAACATTATAACATCAATATACATATTTTTATTAGATAAAATATAGAATGAGTATTATTGAACATACATAATAATAATAGTGGACGTATTGACTACAGTCAAATATTTTACTCCTTAGTTGGTTACAATAATTAAATACGTTCAAAAACAAAATTTGACGTATCTGTTTATTGCGACATTTAAAAATGTAATTATTATAATTTTTTTTTTATAAATATTTTCATGAATATAAAATTCAAACCAAAGATAATTTGTTTAAGGGATGTATTCTGACAGAAAGAATAACACGACGGCTTTAATTTTTCGTTAATTTACCAATTTTATAGATAGTTTTTTATGTTTCCTGAACAGTTTGCAAGGTGGACGTATCTCGTTATTTGGGGCATTCAATAAAAAAAATGGCAACACTTTTTCTAGGGAGTGACATATTATAACCTTTTACCGTCAATAGTCTTCTTTGTAATAGCATGAATTATATTTCGAGAAAAAAATCTAAATAATATTTAATGCTTCGATTATAAATTTAATTTATAGTATTTGTAATCAATGGTTGCATGTAAATATCGCAAGTCACAAATTTTATTTTTAACTTTCACTGTATAATATAAATTCGAATTAAACTTCTTAAGTTTTAAATGATTCTGCAATCGGTTGATTAATTAGCCAATGTTCCATCAAGTTTGATTACAGTTGTAACTGTTACTAATAACTTTTAGTATTTGTAATTTACCATTTTTTTTTTTTTTTTAGTAAACTTTTTTATTGTTATTATTTCTATAACTGATAAATTGTAATGTTGAATTAAATAAAAATAAATTAAATAATTTTAGTATACATTTTCATCGAAAAAATAAGCCTAAATAATGATATTTAACGGTTATAAATATGAAATTACTATTTAAAAAATAATAATAAAAATAAATGAACAAATTGAGAGGGCTCGAAAAAGTTAATGGCATGTAGTAACACGAATTCGATGCGTACTCCGTTGTAAATCTTTTAGTTGGAAACTTATTTATATTAGGCTAATTTAATCACTCTGCGTTTATAGCTGTACATTTTATAGCTCGAGCAATAAGTTAAATTGCGCTTAAACGATAGTGAATGGTCGAAATCGAATTTACTGATTGCAGTGTTCAAACGACCGAATTAAACGCAGAGGTGTATATTGTTTCAAATGTTTCAATAGGGCTGTTTAAAGTACTCTAATCAATTTGTCGGATCTTCACGGCAACACGCAGTTGACATTTTAGCATAGTACCGTATTGTTGTTGTACATTATTGTAATGGCAACGATTCACGCTATTCCACAGTTCGTCATCCGGCGTTCGTTATTATTATTGGATTACGGGACGGAATACCTACAAATTAATAATTTCCCGCGAAAGAATTCAAAAATACTTTATGCATTCCATATTGTACCGTAACCACCAACCCGAAATAATTATTATGAAAATTATAATGATAAGTTTTAATTAGGCGCGACATTGACGGATCAAGTGCATACACACACACTCACACACACACACAGTAATAAAATATTTAAAAAAATAAATCATTTCAATAGCATTTTTTTTTCCTTCGCTGGACCAATTCGGTAGCGGAAATTACTCAAAGACCCGTCGTGTATATATATACACGTGGTAGTATGTGTGTATTGTTATTGTGGGCACGTGGAACAACAAAGTATTACGCCCGAGAAAAATATCAAATTATAATCCGTGAACTGTTTTTGTTTTGTTTTTGGTATGTACCGGTTTTTGACATAGCTGATTAAAATTCTGGACGCCGAATTCACGATTTTCGCACGATCGGGTTTAATTTTCATTCCACATAAAGTTATTACTACATATATATTAAAAAAAAAAAAAAAAAAAAAAAAAAAATGGATAACGAAGGCGGAAAAAGCCAAATTACGCGGGCGAGTTTGTTCAAAACCTCCAGCAGCCGAATCCGGGAGCAATATACCCAAGAATAATAACGTATAATTGTTCGGGATGCAGTGGAAACATAAAACGAACTCGTAGTTAGTTATTCGGGTAGTTGCTGCAGGAGACGTTGTCGACAAACGTTATCGACGGATAGAAACGAGGCTCCCGTTTATAACGAGTTAGGTACACTTGCAAGGAACATGACTGCTCGAAAATCGTATCACTACGTTCTCCTTTCGCACTGCATTTATTTATAATTTACATTTGTCACTCTGTAATACTAATAATTTTTATTATTTGTAATTTAATGTTTTTTTTTTTTATATAAATACTTAATTTACAGACCAACTTCTATGATTGGTGGCGTTGACGGACATGCTTCCCGTTTTGATGTTTTCGGTGAATTCGATGAATTTTTCAATCGAGTTCACGTCGGGCACGAAATTCGTTTCTACGCTCGCGCATTTGCGATAGAAAGCGGACGGCTCGCGAAAACTGTTCGATAATGTAGATGACCAGCACAGTAATGTCAAAGTCAGCGTAACGAACACGTAGGCTCTATATGCAACGGATTACGACCGTTTACTTTGTCGCAACGAATTAATTCAGCAGTTACCTTTTACCACAAAAAATTTGTCTCATCGATTCAAATCTTTGTTTTTGTTGTACGTAACAGGAACGATGAATTTTATCATGGCTCCGAGGTCGATTGTCGAGACGCTCTTCGCCACCAGTCTTGTTTATAAACGTTAAATCCTACCAAATCAGCATATTAAAAGTTCACTGTTAAACGATCTAAACATTTCTTTACCAACACGGGTTCCGTAATTTAGTTTCGAATTCTCAGCCAACTACTAATTTCGTTGGTGCATCTCATCGAGATCATGCTCTTTTATCTTTATCTTCTATCCGTCTCCGTTCAAACTCGAGTTTAATAACATTATATTATAATTATAATATATAATATCGGTTTTACTTAAACCATCCCATACGCTGCAGCTGAGTTACAGTTTACATATACATAATCTGAATTTAAATTTTCCGGAAAACAGATAAGCCCTTGACAACCCGTGTGACGATTTTAATACCTACGCCTGAGATTCACCGGTAATGAAACTCAACACGCATTACAGTTTAGAATTTTCGTCTAATTCGATCGCGTGCACCAATATGCAAATCATATTATAAAATAATTTTTATACAATGATGTGTTACATTTAATTTCTAAGACGATGGATGTATATTTGTTTTGTCTTTTTTATGTTGGCTGGTATTCGTATGTTCGTAGTACTACTACTATGTTTTCGTGCCATGTAATACGATTTATGTAATAGCTTTTTCAATAGGTTTCATACGGACGTTCGGAAATGTTAATAAAATATATTAGGCTTCAGAAAAAAAAATAAGAATGATAAAAAAAAATTGCGATGCCGAGATTGAAATACGATCTTACGATAAAGATGGATGATGACAACATATAGGCCAGACCGACTGACTGCCACGTCCATACGCTATATAACGACAATACGAACGCATCAACCATGTTATTAGTTGTCAGTATTACACTTTTTTTTATTTTTTCATCGGGTTGAAATCAATATCATCATATTCCAATCCGTTTGGTGCGAACAATCAATTGTTTCCGAAACTCATTTTGGTGTGCGAAACGGACATTTTTTTTTAATGAACATGCCCTGTACCGCAGTAAAACGCCAAATGATTACAATATACTTATAATGACATCGATCGCATTTTTATTACAATGTACGGTAACAGTACTACAGTCGTGAACAAACTATTATTGTTATTATTATTCGTAAATTTTATAAACGGTATGTGGCAAGCATAAAGAATCTTAACTCGAAGGCGTCTGTCTTGAACGTATAATCAAATATTTATAACCCCGTAAGTCCGTTGTCCGTGTCATTTGTTTCGTAAACGGAAGCACAATTTATACGTGCAAATGTAAGACTGCGTAAACACTATTCATTATAATTCATTATGATAATCGTTGTTCTTGTAACAATGTCGTTTTATCATTGCTATTCACCAGTGGCGTTTTAATTGGGGTGGAGGATGTTATAAGCAATAATACATTTAAATGAACAGTCGTGATAATGCATAAAACGTAAATAAGGGTATTTTTGTTTTAAGCCCTTCAAAATCGTTTTTAGTTTTTGATGGTAAACATATTTTAATTGTTCTATAAATAAAATTAATTTAAATTATAGCAATAATTTGTTACATTAAAATAACACCAGTATATAGTGTAGTATAGTGTTTTATATTATTATCATAGCATGCGCAGAACTTTGGCACAGGTGCAGGATAATTTTTTCTTATAGATACTTAGTTTAGTTTATGGTTATTTTGTGGCAATAATTTAAATATATAATTTTACATTTAATTGTACATTTTATATCATAATTTTTTTATTTTTGTTTATTTTATTTTTTATTTGCCTTTTGTTCGCACAATACAATTTATATCATATTACAACATTGAATTCAAATAATTTCAACATAGATAGTGAGTAAATAACGAAAAAAAATATCAATCACACAAAAATACATACTTATAAAGTTAATCGACTATTCCCTTGAACTAATACTTTGAGTTCTTCATATTTCTTTTTCGATACTTATAAAAATTAAGCTATCAAAACGCTTCTTGATTCATACTAGGCCGAAGTTTAGACTTTACACTATTTAGTTTAAAAAAATTTCTCTCAAATGAACAACTTGTGACAGGTATTCTACTAAATAATTCTATTGTTTTATAATAATAATAATATATCTTCATTAACGGAAATAATTTCCAATTATAATAGTAATACATACAATTTTAAATATAACATAATAATACAATATTAACAAATAATGGTTTAATATTAATAGGCTTATAGTTTATTGGAAAATAAAAAAAAAATAAAAAATAAATTATTTAATCATTCTTATAACATACATCATAAATGCCGATAAGGATTTGTTAAAAAAATCTAGATCTTTCATTGAATTTCCAGCAAACATTAATACGTTTGGTGGTGAAGTTAACATAAAATTTTTTCTAGTGTGTTTAATATAAAAAAGATTCGTATTTACACATTTTATTGGATTTATTTTAAAGTTTATATTTTGCAACAGTTCGGAACAATCAACCAAATTATTAAATATTTTATATAAAAATTTTAATCTTAATTGCATAAATCATTTTTCTGATGTTAGCATATTAAAAAAATTTATTGTGATATCGTAGGGAGAATGTGGAGCTCTATAAATATGATATTGAAAACATAAAAATTTTATGAAGTTATTTTGAATTTTATTTAAATGTAGTTTTTGCGATACAGAATATGGATGCCAAATAAGTAGTGCGTAATCAAAATGAGATCGAACTAAGGAATTATATAAAATAATTAAAATAAATTTATCTCTAAATAGTTAAAAGGAACGTCTTAAAAAATCTAATTTTGCAGAAGATTCATTTTTAATATAGTTTATATGATCGTTATATGAAAGTTTTGTATCAAATTTTACTCCTAGATCAAGTATTCGATTCGGTGCACAGCTCTTATCGAGCACACATGTTTATTAAACGTCCACGATTCTTTTTATGTTTCACTTACACAACTTTGTCGATTTTAACAAAATTAATACCGTTGAAAAGGGGAAAAAAAGACGAATCACTAGTATTTCAGGTCTTACCCACTACGGGGGTCTGTGCAGCCCCAAGGTAAGAAAAATTAAATTTTTAATTACCGTTGCACAAAATGTCTAACCAAAATAATACGCTGCCGCGCTCGTTATCTAACCAAAAAAACACATCACTGCGCTCGCCACCACAAAAGAAGCCATAAAACAACAAAGCCGATAACTCCAATTAAAATTGTAAATGGCAATCAAATAATTAAACAAAACGAAATAATAAACACCGACCCGGACGATTTATCATCTGTTGATTGGACATTGGTAATGTCTCCTTACTCCCAAAAACGTCAGCACATTCCATCACCTATTACGTCTCCCAAAACCAAACAAAGCAATACATCAAGTCGGTTTACAACAAAAAATCGTTACGCCTCACTTTCTGATAACTTATCTACTCAGGAAATGGATACCAATCAAACGTTTGAATTACCAAATACCAAACCATAATTACCACCTCCAATTTTTATCAAATCTGAATTAAACTACAAACATTTCTGTGACGCTATCAAACTATTAATCGGTCCCGAAGAATTCTTTTGCAAAAGTCTTATCAATAACCTAAAACTTCAAACAAAATCGGCTGATTCATTCTGAAAAGTAACTAAACTGCTCAAAGAAAAAGGAGTTGATTTTCACACTTATCAAGTTAAACAAGATAAACCATACAGAGTCGTTTTTCGGAACTTACATCATACCACGCCTATCGATTTTATTATCCAAGAATTAAATGAAAACGGATTCACTGCAAGACAAGTTGTAAATGTAAAAAATAAAATAACAAAACTACCGTTACCCCTATTTTTCATAGACCTTGAACCTGACCAAAATAACAAAGAAATATTTAAATTAACTTCAATATGCTACGCCAAAATTAAAGTTGAAGAGCCACACCCCCGACGTCAAATAATACAATGTCTTAGATGTCAAGATTTTGGTCACTCGAGAACATACTGTAATCACGCACCTCGATGCGTGAAATGTGGGGAAAACTACAATACTTCTGCCTGTTTAAAACCCATCGACCAACCACCAAAATGAGCACTATGCGAAGGACAACACCCAGCAAGTTATCGAGGTTGCATTGCGTATAAAAATCTACAACAAAGACACCAAAAAAATAAAAATAAAATTAACCAAGATTTCCAATCTGATATTAAATTATTAAGTAACAATAATCCCATACCTGTTAAAGAGGTCTATTGCACCACCCCAAATGATAATATTAATACTAATAATCAGCCTCACACTCAATCATACGCAGATGCCTCTCGTCAATTTAATAATACAAAAATCCATGAACAAACCACAAATTATTTTTCATAACAGCTCACCTCATTCTTAGATGATTTTAAATTAATTATTAATCCACTTATTTCGCTTCTCACAACGGTTATTAAAAAATAATGAATAACTCCACCCAATCCCATCCCTCATTAAACATTTTACTCTGGAACGCAAACGGTGCCATTCAACACAAACATGAACTTCATAACTAATTATTCGAAAAAGAAATTGATATATTCCAAACTTGACTCCCATAAAAATCCTCTTATAAAAAATATGTCCTCTCACGTTCTACCTGGTAACCCAAAACGACGTTTAAAAAGGAACTGGTCCCGTGACCTATTATAATAAATTGCCAAATTACAAATTATGAGGGTGTTGCCAATGGGCCTCTTCCCCAATCATGCTATTCATGCCATTGTTATTCATAATATTTATCATATTTACTTATTGTTTTTATTTTTATGTACAGATTGTAAATTTCTTAAAAAAAAAAAAAAAAAAAAAAAAAAAAAGATCAAGTATTGTATTTACTCTTAATAAGTTTACATTGTTTAAAGAATAATTAAATTGTATAGATATTCTTTTTAATGAGAAGGTGATAGTGGAACATTTACTTAGATTTAAATGCATGGCATTTTCAATACACCATTTATAAATACTATTTAAATCGATTTGTAGTTTGAGTGCATCATCTATATAATGCACGTTTTTGTAAATTTTTGCATCATCGGCTAATAATAAAATTTTTGAGTAAGAAATAACATTAGGGATATAATTTATAAATAGACAAAATAATATAGGAGACAAATGATCTCTTTGAGGGACACCAGAAATCACATTTATTTGTTCAGAAAGATATTGTTCATATTTAACTATTTGTGTACGGCCTGATAGGAAAGATTGAAACCAAGAACAAAGTGGTTTAGAAAAACCATAAGTTTTAAGTTTATTTGTTAATAATTTATGGTTGATCCTATCAAATAATTATAACAGTTAAATAAACTATTAAAAATATTTGCTCTGTCAGATCGACCTAGTAATTGGAAATTCCGAGTTATAGTTACCGTCTATGAACCTCTAGGCAATTCTGAGTTTGGAATATTTTTTAACAGTATAATTTTGGGTTTTAATTCATCAATACTAATATCAACAATTTTTGATAAACAAGCATAATCAACGTCAATACTTGATGGATTTAGTAACTTTCGAAGAACAGAAATTATATTTAAAGTTCCTTGATTAAATTGTGAATTTCAACCACTTAGTATTTCATCTTATGTTACGAAATAATAAAACTACTTAATTTCTTTTTCTTTTTAAGTTCTATAATATGTTTTGTATCTTCTTTAGGATAAACTATAAATGTAATTTTCCGTTTCCTAACTTTTGAAATCTTTATATTAAATTCAGTAAAAACTTTAAATATGTCATTATATATCACTTTGAAGTCGTCGTCATTGGATATAAATTCAGAAAGAATATTTTTCAATCTTGTTATCAAATCAACTGCAGTTAGAAATTCGAGTTTTTTCGAATACGAATCTTATTTACTATAGCATATAGGTGCGAATCACCTTATCAGAAGTGAGTTATCGAAATGGCAAAAAAGATAATAAAGAAAATGATTGGATAGTGGTTTTACCAATGAAATAGCAGAATACTTTATGGGGCATGTTTTATCATTCATAGATGTTATATAAAAAAATTCATATAAGTGAAAAAAAAACAACATAATTTTTTAGAATAAGTTTGGGAAACGAGATTTTATGAATTAGATATTAATATAGATTACAAATACGCCACAAGCCGTATGAGCCCCACCCGTATGCACGCCTATAACCATTATTTATACACTCGTATAATCTATACTGTGAATGGTTATAGTGGGTCATAAGTAATAACTTTTTACTAATAACTAATAAAATTTAATGACTTTAAAATAACTCTAACACTAATAAGTTATTTTCTGTATGTCGGTACATAAAAAAAAATATTAAGGAAATAATTCCCCTTAACCTCCCCCTTTGAGATTGTAAGTTATTTAGTTAATTACTTACTTTTACAATATTGTTTTAGGAAACTATGAATCAATTAAAATAATAAAATTATTTTTAATGTTATTAATGTTTTTAATTTTTATGTTTAATATATTATATTAAACATTTAAAATGCATGTACAAAATTACCAGGGGGTTAATCTAATTTCCTTCATAGCTTATATTTCCCTCTAAATGTAACCGTCATTGAATCACTGATTTTTTATTTTTATTAAAATATTATTTTACATATAAACTGCAACCACGGGGAAACATTTTTTTAATTATTTACAGATTTTTCCTAGATTAAATTATAAATTTACAACCATAAATATAAAAAAATAAATATCCGATACATATAATGAATACTTATGAGATACTTTCGTTACTGACTGTATCACTTCTCAAATTATTTAAAATTTAGAATACTACACATAGATTTTAATGTTCTAGTCACCGTGTGACATAATAATACTGCTGAGTCGACAAAAGTATATTTTTATATTTTTATTTTTGTTACTGTTGTTTTTAATCTATGGATGTCTTTTTTCGTTTTTAATTACGTGGCTGCGTTAGTATAGAAAAAACTCGTGCGTTTGTCTCTAAAGAAAAAACAACACGATACCGCATTAACGAACGAGAACGCGTATAATTTGTAAATTTAAAATATATCATGACTACTGTGAACAGTTCTATGCGTATAATAATGTAAACAAATCGAATCAGATTGATATAGATGATGATGGTCTAATAACCGCCGCGATTTTTTTTCACCTATATTGTCAGCCGATAAAATGGATTTACGAATAAAAAAAATACTGACACCGATTTTTAAGTATGATCTGTTTTACTATTTTTTTTATTATAATCAATGAATTTATACAAATACAATATACTACTATCGCAAATGCAACGCGATCGCCGAATGGGAAATAATTACGAGTATGTGTTAAACGAGTCAAACTGTTATTGCAAGTTTCGAGTAAAGCAAGGCACTAGTTGACCTGTTGTTATACAGGCATGTCTATTAAACAAATACACCTTTTTTTCCCCCGTTCAGCCCAGTGTAATAGGGTACAGAATATGTATAGGTACATATGTATTGTTTCGTTCATTCCCCAATAAGTTTTAATTAAAAACGGTTTTTAATGCAATTTATACGAATTACAAGATTAGCATACACACCAGTCTTTTTTTATATCCATGTGATTACAAAGGATGTTTATGGTCAACGCTGCGATATTTGACATACTTTTTCAATATTTTCTATAGACAATAATATTATTGTGAAACACTTTTAAATGATGTATTCGAATATTTGAAAATGACTAAATAGTGTTGAATTTATTCGCCGTCTGCGTGTCACACACTTTTTATATCAGAAACACTCTATGGATTTTATATTTCGAAGATAAATAATTCGAATTGAGAAAACATAAACTGCTGAAAACGTTTTTAAGAGATAATTGTCTAGAGCTATAACGAAGATTTTTGTTCAAGTTTTTTTACGACGCTTAAATTATTACAGAAACAATAATATAATCTATATTAACTTCAATAAATTATTACTATTTGAAACATTTCAATATTGGCGAACAAATAACCTTAAAACTTTAACTTTAGTTACTATTCATTGCTTACATATTTACAAAATTTAAACAGATTTGCTAAAGTTTATAAAATTCTAAAATGTCATTTCTACAAGACAGATAGAAATAACTTCATATAGTTGTTCATGGTATAGCTCTTAATTTTGAAAAGAACTTTCGAAGAACAGTAACATAACACATAATAAATAACTAATGATACAATTAAACTAATATATATGTATATTATGTATTTATATATTTATATATATTTTGAGAAATTTTTATATAGTTTGAATTACAACGGTTTTAATTAAAAAGTACAATAGAGAAGCTCAATATATATATATAAATAATAATATTTTAATTTTCAATAATTTTATACATTTTTCTGCGCAAAAGCGTTAGAACATTATAAAAAAATTATATTTTAATTATATTTAATTTAAGTATAATTATCGATAAATTATGATACAAGTTCAAATATTATTTGAATAAGATTGTACATGTATTATATTATGCATTATATTGTACATGTATTATTTTTCTTGACACATAATTATTCATCGATGAAGTTTGAATGGAATGAAAATTAGCTTTTAAATCATACTCATAATCTTAAGATATTATTACATTGGTGTATATTAATTTTTGGAGACTTTCACCTGATTCGATCTGAACCTCATTTGTTACGAAAACCGATGTGAAAATAAAACACTATTATTATAAACATACGTGGTGAAAATATTCAATCATTTGACTTCTTCGAACATACAATAAACAGTATTTGTCGATCGACAGTTTGTGTTGAAACGAGAACGCGTCTAGACCGGCAAACAAGTGATGTACACACAATCGGATCGAAAAACACACACACACACACACACACACACACACACACACGAAGAAAATAACAACAATTAAACGTGTCTACACAAACATGTACACACACATTTACACTTTCATGTACATTATATATGGAGACAAGATAACAGACTCCAATCGTATATAGAAAGCGACGATGTTGTTGGGCCGAAGGACGCGAGTGCGCTGCGCGTTTCGGATTTAGGATCTCTATGAATCTCTTCACATCATTCCATGCGACTGTTGTAGTGTGGATTATGTTATGTATACACATATTTATATATGTGTGTATATACACAAAATGATGATATAGTTGTAGTAAACAGTAATTTGATGTGCTGCACCTCGTCACAGCCGAAAGCCGTCGTCTATTCCGTCCATATCCCGGCTTAATAATCACCAGTCGTTAGTTCCGGTGTCAAATTTAAGACACTCGTTGTACTAGAATTCAAACGTCCAATAATACTTTCCACATAAATCACAAGAACGCAGCAATATAAACCGTACGGATTACTATCCACACACTCATACTTATACATAAATTTATATGTGTACATAAAATCGTTTGTGTTAACGAATAGTATAACGCTATTCGTGCCGTCGAGATGACTGTATCATGTTACATTCATAAGCGCGTTCACTAGATGCAGTTGCAGTTCTTAAGTAGATTTCAAATATTTCAAATATAATATAATATAATTAATATTTAAAATATTTTAGAAACCGTATAAAGTATTTTACAACACATTCGCGGGACATCCGATAAACCGACGAAACAAAATTACATTATGTACGATATTATAATATTATTTACTGTGTCACGCTGAATTCGTGATACTGTCGGATTCATAAAATCAGGATGGCTGATGCCGAATTCAAGTATTCAGTAACTGTAAGGACATAAAACCAAAGAATGAATGGAATGCATGAAAAAAAAAGCCTATGTAATCAGTAGTCCTTTTGTGATAATAAATGCTCTTTAAATGAATAATGAACTAAAGTGTTTTATGTTTGTTCAACATTTGTGTCATTAATTTACATTCACTTATATATAATTTTTAATCACAACAGCATAAATCGAAAAATAAAATATTAAAATATATATATATATTAAAATATACATTCTAAGGAATTTAAAATATAGTTATATTTTTTTTTTTTTTTTTGGGGGGGTAACGGCCTTTAAGACCAGCCCTCCAAGTATATACTTCTCCATCTATTTCTATCCTCCGCTTCTTCTCTACATTGCAAACTATTTTCTATTCTTCTTATATCTTTAATAACACAGTCACCCCATTTTAAGCGTGGTCTGCGTGGTAAGTTATATTAGTTGTATATTAATTGTATTATAGAATCAATTGAATGTTTTTGTAAAGCCTCCGTTATTTTCCAAGAATAAATTATGATTCAAACATTGTGTATGATTTATTCATGACTACTGAAACATTTTATAAGTTTTTGTTACATACATTATAACCCTAGAAAGGTAATTTTTAAGCTTGCATCTGGTTCCATTAGACGTATGTTGTTAATGCTATTTAGATGTTGGGTATATTTGTTTTCTTACAAACGATATGATTTTAATTGTCAACCGTAGTTTTCACTTCAAAATAATCGGAGCGAAGAAATGTCTTTTTTCTAACCACAATGATGATAAAATCTTAGTCCTTTTTTGATTCCGTCAATGATGTTGTGATTCAGACACTCAATGCGAATACCTATTTTTTCTAGATTAATTCGCGTCTAAAAGCTCCAATGTAATACTTGTATGGTCTCGTGAAAGATTGTGATTTTATTTGTTCACGACGAGATATGTTTTTTCGATAGATTTTGATATCGCTTTGCTCGGGATGGACTTCACGTGATATGCTTATATCACGTGTGCACCACTGCGCCGGGCGGTGATTTAATATTAATAATGAGTATGTAACCCACACGACCCCGTCAATATTTCCTTTCTGATTTTGGCGCACGGGATGCAATTAACAACCTAAAGACGTCATTTTATACGTTCATTCGCCGTAAATAATGTGTACGGAGTTTATTACTAGTCCGGTGGTGGGCTGATGAATAGCCTTCAGCGTGGTAACGAAACGTTATTCGGGTCTTCCCTTTTGTTCGGACCGGAAGCGCCGGGCCGTGCGAGCAACACAAAGCAGTTAACAGTATCATATCTTGCTAGTACTTGATTTTAGTAGGCGTCATGCTATTGTTCGTCGGAGGATAATTTTGCCGTCCCGTATCATGGAAATGAATAACAACCGAATATACTTAAACACGTTGAAACGCCATGGAGCGAGAAAAATAAAAAAATAAGAGAAATACTTCGTAACAGAATAACTGCGTTATTATTATTACTATTGTTGTAATTATAACTATCGCGAGAAGATATTTATAAAAAAAAATAAAAATGATGACATCCGTGCATTAACTCGCAAACATTTCTGTTGTGTATCGAGAAACGGTGGAAATGGATGAAGTGTGTACCGAGTGTGTATACAGATAAGTGAACACTGGATGGAAAATAAAAGTCTCTATTGTGAAAACATCCCCTGCATAACTCATGAGTGTTTGGAATATTATCTTTTCGGTTTTTTAGATCCTCATCATAATGGGTTTAAATGCTCAGAAATCGACCAACAGTATGTAATTAATTTAAGCGTACATTAAAATAAAGCGGTCATCGTATAGTTTTCTGTTTTTGTTTATATTTCAAGATTAATTAAAAAAAGAATTATAATCGTTCAAAGACTAACATTTTTCCTATAAACCATGATTTATTTTTGGTCTTCGGATAGATTTCAACTTAAAACATAAACAGTTGAAAAATTAATTTGAATCGTTCAAGATTAATAGAAATTTATAAAAATAACTAAATACCTATAGTTTTTTTAGAACCAAAAAGTAAGAAAATCTGAAACATTACAGGTATACCGATACTTAACTCATATATGAGTTATAACGGTACTTCATGTAACTTTTGAAATAAAAATTTTCTTAGAGAACAAAATGCGCCGTTAAGTATTTTTATTACGTAACTAAAACGATGAAAAAAGAAAAATATACTTTGCAAGCATATCAAAGTATAATTAAAAAAGTTGGCTAAGCGCAAATACGAAAAGAAGTAAAACTTAGTAAATACAGTAAATAATAAGAAAATATCATTCGGAAAAATTAGACGAGAAAATCAACGTTCATACAAGTATTAACATTTCTACTCAATAATATGCGTCAAGTATGTAATATAATAAATTCAAAGGGAAGAATGAAGAGAAAAATGTGATCAAAGAGTCATGAAGTTTTACATTTTTGTACCGAACAATAGCGCAAAATGACGAAAATAAACCCGAGATTACCATGTGCAAAGAATAGTACGATTGTAGAGGGAAAACGATGAAAATGTTATATACTTGACACAAATAAAATATATTTCAAGGTTGTTCGCCATAGAATCGAAAAAAAAAGCCACCTAACCTAACTATTCGAATAATACATACACGTGTATTCGTAGGCCTAATGCTCACACGTGTCTTATTCGGACATTATCAAACTGCGTAATTTTTGCGATCAATAAAATCGGTTTTCGAAAACACAGTCACTCGGTCGTGTGTGGTTTGAGTAACGCGTTGTACACTAGTGACATTATACCGGCGTGGACACTTGAAATTCATGTATAATTATTGTAAACGGCCGACCGTGGCCATACGCGTGTGCGTGGAAAAGCAGATCGGCTCCGGATAATCCGAGCATTGCGTTTTATGCAGATTGCGCGTGACGCATGGGCACAGCGCGCGTTTAGAAAGTGTTTGGAGATCCTTAATATGCAGCACACACGCGTGATGCGATTAAACACGTCAGACGAGACGAATGGGATATGAGCTGCGATACGACCGAACGTTAGGATTCGCTGGATTCTATAAATATATTATTTTGCAGGTACCGCGCCTCCGATCCTCAACGCTGTCGTTTGATCATCGCCGGGCCCACAATAACACGTGTACGATCATCTTGGCAGATTTATGATTTCATAAATTGCTAGAAACAATCTACTGCAGCGGGTGGTGTCCAAAATGAATCGACCGTAATCGCGACATCCCTTGGGTCGTCGAAGAAGGGTTTGCGGTTCGTTCGATGACTAATAATTGTAGTTTTTATTTTAAAATAAATCTAAGGTGCCCAGCAGAACAGAATACCAACATCGTTATCAGGGCAATAAGCATGATGCAACCGCGTGCTATGTTACACGCACGACGGATAGGCGCAAACAAACAGGTGTGTTAAATCGGGAGACCGAGCCACCGACAGCGAAAGAACGATAGGTGGTGTAACGGAAAAACTATAACGTTTGATGACAGACGTAATCACACGAGTTCACTTCCTCGCAGCCACTACCGTTTTCTACTACCTCGATGGCTTCGAAGAAAGTTCACTTTATAGTGCCAAATAAGTAAGAGTTGCGCGCGCGTACAACGTTGTCTTGTAGATAGAACTCGAACCGCCATACGTTCCCGTATTAATATCTATAAATCTCGTCGAATAGTGACGGTAAAATGTAGTTATCGCGCACGCAACGAAATTGATGTATATGTTTAATTACGCTTATAATATAATGTACGCGATGATTATAAATGATCGACCGTCATGCGCGCGATAATTAGTCCAATGCGGACAGACCCTAGCAGTGACGTTGGTAGCATGTGATTAAATATTAGGTGTGAGGAGGGGTGAATCATTGACGTCCAGGAAGATCGTAAAATTTCGAAGGGAAATCGTGTTTCCCGAGGAAGCAACGACGATGACGAATTACTGTAACGCGTTCTGAAACTAACAAAACGCATGAAAATGATATGTAATTTACAAATTAAATTTTACAAATACATACATATTACCTATTACACTGTACATATACCATGATAAATATTCAGCAATCAATCGATTTAAAAACAATTTTATATCGTTCCATACGCCTTTTTCTTAATCTCAATAATTTATGTCGTTTTGAAGCATACCCTCTAATTAGCCATTGGAAGGATTGAGAATCTGTCACATTGAATTTTACGATATACTTCTAATATTTTGCTTGAAACATATAAGTCGAGGCAAATCAAGCAAATCCGTATAAGTACATATAATACAACTTTGCAGCTTCACGATTATATACAATAAGTTACCGTTATGCTGTGCAAGCAGTAAATAAGAAAGCATTTATAATGACGATGGATGTGATGGTAGTAGAACGATAATCGTCATGAAGATTGGTATCATCTTATGCAAATAACCCAGAGAAGAATCAAGAGAGTTTAAAGAGAAGGGTTGTGTGGAAACGAGAAAGGCAGAATAATAGATTGTAACAAATATTATAGCTAAAATCTTGCAAATGGTGGAGTATGCAATATACCCAATGCAAAATATAATGTGATAGAAAATTAAGAAATTTAGTTAAATTATGGACTATGGTTTATGGAGCGACAATACATCTTGGGCGAATTTTGGTCCTATTTGGTATTTATTCCAATATCACGAGTACAACACAAATATATGTGTATACATATATCTACAAAACACCACGTGAGGAGGAGGAAAAACGTAACTTGATATACTTACGAATAAATATGAACACTTACACTACCCAAATATTTCCATAACCATTGTCGCCTAGAAGAAAAATAATAGAATATTTTTATAACCGTCGTATATAATGTCAGTGTGTATATTTTACAATATGATCGTAAAAAAACTGACGGCAGTTACTCTAGGAAGCATATAAGTAGCTTGGTAGGTAAGTAGGAACACTAAGCTCTACATATAGTCGGATAACTTTTTCTCCATTTAAATATAATACACGTTGAGATGCGTTTTATATTTATATATAATCGTGTGTGTGTGTGTGTGTGTGTCTATTGTTTTATATTTGTACGGTTCGCGTTCACGGCTGATGTGATGGCAGTTCTTATATGTATCTACGTTAACGTTACACGTATTACGTATTACGTACCGCGCGCGCATTTGACTCGATTTCTTTTTGACTCGACGAGCGCACGAAGTCTTAACGCTGTTAATGTCCTGGAAAATGGTGACCGGAGGGGCGTGGACGATACTTGTGCGGTACCCGATGAGTTTCTTTCGTCCCTCACATGGGTGTTGCGTAATGAATGGATCCGGCAGGGGCGGAACTAAGGGGTGGAAAACTGGGATTCATCCCAGGGCATACAATTTTAGAGGGTGTAATTTTTGTAATTATTAACGACTGATTTGACGTTTTCAACTTTGTTAAACACTGTTATTGGGTTAGCTAATTCAATAAGTATGAGGTTGTATATTAATTATTAGAAAAAAATTCTCGAGAAGAGTGTTTGATTATTAGTCTATGCTAGGGCTTAATTTTAACATTTTCCCCGGGCGTAAAAGTTTTTAGTTCTCCCTCTGGGACCCGGTACATTACGAGTCCACTGCCGCGCGTTATTGCAACGATGGCGATAATAACTATTAGCGCATCGTGTGTGGTCGAACACTATACACGAGAGCCGGTTTCTGTTGGTTTAAATTTTTTTTTCCGAAAAATAACCGCTGACAGCCCGCGCAGAGATATCGCGTCATGCGTTAGGTTAACGTTGTTTCATCAATCAACATTGTTTGATAACATTATTATTTCATCCTTAGGCATAACCGCGTGTATCCGGCTCACGATTACGGGGACAGCTTATGCGAAGAATATATAAACCCGTCTGATTAAATATTAAAATCGGTCTGTCCTTTTGGAATTCGATCGTAAAGCACACGCAACGCGGTACAAACACTTGATGGATTAGTTGTATAAATATTATTTACCGGGCTGTGGTTATACGAGACTATAAATCATTAAAATATGTATAAGTAGCGCACGCGCGGTCTCCTAGGTAAGTTGGATATCTTATATAAATACCGACCTGAATGTGATATTCATAATTTTGAACTTTTAGGATTTGTGAACTTGCAGATTATAATATGCAGAGAACGCACAAGAAATTACAGTTGGTTAATTTCCAATTAAAACGAGAATGAAGTGTAAATAAAACCACAGGTACACAAAGAAAAATGTAACAAGAATTATTTGAATAAAACATATATTTTTAATTTTCTTTAAAATTGTATTAAAATAATATACAACCTGTTCAATTCGTTGGCACAATAAGTATATGCGTATAATGTTAAGATAAAAAATAAAAAACAAAACAACAGATGTGAAAGAAGTTATTAAAGGAAGCCTTCCATTAATGACACTTTAGCTGTTGTATATTAATTAAATATTGAAGTGTTTTTATGTAAAAGAGGAAGAGTTTATAAGAAATATAAATTGAAATTAAAATAAAAAAAAAAAAGAAACCTTGTTCTTTTTAACCTACGTTGAGGATTTCCAGGTAGGTTTGGGGTGAAATAAAACATATGAAAATTAAAACTCAACTGTAACGTACAATAACAATTATTTTATCGGATATATTATTTTTATCTAGACTAATAATAACCACCGAGTACCGCTAAAACCATTGAAACACGAATTTATGAATTGTTACCATGCCTGCTACTACATATAACTGTAATTCCTTTTTCCTGTTCTTTACGTATTCTTTGAATATTGTCGTACGTGTCACGTGCGAACATATTTTTTATTTATTTTCTATTTAATACAGCATAACATTTGAAATTTTTTCGCACGTGTGTCGACATGTATATTATACTTAATGGTTTTGTATACAATGGACAATATTTACTTTAATTGCCTATGAATATACGTTATGGTCTTTCTTTAAGATAATAATATTGATTTTTAACGTCTTATATTGTGAAGTGTTATTACCATAACTAATACATTCTTGTTATCGGTACATTAAATTTCGTCTAGCAATACTCGATCCACAGCATACACGTCATTAAACGATAATATTTTGATTTGTCTCTTTAACATGATCGCTTATTGCGAACATAAAACGAGCGCTGCCAAGATTCATAAGATATGTTCAGTTAATAAATAAATATAATTTTGGTTCACTTCATTACATATGAATTATAATTTATTATATACATAGTCGACAATCGATTCTAAATAATGCCTTTTAATACAGCTACTGAGTATTTAGAACAAATGATAGCTTATTCATCAATCTAAAATATAATTAAATCTGTAGAAACTCGTTGATTATTAGTGCTCCCCTATGGAATTTGTACGGTCAAATTCGTCTTGTCAAATTCTGATGCTCAAATGGTGTCTAATGTTTTCTAATTGTTTTGACAAAATGCTTTAGGGGGCTCAAAGTTTTTAATGTTTACGTATACGATGGTACAATGCTTTTATGCATATTCTATGCAATAACTATCTCACTATATGTATACTGTGTGTTATGATAATGTTAATTATTTAATAATAAACATAATATTCATTATGTAAATCTATATGTAAAATATTAATTATAAAAATATAGTTTGTGGTATCGGTACACATAAACTCGTGCATAAGAAAATTTATAATAAGTAGCTATATAAATTATGACTAATCAGAATAAAATATCCATTTATAATTGTTATTAAATGTGATATAAATAAATGGAAAGGTTCACGACCTCACTGGATCTGATATTTATTAAAAAAATTTTTTTTACAGAATCGCCCACAACTCTGTCTATTAAAATCGAGTGCATTAACGTAATTCAAATGTACAGTAGTGATGAAGTGTTTGGAAATAATTAGAAAATGCAAATAATAGATTGTAACAACAGACGTAACGAACACATCGTGGAAGTTTATTATTAGCAGTTGTCAACGTATGTAACTTGGCCGGAACGATAACAAAGTAGTATGCAATGGCTAATTGAATGTTATATATGATATTATGTATACAACGGATGATGATTGTGCTCAACTGCTACTGCTGTGGATGACTATGGTGCATAATAACAGTTGCGCGTGTATACCCATTTTATGTTAATAATACGATCCGAGCGTATACACGTAATCATTATAAGATGAATTAATGTACTGGGATGAAGTGCATAAATGGCACTCACGGGCGAGTGTGCACCTAATCCTAAATTATCTATGCGTTAAGAATGTATAAACGCTATTACTGTGATCTTGATTCTTTGCCGCGACACATACGCATACGAGACTCGGCAAACCAGAGAAGCGATATTATCAACGGGTGAGCAAATATTATAATTATTTTCAATCATTTCACATTAAATTCCTACTGCAGGAATACTCAATATACATATTCAATGTTCACGCCTGATGCGCAACGACAATGTAGTGCGGTCGATTAGGTTTGTTCAGTTTTCTCCCGTAATATTAAATTGGTTTATTGTTCTTAAAAAATCGTAACTATTAATTCTTTATCGCTCGGTTAATATTGAAAATCGTCATCATCTCTGGTCATACGAATACAATAATATTACGTTACCTAAATAATCTATATTTATTTCTTTGTCTTTATGAGCTACCACGATCCTGCCAAACTCACAGCAAACACATATTATCCATGTAGTTTCAACCTTAGATGTTGATCTCCCATGTATGGATACCAGAATTTTCTTATTTGTATCGCAATAAAAACATTTAGAACAATTTTTATAAGTAAGAACAAAGGTCACGTAGAAGAGTTGTTAAGATGGTTGTGTCTAAATGCATAGTCGCCGATTCTTACCCAATCACCGATAGTTTCACTACACAAAGAAGCCACTACCCCTACCCAATTAAACGTGTCCTACATAATTTGAATACAAACACAAGTGGTTAATTCTGTGTTACCAATGTTCTTTACAGAAAAAAAAAATAAGAATAAATATTGTATAAAATAATATAAGAAACACATTTAATACTTATCAAAATAAAAAATAACTTTCCAAAAGTGTGATGATAGATTCGGGCAAGGCTGAGAAAGTTTACTAATTTTTTTAAGTCGTTTAGTAGAGTTAATATAGAAAAATTTAAGTTAAGTTAGAAGTTAAAAATTAATTTTCTTTTTAGTTAAATTGTCATAATTAAAATTGAGTTAGAATAAAGTAACTTAAAAAATAGGTCAAAAATAGTTAAAAATAGGTTCCTTTTTTTCATATAAAATAAATGGTATCGGGTCACTTTCCTGTCGCCATTCCCCCGTCGAACATTTCCCCGTAAGACATTTCCCCGTCCAATACGTTCTCTCGTGCGACATTTCCCGTCTAATACACTACAATACAATCTTTATATGTATAAAATAACAGGCCTTTTTTATGTACCAATTTTTTGACGACGTTATTTAACTTCTTTCCAATTTTTTTTCACAGAGTTGTTCCAAATACTTTCCTGGGTATCACCTTGTCACCCTATTTTCAAAATTTTGATTTTAAAGGGTTGAAATCGGCAAAAATAAATTTTTACATGTAAACTTTTTCATTTTTTGGTGACCTAAGAAATATGTTGATGTGTTTAATAAAGTTAAGTTTAATACATATTTTAACTAGTTAACTAAGAGACACATGTCGCCCAGTAATTATACTCTGTTCATAGTATTTTGAAAGATTGATAAAGTGAAATAATGCGAAATAAACGTGTAATACTATAATCATACTATGGTATTATATATTAACTATTTTAAGAAAAATAATATTTATTTCTGTTAACGTTGACGGATTTACGGGAGGTGCATTTTTACAACGCTTTAGTCTTTGGACAGTTTTCTTCATTGTGGATACTGAAGGTAAAGCGTCAGAAATTGCTTGAGCTGATATAGTAGATATAGTATTAGCAACTATTTGATGAGGAGTTGAAGTAACTTGACTGGATACTGTCTCTTTTAACTCGTTAATAATAGTTTTAGTACTTATTTCTGTTATGTTGAGTGTATGGTTGTGAGTGTTTTTGTGCAGAACAAACTTTATCATTTACTGTATGTACCCATCCACGACACTTGTATATATTATATTTGATGCATTTCCAATATGTTTTTTCATTTTTGTATAGTCCTTTTCAAAAATATATTCCGCATATACTAATAAACTTTTTCCTTTGGTATTTTTTACGTAAGTCATTTTAAAATAGTAAAAAATAAATAAATTAACTGAAAAAAATCTTATTTAAGTATAACGAATGTGACAGCGAATAACGAAAATATAACGACGCGACGGAACCAAATCCGTTTTAGGATAACATATATCGTACATCGATAATGTATACCTTTATAGGTAATTTATATTTGATAAAATCTATAAGAATAAATATATATCTACGTTAATTTGTCCGTACCTATACAGAGTACAATTATAAGCTATAAAAACATATTATACAGCGTGGAATTAAAATAAATTGTTTTAGACTATCGTTACTAGTATATATCACATATCAAATCGCTAGATGGGGAAGTATCGGACGGGGAAAATCGCTTGACGGGGAAATATTATACGAGGAAACAGTGACGGGGAAATGTATTACGGGGATCAGTCCATGACTCAAATAAATAACGATATATTTTGTTAAAGCTTAATAAATAACCTATAATATAATATAGGTCTTACTATTTGAAACAAATTAATATTATTCTATCAATTGCCGTGAGTATTTTCATATCTAAATAAATTATGAAGTTCAGCAAAATAGTTTAATTATTCTAATGTATTTTTTTTAAATTGCAACAATCAAATTTAGGTTGCAAGTATGTTATAATAAAATGGAGACTATAAATACGTAATAGTAATAGAAATGCTCGTCACTCGTAATACTTTTAGCACACAGGAATAAGAAAAAAGTAGAATGAAAAATTACTTTTGACGACACACAACAGATTCCTCAATTGAATTATTTGCTCAATCACCAAGGTTATTGCAGTAAATCTCATTTCTGTGAATTAATATGAAAACATGTATAAAAACAAATTTTAATTAAAAATAAGTGATGAGCTTACGAACATGTATTGTATACTGGATATGTTAAATATTATGTTTCTCTTTTCTCGATTATGATTACTCTTAGGGCCTATTCACATTAATCCTTAATATCTTTAAATCATTATAAATTATTATTTATAACTCATAATAACTTAATAGCATACGGTATATACTTATTCATAAGTAGTTTTACGTACAAAAATACATTCGTTTTTCACAAGACGTATTAGCCATTAGTTACTTGTATTTATATACATTATTTTAATTCTTATAAAAATCATCCAAGAATCATGCCAAACAATTTGACGGTCTATAATTAAAAACATATTATTTATGGTACCTATATAATATACCATGATGAATAATGTTTAATATTTCAGATAGTTATTATTTTTTGGATGATGGTGAACTCTCCCAATTTTTACAATTAGTAAATTTTCCAGATGGTAAACTCCCCTGAGTCAATATTATGTTAACCTGAAGGAAATGTGTAAACTCTCCCGCGTCAACATTATGTTTACCTGAAGGAAATGTGTAAAATTTCCCGGTTTAAAATTATGGTTGCCTTTAGGAAATGTTTAAACTCTCCTGAGTTGTTTTAAATATTATTGCTACACTATGAATTGGCTACAATAAAAATTGACAAAAAACCCTTTCTTTTAAAAACCGTCTAATTATACCTGGTAGAGCTAACATGTTTCCTAGAGTACTAGTAGTAATCTAGTATAGTACTAGAGTAGATCCGAGAGAGTTTACCATCGGGAAAGTTCAAAATCGCCGTCGTATTTTTTCTACAAACATTTTTATTTTAAATATTTGAGTTTAATATTAAAAAAAAAAGAATTTAACGAAACTAAAATATAAAGAAGTCACTTAAAAAAAAAAAAGTGTCTCGTTGTGTAACTTAGCTATTTAGGTTCACTTAAACTTTTTAACCCGTTAATGCCCAGCCTTGGATTAGGGATTATACATCAGTGAACAAAGTTTAGTTGGAAAACCGTTGATCACCCACCAAATCGATCGCAACACGTACTGCTACAATCCGCCAAGACGCGCCAAAATAATAATATTAAGCTTATGCGGACCAATGTGTACACGTCGTCATAAGATCTCCGTGAGCGTTTACACAAGTTCCGAAAATTCTGCGTTTTCGAATCCATCGAAGTGCTTCGATTTTGCAGCCGATTTGTGAACTTTGATTTCAAGACATCGTTTACGGCAGGTTGAATTTTCACTGTCATAAAAACACTAAGGGCAAAAAAAAAAATGATATTATTATTCACTAAAAACTGGTCAATAATCGCCGCCTAATAATGACTTCCACGACCTTCCATCAAAATAAATCGGATTCTCTCTGGCTATCACAAAAACCCAATACCTATATACGTAGGTTCATAGTGAGCTGAATTCAATCATAGTTTTGGACGTTACTCACTGCACGTGTACTTACGTTTCATAGTGAAAAACATAAAAACTATACAACCGTATAACGATAATATTGTTGTGACTTTTTTTTTTTTTTTTTTTAATATAAGTCTTTTACGGAGGAGGGCCAAAAAAAAAATAGGCTTCAAGGGACACGTATTAGACCACCCTGGTGTACTGTGTAAATTGCCATCTATACCATGACGTGAGTGGAGCGAGTGTGATGTGTGCGTGGTCTAGACGTCGTGCTGTTTACAAAATCACACAAGACGCGCACACTGTATTCTATTTACGTTTTGGTATACTTCTCAAATCGACGAAGTCAACGGTCTCGTATTCGATGGTTGTTCATCGGTGCACGGACGGTACGTATTACGGAGTCGGATTATCGGTTTCGTCGACGTGCATCCTTGAACTTCGAGCACGACCCAATTGAAACCGGTCCCGTTTTTAATGTCTACGAGTCGGCGAATAGGTTTCAGTATTAAAACTATTATCGTTTACGAAGCCAACTTATGCGTGTAGACGAGACGTCAAACAGCCGTCCGGTTGTGTTCTCATGACGGTTCGTTCTGTCGCGTTCTAGTGCCGACGAAAACGACGATGATGGGTTTGCCCGATTTTTGAAATTTTAATTCAAATTGTTACTAGTTTATATTTTTGGCTAACTGCCTTTCGGGTCAGCATTTTTTTTTTTTTTTTTGCTTTCGACCGTGAATGATCAGCAACGAAAAAATTAACACTGCTCGTTATGATGTTTTTACAACAAAGAAGCAGTGTACAATTTGCTATTATGGAAAATAAGAATTAACACACACGATCTAGTCCGTGAAAGAGGTCGTTGACGGATATATTTATCTAATATACGTATCCATGAGTGTTTCGAATTACAAAATCGTAACAAAGTATACATTACTTGGTGAGTAATTTTAATACCAACTCTATTAGATTGTGAGTAAATCGTTTTACGAAAATCGGCATATCGAAATAGTTCACAGATGATATGGTCGATGAGACAAAGACAAATAAGGACAATCGGTATTTCCCCACCGGTATTGCAAAAAATACTTTATAAAAGTATTCAAATACGGATACAGATAACTAATTTCAAAAGTATTTAAAGTATGTATTTGAATAATTGATAAAAAAAGTATACAAGTATGAATATATATATACTTCAAAAAAGTATTCATAGATGCTTTTAAATAATAAAAAAAAATTCATAACGTTGCTTGACTTATAATCATAAAAAAAATTTAAAAAAATTTCAAAAATATATTCATATCTTACATGGTTGCAACGAATAAAATAGTTCGGAATTTCCATAGGCCATAAATTAGAATTATAATGTAACTGGAAAATAAAATCAATTTCCAATTTTGTTATGGAATTGTTGATTGATATGGGTGCATATGCGTGCGCACAGAGTAGTCAGGGTAGGCACTTAACTACTAAGCGAACTTTCTCCTTACCACCAAGATATTCAATATTATCACAATAATAAATAACCATATTATGTTCGACCACTTTTTCACGTCCGCAATTGGTAAATATAAATATATTGGAAAAATATAATTATTAAATTAAACGAAGTTACTCCATTCAAATATGTTGTTACAATTAAATGTTAATATTTTATGTATGATTTCCCTGCCAGTAATGTCTGCGGACGCTTATGATGGTTAATAATGTTGTATATAAATAGGGTTCTCAGATTCTGGTATTTGGAATGGAATTGTTTGGAATTGGTCTGTATGGCAAATGTTTATAATATAACGCATGAGAATTAATCATATTTATACAGTCCGGATAAATTGTTTATATATCTTATTAATACAAAATAAACAAAAATATAATTGGTAAATTAATCTATTATTTTAATGTTATAGAATTGAAATAATATTTGATTTAAAATACATATATACTCTTAGAAATTATCGAAAATACTACGTCCAAGTATTTTTTTTTCGAAACTATTTAAAATACGCGTTTGAGTACATGATAAATATTTGAATATTTTTATTCGAATACTTTACAAGGCTGTGTATCCTGCGTTGTAGTCGACAGCGGCACATGCACGCCCGGCACATACTATTGTAGATAATACTAGCTTATGCACCTCAGATGTTGTATATTTATGTAATATATATATACGTGTATACCAGAAGGCGTTTGTGGAAACGACTCCGCGTGGACACCACCGCCGGCCGAAATCTCGACTACCTATGTGCAATGTCTATACGTAATTATTATTATCACGCCGGATAGTGACGTGTAACATTTCGTTTCGTGTTTGTTTTATCTGAACGAACGAAAACGATGCACACAACTGTGTAGTATACACATGCACGTTTATAACACGTCGTGTATTTGTGATTTACGTGTTAATTTATTCGGACCGGTGAAATCGTAATGGATTACTGTTATTATAATAATATTATCGTGCGCGTTGTAGGAACGTCCGTGGGTATAGATTTCGATTTTCAGTCGAGTAGCAGTGAGCATCTAAATATTCGGTATCGTTTACTGAACGTTATACACCACTCGTACTGCATTGCTACGTGTGGTATCGGATACGATTCGAGGACGTGTACTGGAATAACACTAATACAGTGTAGTGGTCATTGTTAAGTTTTCGATTATTATTTTATTCTTATTTTTTACTTCCTTAAAAACGTTTTATAGCACATCTATTTATTTACATACAGATGGATGTTGGTATATCTGAGATCAATAGACTCGACACCCGACACCATCTAAATCGATTTTCACGCGATTTTTCGTATAATAGTCCGTGTTTTCCAGAGAAAGTTTTAACTTTAAAACCTTAGAAATTCTTTGACGGCCCTAATTATTACAATTATAATTAATTATTTTGTCGGTATACGTCAAATTTCGTCAGCTTTAATTTTTTAACCAAAAATCATACGACAGTTCGATAATCAATGCTAATGCAAAAATGAAATCTTTTATTTTTCCATATTTTCTACAATGAATTATATTTTCTAGAGATGATAATTAATATATAATGAAATATAAAAACAGAAAAACATTGTCGGGTCAGCTAATCTTATTTATGAGTTCCAACGTTGAAACATAGGTCTATACAGAACCGTAAAACTCAAAAAGTTTTTTAGGTTTCACTTTTATGCAGTTGACAGAAAATAATTTCTGCTATCTGCCGTTCTTATTCAACTCTTATGAGCATAAGCTGATTCTGAATTTGAATATTCAATTATTCTACTTGTATAATATGTATTAACTTCATATCATCCGATTCCAATTGAATATCCGGATATAAGGCCATTTATTTGGGGTCCGAGTATTCAAATGTTTTAAGTTTTTGTTGGATGATTTTCGTTTTTTTCTAAATAAATATTCTAACCATGATGTTCTTTACAAGTAAACTGGTACACTGGGTCTCGGTCGACGCGCACGGTTATGACACACATCCCGACTAAACGCTCTAGAGCCGTACGGTACCGAAACACATCATAATATCCGCTCGACGAACGATATAATATATACTTAACGATACACGCGTAGTTCATAATAATAATGATACTGGTACGACGAGCGGGTCGCTCAATCGGAACCCGTCACATATTGTGTCCGGCGAATATTATTCTTCACGAAACGTAAATGCGTAACAAATAATACCTATTGTGTCATCGACATGCGAGTGCCTTCAAATGTGATAATACAATAACAGAGAAAACGCCGTGAGGACGTAACAATGATCGAATACCAACGTTTTTCGTGTGATGCGCGTGCACGTGTAATGCAATTATGATGTTACCGTCGTAATTATATTTATTTACATTCGAGTCGTGTGCAGCGACATCGGGCACTTTGTACATCTCGTCCAACGTAAACGCGCGAACCCGAAACGACTCGTACGAACGAGTACCGCCAAACCTACCCGCCCTCCCGAAATCTGGCCCAGAAACTTACTGGAAATTTGCTAATTCGCAACATTGATCTACGTGCGTACGCGAGACCTGGAGGCGCAGTGATATTTTAAAAACGCTATCACGTGTTACGTTATGTGCGTACGACTCGACAATTTTTTAAACGATACCTTGATCTCATTTCACCCCTGTTCGATGTACCTGTAAGCTCCGTAAACACGAAGGTTGTACTGTATTATGTTACCGAATTGTTTTATTTTTATATTTTTCTAATAAAATACGTGTAGGTAATAGAAACAAAAATTATTCATTATTGTTACATCAGTCTACAGAAATATCGACAGATTTACTATAATCGACTAAAAAATTGTTCTATTATATTACGTCAAATAAAACTTAAGGAAACACTTGTGTGCTATTATAGATGGTCGGTGATAAAAAAACAATAAAAAATTATATAATATGTAACAGCAGTCAAAGAGTGGCATTAACAATACAATTATTCTACCGCATTGTTTCTAGAAAAAAAAAAAAAGTGTATTTGATTTCCTTTAACCGTCGTACTTTTCCAACTTCATCTAAATAATACATTTTTAATCATTACATCAAAAAATATTAACTATATTATAAGTACTAGAACACGATACCATACTACTTATACAAGCATTCGATATCTAAATACATTTTATAGAAGTTTACAAAGAAGTTTATGCACAATTTTAATTAAAATACGGTTTGGAAATGGCTATAAATAGAAAATTGAGTTTAACGAATTCGACCGAAAATAGGTCAAGCATGAAAGTTTTTCTTAAAATCACTTTTTTCCGTGAAATATGATTTACATTCGAAAACTAATACAGTACAGATTAACAATAGTTTAACGCATAAGGGACAAAAGAGGTCAACTATGCCAATTTTTCAGTTAAAAATAATATATCATCACATTTACATATACATATATTTATATTATTTTTTTTACATTTATTTAAATATTGTCGATAATATGTTTGAAATAATAGGAAATTTTTATATTATTTCTATCATAGACTGCCACCAATTAATTATTTATTTTTATAAACTTTCAGTTATGTATCATATAAGAAAAGGTCTTCATATAATAAAATTTAACTTTTAATTACATACTCTTAAGCTATGAAATTATAGTTGTAGTCATTGTAGTATAACTACCGCTATTTACATTGGATATTTATGTTTTAACAAAAACAAATAATTTTAAGTTTTCGTATTTTCGATTGTAAATTATATCTTAAAGTTTGTAGACCAAAAACGTAATATGAATTTGATAATGATATATAAAATATTTTTTGAAATTTCGATTGATAAATTAATGGTATTAAAATTTGAAAATATAATCTTGTACATATAATTTTTTTTTATGATGTAAAAGGAAATAATTAGGAAAATACGCAGCAATTAATAAGTCAAAGGTATTTTAATTGTATTATTAAAATCATAGTCAATAGTTAATAGAATAAATTTATATTGATCAACTGAAATCATTATTATTATCATATATTATAACCGAAGGAGTAGAGGTCTTTCTGTGATTCATAAACTAATAGTAGAAATTCAAAAATAATTATAAGGTTCAAAAAGATTCACTTCTTCGTCTACTTCTTTATAGCTTATCTTTTGGATGTTGGAATTATTTATCTCCTATTATTCATCGAACAAGAGAAACTGTGCTTAAATTAGATTTTGCATACTATAAAAATATTGAATTGTTTGGAGGTCAACAGATTTAAAGTGATTATTTTCATCATAATAATACTAAAGAGCCAAAATATGACTAGGTATCGTTAGTTTTCATTAGGTTTCCATTATTTTTTTACTACATGATTGGCTTAACAGTAATAACAATAAAATTATTAAATTAAATAAATTTTGAAATCCATTAATGTTAGTTTATGCCATTATAATCAATTTATCTTTATTTGAAAAAAATATTTAAATGTTATCAAATAAACGTGGTTCAAGTTAATTTTTTCCCATCAAATTGGTATTTGAATAATACAACACAGAATAGCATCGTAAAGCAAATATATTAATATAATAATTAATAATAATATAATTAATAATATATATATATATATAATATATAATATAAAAATAATAATATAATATATATAAATATAAAATTAATAATAATATATATAGTATATTAATAGTATTAATATATACATATTCGCAAATATCGTATTCAATTGAAAATCTACTTGAATCTTACTTGAAATTCTACTTGAAAACAATATTAAGTATGATACTCACAACTAAAGTAGTAGGTAGATACAAAAGCTATCAATATGCTGTATACAAGATACGAATAGACAAAGACAAATTGTATATGGTTCTCGTCGAAAATCATATATCTTACTATTGACTAAGCGTAGTACATGTAATCAATGTTATCACCTGATTTTTAATACGATTTCTAATCGGTATACGACTGTATACAACCTTTTATAATGTCCTAGAAAACGCAGTACGATTTTGCTTGGCCGGACATTGATTAATAATGTACTGAAATTCGTACGTAACATTAAATATTTTGCCGATTTATTTATTTTTTTCTAAACGCTATGCTCGTTGAATGCATACGTTAGCGTGCCATAAAACTGCATCGTTCGTTATGCACCGCGCACTTTGAAGAATTCTTTAAAATCTCAACATAACAATATAAAGTGGTGTGGAATTTCGTTCATTTATTTTATAAAACCGATTCCGTACTGTTTCAATATTATTCTACGTTTCTAAACTGACACTGCAGGTTTCGGACAATTCCCAAAGTCACTGGAAGATGTGGTAGACAACATTCCAAACGGCTTTCTTGACGGAGCGGTCGACGTGCCCATGTGCTAGTCACCGGCCAGCGCAGAAAAAACAAATAAATAATATTGAAAATTAAAAATCACGCGGCCGAGCCATAGTGTTATAACAAAGCGAAAAATCGGCCGCGGGAAAAAAATTAACGCCAAAAGCAGAAAAATTATTCCGATAACTGGTTATTGAATAGTTACATTATACATATTACCTAGATAGTTTTCTCCGGCGCACGATTTCAAGAAAGTCAAACGACGCGTGTAATAAAATTTAATTACGTGTAGTAGTAGTACTACACTTGCCTGCCGCGCGAGAAAGTGTTAACGAATCGGTCGTTCCGAGCGCGGGCAATGTAGACTTTTCCAGACACAATTAAAAGTAAATAACACTACTTATTACTATTAATATTGCAGTGTTTGAGTGATACAAGCACTGCAATGTCGGACTGCAATCCTAGTCTTGCACTGTAAGCCATCGACCGGTTCACACGTGTAGTGTGTTAATATGCATACCGAAACGTTCAAGTATAATTCGTTATCTACGAATCAAGTAGTACACGAACAATCGCTTGTTAAGAGTCATTAGATGTGCGAGAAAAGTTAAAAATGCATTAATAAACGCACAAACATACTACTTATGTATTTTCATGTGTAATTTTTTCTGATTAGGTATCAGTTCCTTTCGTCGTACATCTAAACGTTATTATTAATCACGCGTTCAAATGCGATACCAAACGTATTCAGGTACGTGCACGGTGTACATTATTGATTGCATTATTAACTTTAGCGTGTATTGCGATCGCATTTCCTTCTGCATTACAACGATTGACTACAGCAACAATAAAATTTTTTAATAATAATCGAGTCGGTTAATCGGACGAATACAAATAATAACATGATGACTGAACATGGTGTCGATTAATTAACGAATTCGGATGATGTAAAAAACCAGACGTTATATTGTTGCGACACGCGTAGCGGTTATGCGTTAGTGAACATTATACGCGTTAGAAAGTTTCTATAAATTGTACTTCGACGCGACCAATATAAATGAATACGGATCGCGTTATATCATACATATTTGACTCATTGTGTTTGCACGCATGACGCTGGGTTTTAAATCGTATTTACGATTATAAATTTAATTAATTATACGAATTCGTTTGATTTTCGACGTGTGCGGTTCCGTATGGGTCTCAAGGCAGAGTCAACAACAGGTGTCGGCTACATATGTTGTTCACGTTAGCTTGTTATTGGCACCAAGGATAACAGTCTTCTAGAGTTCAGATACAGTTCTGAATCTCGACAATGCCGTCAAAATGTTGTTTAAATACAAATACACCGGTTCAAATGTTTTCGGCGAAAAGCATTCAAGAACAAAATATTCGACAGAAAACCACAAACGAAAAATTTACTAAACTGACAAAATCTACAAATTATTTATAAAGCGAAAACACAAACTATCTGGCGCAGATCTAAAACTAAAATTGGGGGGAGTGTCATTTTTTCGAAAGTACAAAAAGATAATACTCTATTACAAAAAAACAAAAGTAAATTATTAATTAAAATTAGAATGTCATGAATATATGAAATTTTTAATTTTTAAAATAAAATAACAAAGTTTAATCTTCTTTGTTTTATTTTTTCAAATTTAGAAATAATATTATCAACATTTATGGGTAAGAGACACCTGAGGGTAGATAATGATCGCATGTATAGTATTTTTTAACAAGTTATTAGAACCTAAATTAGCGATTAGCGATGCCATAGCAAGTATATGGTATAATATTTTATAAACATACGGGTAACGGATTAGGAGTAACCGAATTGGTTCCCGTTTGAAAAAGATATTTGATTAAGTTTAGCCGAATTGGTTCCTGTTTGTGTACAGATTAGGTGGGCCAGTGCATAAAGAGCAAAAAACAACATTTTAAAAGCTATATTATATGACTAATAGACACAATTATTACATCGATAAGATAGAATAGAAATATAATAGATATAATGTAGATTATTAGAGACTAGCAAATTACTTGCAAACAGGAAAGAAATAACAAATAATTGGAAAATTGTATGACTGAGTACATTAATGAGAAGATTACGAGAATTGAATATTTAAAGAAAGTTAGCTTCAAATTTGCAAATCAATGGTTTTAAAATGTATTTATTATATTTTATTAGTTGTATTCCGTACACCTAAGTGATGACTAGTTGACTTCCAAACCAACGATTTAAAATTGTATATATTTTATCATTTTTTTTTTTTTTTTTTAACGTACATTAACGCACATTAGTCAAGCCTGCTATAAAGTTGACAGTCCTAAGCCAGTAAAATTGAGAAGAAAAATGTGCGTAATTAAACGGAAACCAATTCTGCTATACCTAATAAAATACCTTTTTCAGACGAGAACCGGCACATGGGGTTGGAGCTCAGGAACCAATTCGGTATTAGCCAACGGATTAACAGTAATCTTATCTAAGATAAGTTATCTTTCCATTGAAGGTTAAACACTTAAAAATTTCCGCAGATTTACTATTATATTTATATTTATTTGCCAAAAATATTATAGTCTATCAGTAAGTTTATAACCACTATTAATATTCTTAGAAGTTGGATGGAAATTATGATTTTATGAAAAAGTGGTGATGTAGTTTAAATGTATACAAATATAATATGTTGTATAACATTTTTATTGCAAGAAAAAATCTAATTGAAAAAAAATTAAAAACGCAATTTATACATATTTTAAATTTTAAATAATCAAGAAGGACTTAATATTGATGTTTTTCTGGGAAAGGGTCATGACCCCCACAATCCCCCAGATCCACGTCTGCTAACTATAATATTTATACATTTCTGTAACAATAATATCATGTTTGTATTTAATACTGTATAATAATTAATATATTTATAATAAAAAAATATGTGGACAGGTAAATTTAAGGTTTTTTTTTTCTTAAACATTTTTTAATAGATAATAGTAAGACTAATAGTGTTAGGTAGTTTGATTTAAAAACCTGTATTCGACGTCTAATAATCCAGGTACTGTATGAATCCTATTCATCCTTGTTTTATTTAATTTTTCGTGATTGGTGAAAAATGTTTTAAAAGTTCCCAAGATTCTTTGTTTTGTCAACAATAATTACTTTTATGACTTTTATGAAACAAATTACTTAACAAAATATATTTGATGGTTCAGTTTAGATCGGATGATCAATCTAGTTGGAGAATAAGTCTTAATTTTGCTGATCTAAAAAAAAACGTGTTTTTTCGATGCGTGAAGATAATTAAAAAATAATTGAAAATGGTATTCATTACATAACCATATAATCGTAACGATAGATTTATTAGCGTGCGAAGAATGATATCGCTTGAAATAATTGGTATTGTTAAACGGCGTGAACGGAATAACAAAACGATCAAGCTCGTAGTATCGCCTGCGGTCGTTCCACATCCGAAAACTAATCGAATTGCAACCAGGTATGGAAACCAGCCAAGACGATTGTTCAACATCACCGAAGCGCGAGAAGTGGTGAAAATCACCCCCTCCCTCCACCGGACTTGTACGAATCGAATAATGATCGCACCGAGCTATCCTCTATCCTCCAAAGACCATACTGTGGTAGCCACGAATTAAGATATGCGGTGCAGTCTTATCATACAGAAAATTATATTTTTACCTACAGAAACACGTTAACAGAGATTTCGCAGTGCTGAGAAACGTCACGCGGGACACGTTTCAGGAGAGCACCATATGGTTTTTCGATATGATCTTGAGCAAACGAATCGCACGAATCAATCCTACTCGATGAGGATCAAGTGTTATGTAGTAGTATATCGAACGTACGCAGAGGCATCGGGACATTTTTCTACGTTTTCTACGTATAAAAGTATTTTCAACGACATAT
Source organism: Sipha flava (assembly GCF_003268045.1). Classification (NCBI taxonomy): domain Eukaryota; kingdom Metazoa; phylum Arthropoda; class Insecta; order Hemiptera; family Aphididae; genus Sipha; species Sipha flava. The sequence goes on from NW_020271726.1 coordinate 250,536, forward strand.
TATTGTCTAACGTTCTTCGCATATGTAACCGTAGGGATTGAAACTAAACTGTTATCAAGTTTTATCGATTTTTATACATATGGTATCAAGATTAATGTGTTAAAATGTTAATAGGTACATATAAAATGCCCAAAAAGGCCCTGAAACTTTAAAAAAATTAGAAATAAGTTTAATATTTAATTATTTGAACTTTGTATTTGAAAATAAATGGTTTGGAACATTCGGAATAAATTTAAAAGCTACCCTACCCCTACCCTCCAAAGAATATACTGTAGTAACCACGAATTAAGAAATACAGTGTATATACTATTTTATTAAGCATTATTTAAGCACAAATTATCCTGAAGAATATTGCTCCCCTCGAAAAAAAAATAAATAAAAATAAATAAATTTTCTTAAAATTTAACACGAACAGTTATATTCTCTTTTGTTTGACGAATAAAGTGTTCAATTGAAAGTACACGAAGAATGCGAAACGTCTTAAAAACAATATTTTAAAAAGACTAATACGTGCATAAAAATATTCGTACATATTATAATAACTCAATAAAGTAATACACACATAACTATGTACTTACTGTTTTATGATCACATTAAAAAACGTTTTGAAAATGTGCTCGTGACAGATATGATCACGTGTTAAAAAGTTTGTACATCAATTACACATACGCGATACACTGTAACAATATTTCTACAAAAACACGGTCAGAAATTGTAATTATTTTTTAATTTTTTACGATTATCGTTCGTAATAGCATTTCGACTTCAGTGTAAGAAGCATTGAAATATCCCGTATGATCGTCGAACACGAGCATAAATACGTCAATTAATAAATATAATTGAATTTCAAGTTATAACTAAATTGAGGTTATCACGCGTGAATTCTTCCACTGTCATAATACTACAGTACCTTGGTGGAGTGTGTTTTAGCGATCGCTTGTTAAAACCAAGAAAAAAAAAAATAATAATGATTATAAAATCAATAAAAATAAAATAATAACTAAGTAATAATAAAATAGCACGCACAATAACAACCGGAACGGAAAAACAATTGAAGTATATTTTTGAAATACAATTCTATGTAACTATTTGTTACTATTGATGGGCAAGAAAATATTGTGAAGGCCGAATTGAAAACAAAAAATTATGCTAAAAAATGGGGTTATTTTTATTTTTGTAAGAACAGGTAAGGTAAGGATAAAAAATAAAAAAATTATGGTTTTAAAGTTTATAACGGCTAATAGGTACAGTTTTGATAAGACGTAATGAACTTAAACTTGAATTCTCAGTTTATCACATAGAAATAATTAATAATAGACGGGTTTTTTTTTTTTTTTGCAGAGAAGGTGGTAAGAGCAATAGCAAGTCATCCGAATGTCCAAAAATTAATTATGAACAATTTAATAAAAACTTTTTTTTTTAAAATGTCATACTAAATTAGTATATTATATTATGAAATATGTTGTTTTTTATGTTTCATTAATTTTGTAATATTTCTTGTAAGTTGTACAAGTAATTATACAAAGGTATAGTATATAAATTATATTTTTCGTAATAATATCATAATATATATATTAATATATATTAATATGATAATTAAACTAGTTATTACTTTTTAATAATATTTTATGACCGCCATTTATATAATATGTATCATGCTTGTCATTTGTATTTTAAGTCATAAAAAAATATTTAAATAAAGCCAATATTATTATGCATGCAAAAATACGATTTAAGTGTATACATTGTTAAAATTTGGTAAAGTAGAAAATTATGGAGTAAAAAATGGTCGATTGTGAAATTATTTTAATAGTATTGTGTGTATTCTTATATCGAATTAGTCAAATGCATTATACCACGATTAAAATATAAATTAAAACTAAAATAAAATGCCTAAAATATGAATAAGATTCAGAATATTGTATATATAATATAGTTAATATAACGTACTAACTTTTACTAAATAAATTTAAGATTTTTCTCCTGCATATTTAACGCCTAAATTAACAACGTACGTGTGCCAAATAAATAAATTGTTTTAAAGTTAATAATATACATAGATATATTTAGTGTTTACTAGTGATTTAATCATTTAATCACTTGTATTCTAAGTACTTTGATGTTCGAATTTATCTTTGAAAATATCAGACTGAGCATTTTGCCAGAACCAACTTTTGTAATTCGTAATTTAGAACACCAATTATTTTCTTCTTTTTTTTTTGATTCCAAACCTATTGCAATAGAATTGATTATAAAACGTTGTGTTATAACGAAAGTTTTATAAAGAATAATGATTCTAAAATTATTGCCAATACTTGGTAGATATTGTTAGTCATTTCGATTTGTACGTTTGTACTTGACATTTTATAAGTGAATAATTCTCAGTTCTAGCACACTTATCAGGCCACTACAGTTTGAACGATGACACGTTACTAGTTTACTATTCTCAAAGGAGATTATTATAATAATCGAACGACGACGATTACGAGCGCAATTTTGACTATTTTTATTTTTCAAACAATCAAAACTTATGAGGAACAATAAAAAAAAAAAAAATGGTGAGTGTATAATAAAAGTCCAATTTTTAATTTAACGATTTTAATGAAAACTATTTGGGTACTTTTCAATTTAGTTTCATCAGAAACCATTTGTATGCTATTTCCATTATATTATTTATAAGAACCATATGATAATTTATAGGTATTTTTCTGTTTCATGTAATGTATTAGCGAAAAAAAAAAAACGTTAAAAAAAGCCGATTTTCTCCAAAACTCTCCTATAACGCGTGGAATCTAAAAAGTAATCAAAAAATATTGTAATACTTGTGAAGATTTTTTAATGTTTATATTATTGTTGTGAGGTATATTATATCTTCTGACTTATACTTTTCACTTATGTTATATTTAATGTACATCGGATCGCATCGCTAACAATGGCATATAGACGTTAAAAATAATAAAAACGATGATCATTATACGCCATTATAACAATTATACTTACGGAGTTTTTCTGTTATCAGGTCAAATCGATTTTGCCATCAATGCATTTCACGCCATTTCCAATTTGTTACGTTACGTAGAGATCCCAGTATCATGCTTAATGTGTAGGTGGTACGAACAATCACCGGGGGCTTAGAAAGAAAGAAAAACCATCTGGTTTTTTCCATATACCTTTTGGTATTAGCCAAAAACCACTATTATTATTATTATTATTATGAGTCCGTGATTTAAGCAACTTATTTTCAATAATTCCGTTAGCCATCACCCGAGTCACATGGGAGATGTATGGGCATTTTTAAATAAACACTTTCCATGTTTTATTGGACTCCAGATATTTTATAATCTTGAACTTCATTAAAATTATTAATCGAAATTTAAAAATGTATTTTACATAATAAAATAAAATAATAATAAAAAAAAAATAAAAAATAGTGGAATAGGTGATGTAAAAATGTAACATGTGTTTCAAAGAATAAAAAGTCAAACTGCCATTGATATATTTTATTGTTCATTGTGTTAGAAAAAAAAATTGTATAATATTAATACATTATTACGCTGTTTTCTATTTAAATAACATTTATTATTTACTTAAAGTATATTTTTCTAGATATCTACAAATTATATTATTGCAGTTTATACTGCATACATTTTCTTCTGGTTTGAATATCTAATTGTTGAACTTAGCGCACTTAGAATTTTGTTTTGAATTAAAAAGAAATAATGTATTAATAAAACATAAACTTTTACGGTTTTTGTTTGAATAGATTACAGGAAGTAATGTATAAATAATACTTGAGGTGTTATACAATTGTCTAGATGTTGCTTAGCTGATTAAGCATTGAAGTTGATTTTTAAGTGTTATATTGATCTTAAAATTGTCGAGAAATATTTAATTTAAGTAACATTTACTTTGCAACAGCGATATAAATAATAAAATTACATTTGGTATTTATAAAATTGAATGACGTTGCATGAGTATAAACAAATTTATAAATTTAATATTTGATTATTGTAAAAATATGTTCCCTATGTTGTTAAATTTTAGTTTTAAGACTGAAATTACGAAGATAATAGACATTATTACTGCAATGTATCTGATGAACGGTAAATTGTTTTCAAACAATCGTTCATCAAATATATTTGTGTTAACAGTGAATAATAGTAGTAAATAATAATAATATAATCCAAGTTGTCCGAGTGCTAGTATTACATTTGCATATTTTCGAGTTCGCGTTGGATGCTGTGTTTTGAAGTTTTGCAATCACAGCAATTACCTTTTTAACGAGGATTAAAAAATGTTTTTTCTTTAAATTCGTTTTGGTTTCAATAATTTCGTTAACATTGAAATGCGCACCGAGTAGCTATCTGGGGCACGTACTTTCGCTGTAAACGAAAAGTATTCGAGTGTTTAATTAGAGAATACATTTGCCCGTCTAAATTATCGTACACGAAATATTATAATGCGTGTATTGTTTAATTAATCGAAAAAATTAAAAATTTCCCGCGCATACATATCCATATGATACATGGTACTCTGTTAAAACATACACACGTGATGTTATTATTAGGGTATCGTTTAACGACGAGACGCATGAAAACCAAAGAAGCGAATAGATCAGTGAACGTGTCTACCTATTTGTGTTACATACGTTTGGTCCGTTTGGCAAAATGTGCAAAAAGCGAATCGTGTAACCATTCTTTCACTGCAGTAAAACATAGTATTGTTTAGAACCATATCAAAATACGCACAAAATGTACGTAAAGTTGTCGAAAGGTCGTCTAAGGTGGCGAGATGAAATATAAATGATTTTCGCTCAGCGTTAATGGACACACCGTCGCGTCGTCGTCGACTTGTTTGAGTTCTATTTCGATAAATGTCCGTTTAGTTCATAGGCATAATATGTTATAGGTGCACGTACACAGCAGTGAATTATGTTTTGTCGTCGAGCACATGATATGAAGAGGGTGTACATCGACGTGATCACATAGACGTATAGTATATTACATATATTGATACGAGTCCAATGACGTGGCGAAAGGGTACGCGCCTAGGTATCATGGCTAAAATTCGATACACTTTGTTTGAAAGGTACTTAAACATTTTGTTGATATTAGTTGTTTTCGAATATACTGAAATACAAATTCGTATTCTCGAAGTCCATAAAAAATAAATTTATAAGTGTGAAACATATAAAACCATTTAATTGGTGAACGAGGAATTATCCTTGTAAAATAAGCGGGGTGGATACTAGATTATATCGTGTATAATATAATTAACTATAGAATTATCGTTATTTCATTTTAGTATTATCTATTTACATAGTTATTAGTTTTATACATTTAATTTCTGTTACTATGGTATTTGTGTTTATTTTTAAAACCTATTTAAATACAAAGTAATAGTTTGGATACTTAATTATTTTTTTTTTTTTTTTTAATCATAATTTCATAATATTGTTATTATTAATGTCCGGATTTGTATGCATTTACATATTTATAATGAATATATGCATTTCGATGGGAGTAAGAAATGTGGACGATTTGTGCAACAGATAATGCATAGAAAATAGTTTATTTTGCATGTAAATGCATATTTTAGAGATGACTGCATATTTGAAAATTTTTGCATATTCAAGCATATTTTGTATAAAAGTTTATTAAGCCAATTATTTTGTTTCAATTTCATCGTAGAAATTATTAGTTCATTACGTATTGTTGGGAAATAAATGTTATTCTTCATATGTTATATTTTTGGACAGTTTTTGTTAAAACTATATCTCGTTTATCGCAACACGGTCATCGGCAACAATGCTGACTGGTTTTATTATTAGACTTATATTTTGTAAAAACGCCGCGTCGCGTTGTCGCGTTGCCGTTGTTGGACCTAATTGCCAGTCAATAGTGCACTAGTGCTCATATATCTTTCGTGATCTGCGGTTAGTTTTACATAATAGTGCTCTAAAATGGAGAGGAAATGAAAACAAAAAATAATTATTTGTATTGGATGCAAAACCGAAATCTTGTAACGTTTTTAATGAGGATCTTTGTGCAGTTTTGGTAGTATCTAATATACCTTAGAATAAACTTCAAATTCCCGAATTCAAGAATTTTTTGGAGAAGTATATAGTTAACCATATTCCTGACGAGAGTTCATTATGGAAAAATTATTTTGGTCCATGTTATGATAGTGTTATTATTGCAATCAGAGAAGTTATTGGCAACTCAGATATTTGGATTGCTGTTGACGAAACAACTGATACAAACATACAATACATAGCAAATTTAATAGTTAGCGTTTTAAAACATGATACACCAAGTCAACTCTATCTTTTAGCATGTAAATAACTGCCTAAAACCAATCACTCTACAGTATCTCGGTTCATTAATGACAACTTAAATATATTATGACCTGCAGGAGGAAACGATGAAAACCTATGGTTGTTTTTATCAGATACAGCACCATACAGGGACGGCGTGAGGGGTGGGCAATAGGGGCAGTTGCCCAGGGCCCCACTCCTTAAATTATAATTAAGGCCCCGCGGTTCTGATTTAACTGAACTTAAAATATTTTATTAATATAAATTATAAGACCCAACATTTATTTTGCCCAGGGCCTCGCAAACTCTAGCACCGTCACTGGCACCATATATGGTCAAAACAGGAGATTCATTAAAGGTCTTTTACCCAAATATTGTTCACGTAACATGTGTAGCACATATGTTAAACAGAGTAGTAGAAAAAGTTAGAGAATTGTTCCCTAATGTAAACAAATTAATTAACATCGTAAAAAATCTTTTTTAAAGTCACCTTCTGGTATTCAAATTTATAAAGAAACACTACCCGGTTCGCCATTGCCACTCGAACCAGTTATTACAAGATGAGATACATGGATAGAAGCAGTTATATTTAATGCAAATAACTATGAAGGTATTAAAACTGTAATAGAAAAACTAGACAATGATTTGTCAGCAAGTGTAGAGAGTTGTAAGAAAATGTTCAATTTGCCTATAGTAAAAAATGATTTAGCATTTTTAATAATTAACTTTTCTGGACTCATTCGGGCAATGAAAAATTTAGAAGATACTAAATTGACTTTAGTACGATCATTAAAGATTATGAAAAATATCATTTCAGAACTATCAAAAATACAGAGTGACAAAGGTCCTATTATAAAAACTAAAATATCACAATTGCATAAAAAAATAAAGATTTTCAAGTAATGGAATAAATTGGACTAATTAAATCAGATAAAAATGAAATACAACTTCCAGAAAACTTCAACACTTGCTCTGTGACCAACATGAAGTATTTACCACTAACATCAGTAGATGTGGAAAGGTCGTTTAATCTTTAGAAACGTATACTAAGTGATAGAAGGATAAATATGACACCTAAGCGCACGGAAAAATATATTATTGTCAACTCTTTTTATAAAAATTAAAAATCATAAATTGTATCTATTTTTATTGGTTAAAATTATTTTTTTTATAAAATGTCTTTATTTTGTATTTTTTTTTTTTTTTCATAAATATGTACCAAAGAAATGATATAAGAGGATTTAATATATTTTTATTTTTTATTATTCTTAATTAAAGTATTTATTTTATTTGTTGAATATATTTTTAAATATTTACTGTTCTTTAATAAATATTTAAAGTTAATGTCTATAATTAAAAAATTAAGTTTTTCTTATTTTGTTGAATTATTATTTATGGAAGAAAATAAAATATATTAAAATGTATATATTTTGGGTAAAAGCATGTTTTTGCATATTATTAAAAAAATAAGAGCATATCAAGTGCAGATTTTGAAGTTTTTGACGCATAAATGCAATCTATTTTGGGCTTTTTGAGTGCATATAAATTCGGACTTTAATTATTATAAAAGTATTAATTAAGATTTAAGAGTACTGCATGCTTTTATTTTTATAAATAAAGATACTGAAGTACCTATAGTTATATATAAATATATATTGTTCATTAAATGTATAAGTAAAAGTTATTCAGTATTTCACTATGTTTATTTTTATTTTTAACTTATAAAAATAAAAATTTGATCATATATTTTATGATCATTGTACAGATTTTAATGAAAAAAATAAATTATAGTTACTTAGTAACTTTTTTAAAAGAATAAAAATCTAAACTGTAATAACATCAGTAAAAAACTGTAATTTGGATAGTTTACAACCATAAGTTTAATTTAAAATTGAAACCTATGATCAATATTTAAAAACTTATTATATTTTAGGGAAATTCCCAAAAATATATTCCCGGGAATTTTCCCATCACTAAACGTGAGCATTCATATTAACAAACATACGAAGGGATTTCAATGATTTTTAAAACACAACTTAAAGTTTTGTCCTTGTGAAGTTTCTTTGGAGTGCTCGATTGCACTTTGACATGTTTTGAAAAAAATATGCACTACAACTGCAATGTACATAAATTCGAATTGAGCTATCGTTCGTCGTGTCGGATCGAAGGTGGTGGAACATTAACTACGGATATTTTTTAAAAAACGACTGTTGTCGACAGGTCAGAAGAAACGATCGTCATATTGCATGCTAGTACTTTCGCCGGACAAATTTCGAGGTTCGACAAGAAAACCTCATACAAATGCATAGACACGATTTCGTTTTGCACATCAATTGCTCGATCGCGGTACCGTCGGACTTAAACTGTTCGAGTGGTTTTCATCCAAAAGCCGTTTTCGAACAGTACGTGTCGCTTTACGTTTTCTGTCGAAATGGCAGTGTGCAGTGGCTAGGCGCGGAACGGGGACGGCGTTTGCGAAGTTTTTAGAATACTTCGAGTTCGATTAAAAATATCCTCCCCAATCCCTTCCGCACGTGATATGTGCCGGAATAGGACAAGCATTACTATTCACCAGTCCTCGTAACAAGACCAAATTCAACTAGACTGCATAGCGCGGCGATCGATCAACGGATCGAAATCTCGGATTGTCCGCATTGGATCGAAACGAATTTTTATCGTCAAATGTTTCGTAAAACACAATTAATCAGGATTCGAACGCACGCATTGTGCATACGTAGACATTCTTGGGAAGTTCGTCGTCTTCTCGTATCGCGTATTCTTGTCTAGTGGTGCGGTCATCATTCTGTTTTCAAACGACAATGTACATCAAAGGCACACGATAAACAGTTACGTTTTTAACGGAAGTTTTATTTTAGAAATGGTTTACTGATTAAAACGGATTTAATTGCATAAAATAATGAAGTTATATTTATCTTCAACTATTAGTAAACAAAAGTCCACATTGTTTGTACGTGTTGTTTGGTTTGTCTGAAAATTCTGTCTCGTATTATAAATCCATTAAGAGTATACAATGAAAATTGATTGTTCAAAAATGAATATTTTGCATGTACATACAGTCATATAAAGTCTAGTGAAATTAATGAATTTATATTAAAGGAGAGACATTTTTATGAGGTATCTACAAATATCCGTAAAAATATCTAATGGCCGTTGTATTATCTTATTGTATTGAAGAATGAAATGAAAAAATAATAAAAATATGTAAAGATTAGTGATCCTTATTTCAGATGTACATGCTTTTACATACGAGTATTCACGTAAAATTAATGTTCAATTTTAAGACACATTACCTAAAATTTTCTGTGAATATATAATATCATTCAATGTTGGACATGATTTATTATATTTACGTGTTCCCGTCCATTTGTAAATTCACAAATTTACGCCTTAACTTACTTCTTTCTCTATTTTTACTCATAGGAGAAAGATGATGTTACTCATATCTTAAATATAGATTAGATTATTTTGATAACCAATAACACTAAGTATACCTAGATTAAGTATGCTCAATAAATAATAATAATAACAGTTAATTTTTTATTCTAGAAAACCCTAACCTATAGACTCTATATTATAGAGCAACAAAAGACAATTATCATATGAATTGATTGACAATATATAAATAAGTAATAATATGATAACAAATTATAATAAATAAACAAGAAAAAGTAATAAAAAAAAAAATAAATAAATAAATAAAGAATATGCAATAGCTAAATAACTTCAATAATATAAAATATTATTAAAAATTTATCATTCTTGAAATTATTATATTTTTTGTTGTAAAATCTCTCTAATATGATATAAATAGTAAATAATATACATTTTCATACCAATTAAAACTATTCACGTATTTGTATGATTCCGATACGTATTCATGTGTTTTATAATTTATTTATTCACTTATATTAATAATACATATGTTTGTATTCATTAAAAAAAGAATAACACTCCTAGTAAAGATAGTATATTAATAAATCGATTATAAGACTACATATTTTCGACAATAAAATAAAAAGCATGTAGAGGTACAATATATGCATTTTAGAAAATATCAATACCAGATAGGCCATACGATTTTTTGAATAAACGTTCGGTCTGAGATAATAGTATCAGAATGAAAAGTTTGCAAAAAGAATCACCTTAAATATATATATATATATATATTTATATAAATAAATACAGATTAATCCCGAAATCGCAGGTGATTTATATAGAAGACAGAACGAAAGTCTATTAATCACATACTACTGTGGGTGCATTTCTAACAAGAGACGAACTGCGTTCCGGCCAAGAAAACATACTTCTACGAGTGGAGGATTAAGATGAAAGTCCCGTTTTATCTAAACGTTCCGGAGTATTTCCTTTGGTCCATAAGTGAAGCGCATTTCACGAATCTCAGATAAAAGCAGAGAGATTTTCGTAATTTATTTTCTAATAAAATCAATTCGCTTTCGTCTTCCGTTTTAACAAGGTATTAAAAAACATCACACAACCGCTTAATTATATTATAATCATATAAATTATGTACTTTTATTGTATGTTCTCATAGGGTTTGGGTATTCTAATAATATAAAAGCTAAGTAAAAAAAAAAAATAACCTAAATTAATCATTTTATAGTCGTTTTAAACGTTTTAGGTATTTTAATATTTTTAATGTACACGTATTATTACTTTGCTACGAGGAAAAAGTGACTTTTATTTTCATCACGTTACCTGCAGACGTGCAGCTTAAGGTAATAAAAATAACAATAATAATAATCCAACCATAAAATAAACGCACTTTTTAATTCAAAAGTGTACACTTAACGTGCGAAAAAATACAAAATATTTAATAAACTTGACCGGTATATAGAAACGATTGTATTTGCACGTTATACCTGTAATAAATCTGATTTATGTTTACTAAATATTCATTTTATTATATTCGATGATAAAACTGTTATTTAAAAGAATACGAAAAGACCTAGTGAATCACGAGAAATACGGTTTTATTTTCCAAACTCAACTAAACAAACGTTTTGTGTACACGCAGTAATATATTTTCCTCTAAATCGTGACACATGAAATCATTATTTATTTTTATGAATATAATAATAAAACAATTATGATATTATTTATGTTATCTATTCGTGCTCCCTGTCAACAGCAACGTGAGTACAATAATTGCGTGTAGGTTTTTCGCGTACATCATTATACAGAGTAGACGTTCCGTATCTTATCAACGATTCTAAGCTAACTTACTGTATAATTTTACTTCTACATGTGTAAATTATGTATTTAACCCTCGAGAGATACCTAACGCAAGTCATTACATATGATGTATGATACAATATATCAGAATTTTTAGTCTGTGTATGTTTGTATATTATACAAATATGCATAAACTAAAAATTCTGAATATAATAATATGACGTATGTGTTAAAAAAAAAAAACCACTTTTAAACATCGAAAAAAAATATAGGAAATACATGAAATCTCGCTCTATTTTCTTCTAACTTAAAAGCGTGTACAAACGCACTGGGATTCATTCGGATTTAATCAGTAGGTGGGGGTGCAATAAATACTTTTAAACATGCTTAACTTTTGTGAATTTGTATTGCCACCCGACCGTATCGACCATTCATAATTTCGCACCATCCAAAACCGATATTGATAAAAATGATATTTATTTATTTTTCTACATCGTTCGCCTATGTTTCTCGGTCAATATAATCGATATATTATGGATTATAATGCGCGTCTTCAAGTTCAATCGCGATAAAATATCGTTAACGTAGAATTCAAAATAGAGCTAATACTAAAATAATACTAATATTACTAAAATAGTTTTATCGTACACAAAAAATGGTTACGTTATCCATTACGTCCAATCCGTCAACATAAAATCCGCTTGTCGATCAACAAGATTCGCAAGCGTGTCATTCCACTTTATGATATTCTAAATAATATTCTACGCAATGATCAATCCGTGTGCGGCAGCGCGTTACATATAGTGATCGAAATCTGTTTTCAATACCTTATGAAGTATCAAACACTACATGATTAAATGAATTTTTTTTTACAAATGCTACGAATGTTTTGGTCAAAAACACGAGTTAAACAAAAACACGTACTGTGACAAGTTTCGACGTTTTGTAAGGGACATCGGGCACGTGATATTCTTGGTTCGCGGACGTTTCGCCCCCGTCAAAACTACGAGTCCACGAACGTTTCATCCCCGCCTTTTATTAAGATAGGACATTTTGCCCCCAGGAATTATATAAAGTTATTTATACACAATTATTTATATAAGATCACTTATTATTTTCAAAAAATATAAAATATCATTACTATTACTACATTTAAATTCAATATAATGTTGTTTTATTTTATCTTCGTGATGCTTTTTTTTTTTTGGCAAATTTATAATTTCATTTTTTTCGTAGTTTACAACTACATAATTCACTGACGTACGCACAGTTACACTGATAAAATAGTACTGTGAAGTGTACTCTGTTGTAATATACTATTATAGTATCCAAAACAGGTATAAAATATTATTTAGTCTTTAAAATACAAATAGAAAAGTTAATAACATTTTTCCACCGACAAATAAATAAAAGTCGAGCAATATCATCTGTCGATAAGAAGACCTTCGATTAAGTTCCAATATCTATCGATATGTCATAAAAATAAATAGGTGTTCGTACAATTGTTAACTTGTTAGTTTACTTACCTATATTATTTTTTTGAGTTAATTAATTTAGAACGTAATAACCTAACCTAACCAAGGGCCAAAAGTCCTATAGGTAGGCATAAATAAATCTATATAAATAAATAAATACATCTCCCGGGGGCCAAATGTCCTATCTTAATAATAGACGGGGACGAAACGGCAGGGGAAAAACATCCGCGAATCGATATTCTTAAACTCGTGTTTCGGCAGCGTGCGTAAAAAACCGAAAATCAGGAATGGCGTGAATCTGACGTGACTGGACATACGCCGCAACCGAAGTGTTTAAAGGTGGCGAATTATAATCTTCTCGGTCCATTTTTCTCCACAATAACCGGTCGTCCATCATTATTACGTTTAATACGAAATAGAGCGCTTGAGAAAGAGAGAGAGAGAGAGAGAGAGAGAGACAAGGAGACGAACCCGACGACGGTCGTTTGATGATAAATCGCGAGCCGATAATCAACGTCTAGCACCGCGTAGGTATACTCGATTTCGAAAACGTATTCGTTATTATTTATACGCGTGCAACGCGCCCGGTCGAAAAGTCACTGCCATTATTAATATGCGTATGATTTCGTGCGCGCCATCAATTACCTTCCGGTTGTGGTGTTAAGAGAACCGGCGGCGGGCGGCGGCCTGAATGCACGCGCGCGCGGTTGTGTTTGACGTGGTGCGTTGTTGTATCCCAGTGACCGCCGCGATACGACGACCGGCGGGAGGCGACGAATTCGCTTTCTTCTCGCGCCGGTGGCACTGCGTCGCGGACGGGCGAAAACGAAAAAAAAAAAAAATAAACGACGGCCGATCGATAACGGACGCGATTTAGGCGTTCGATAACGTTAACAATAACCGTTCACCGGTCGTTTTTACTTTTCTCAGTACCCCCCCCCCCCCAGACCATCCCGCGCGCACCAGTTGCAGTAAGATCGTTGCGCGATGACGACCGCGACCGCGTGCAATCAACATCGTATTATTGTGCTGTTGTTGTGTTCGTATTGCGCTTTTGTATTTTCGTCGATCCGCTCTGAGCTCTTGGTGCTCGACGCGATCGATTTGAATAATCGTGTAAAAACGGCTTATAGGAAACCGTGAACAGCGATATCTCTTCTAATTGAACGTTTACGAACGAATCGATCTATAATGATGCGTCAAATATTTTGGCCGCAGGGTTCACTATGAATTTTAATAAAAGAAAAAAACGAACAGTTTTTTATTTTTATTCGATTAATATTATTCGTTTTATTCGGACGGTAAGTCTGTATCAAGTTTAAGTTTAGAAAAAATTCAATTACGGTTTGAAAATTCTTTCTATCGCTTTATAACTCGATCGTTACGTTAGAAATGGAAAAATAAAATCATCATGTAACTAATACAAAAATAAAGATTCAAAGTCACCCCGGCCTGTAATATCTTTGAGGACGATTATTATTCTTATTATTATTATTACTGAAGAGCAGATTTAAATGCTCTATAAAAAATATGATTTAATGCTCAGGAAACAAAATTATTTTTAATATTAGAAAAATGTATTTATATATTATATAAATTCTTGTTCATATTAATAATTCGTATAGTTTTATGATTCATCTTTTCCTACATTATTTTTACCCTGAAAATGATTTTCAAAAATAAATATATAATTTAGATAAACACATTCATTATATTATTACCTTGTGTTTCATATGAATTCATTCGATAACTCAGTATATTTAAATATAAAATGTAATTACATTTTTAGTAAATTTTATCCATTTTTATATAAAAATTCACTGAAAATGTCGAAAACTGCTCTAAAACCTAAAAGGTCATAAAAGCATAAGAATTGCAAAATAAAAGTTACATTCTAAATTCCTTAATTTATGAAATGATCTTTGTTCTTGGAAATCAAAGCTTTTGAACATTCAGAAAATAATGCAATTTACATTCAAACCCGTTCCCTAAAACACTAAAACGAGATATTTTGGTTTCACGAACAATGAAATATCAATTTTAACAGTTTAGGTTAGTGGTTTTTAACATGTTGTCCCCGGCCCTTTAGGGATCCGCGGCAGCCTTAACACAACGTACGTCAATAGTATTGACTCATTACGTGACATGAGTGCATTATTACAATATTGTTGGATTATTATTATTATTATTTTCATATATTTTTTATTATATAATCACTAATTCTTACTTTTATACGATGTTAAAAAAATTGTGTCTCAAATATAACACCAACCATTGCATTAAGTTAATAACAATTAAATTTTAAGAATATTAAACAAAAATGAAAACTAAATTAATTAAATTTATATAAATTGAAAAATTAAGTGTAATAGAAATTATTATAAATACGTATGATTTGTTATGTATACTAATGTTATTAATTATATAAAATAATTATTACAATATTGGTTTTAATAACACGAGATGTTTTGTAAAAAAAAAAAGTGGTAAAGGGGTCCGCAATATCTAAAAATCTTTCATCGGGGACCGTGATCAATAAAAGGTTAAGAACCACTAGTTAGATTTTTTAGTGAAAGTTTTGTATATTTTTATCGCTTTTATATAATTGAAATCATGGTAGATTCGAGAAAAACTGTATTCAATGTTCGTATAAAGAAAGGATACATGGAAAACATAATATTTTAAAAATGTGAAAAACATTTAACTAGTATTTTTTTTATCTATACTATCAATATAAAATATGTACGTATAAATATCTACAAAAACGTCACCGGTTTAAACGACAATAAAATCAAATGCAGTTATTCTTTATATTAAAAGCTTCTTCGGCTAACTTGGGTGCAGTTGGTTTTCAATTTCATTTAACGCATCTCATGACCGTGTATTACATATACGTGTATTTATAGTGTTTTAAACTTATATTTAATGCATGAAATAACAAGTAAAGCGTATTTCGGAGAAAGCGAACCTATATACTTCTCGAAGAATAGGAAAATTGGCTGAACTTTCACTGGTGTTGACGAAGAAAATTGAACTAATGACCGAAATACGAATCACGATTTACGTGTCGGATTTCTTGATCTATCTATTAAATGTCCGTGATTAATGCGCAATTGTTCATTCGGTAATTGCTATGTACCTATATGTGCGAGAGCGACTAGTTGCAGGTGCCCTTTCATTCAACGGTGCGGTTGTAATACGCCGAAAAGGTCAAATCATAAACGTCCGATTTTTATTATCATTATTATTGTAATTGTAATTTTTTTATTTTTTTTTTCATTCAAGTAAAGAAATTCCTTATATAATGGATCATAGAAGATAGTTTACCGTTTTGTTCTATGCTGTCATTCGACAATTGAGAGAGAATAAATCGAATTTATAACTCCTCGATTCATTCATTTGATAACGTCATTATAATTGTGTGTAATATAGAACTTTTTTCAAAATTATATGACTTAAGTGTTAAAATTTAATAAACCAATCTAATTGGAATTATAAAATAAAGTTGAAACAATTTTCGACTGAGTAATTTTGATCAAACATGTATTTTACTCAATTATGTGTAGACGTATTGAGAACTAAGTGTTTTTATTTTTTTGCTGTATTGATACAGAAATCATCATTTCAATTCATATTTTCTTTATTTAATGAGATGCTGTGATTTGAAAAATTATACAATTAACGAATATATTTAAAAAATAATTTAAAAGTATAAAGCATAACTTGAAAAATGTATAGCTATCTATTAAGTATACGTTTACATATGTGATATTTTTAATTTAGATCTAATATTATTTAAAATCAAAATTGGACCTATATTTAGACACATAGTAAAATTTAAAAGTAAAATTTTTATATTACAATAATAATTAACTTGTCTTAAATTTAGACTAACAACATTTATTTTGTATTTTTTTTTAAAATTAATTTAAATATCACAACTATGATTAACTCATCTATTAACTATTTATTTATTAACTTATTTAGATTAATAGTTTTTTTTTTTGTTTTTTGGACTTTCTGCTTTGGAGAAGGTCATTGGATTTGCTTCCTATTCATACATATAGTCGTAACATATATGTATGTGCACCAAAAAAATAAACGAGACGAAATGTTAGCATCTAATAAAGGCTTTTGGACTGGCTCGATTTCCAAACTAATCTTTTACCTCTCATTTTCACGTCCTAATGCACCGCCGAAACTTCAAACTTCTAAAAAAGACCACATTTCACAAAACTAACAAAATATCAGCTACCTTGCGGCTTCTGAGAAGCAACGAACTGCTGCTCTTTCTAGGTGGTTACCGATGATCGTAGCTCTGCAATATCACTAAACTCGCAATTCGACTGCCTAGTCTTCAGCCACCGTACGGCTCCAAATATGAATTAAGTTCCTACTCTATGCAGTTGATTACTGATGAGTGTGGCCCTGTAGTATCATGAATCTTCTAAATTAATAGTCAAATTGCTAGCCACCACACGGGACTTTCAAGGTCAAAGAGATCTTTCTCTTGCCAATCAGGAAGACCGTGTGTAGTTTTGTCCTCTCCCCTTAAGAAAAACAACCTCACACTTCAGCATGAAAAAACCTCACAATTCAAAATCAAATCAAACTACCACAGATAAGACCACAATTCACCAAACATACGAAATGCTACCATGCGGCTTCAAATAAGCAACCAGTTGCTTCTCTTGACAGGTGGTTACCGAAGATTGTAGCTCTCTATTATTACTAACCTTGCGATTCGAATATTGACTTTTTAACTACTAGACGGGATATAAATTTTCATAATTTTTTTTTTTTTTATCACATGGGATAAAATTGTGTTAGCCCTTTCCCCCCCCCCCCCCCCCCCATGAATGAACCTCACACTCAAACACAACCAGATTTTTAGCGAATTATGAATACTCACCACATAAATCCACAAACAGGCCAGTCCTTACCAATCGGTTACCTTTGCTTTAAATTCAATCACTTTCCAAAAAGTACTTTTATCTCCCTCGCACTAGTACACCACCGATTGTAGTCCTACACTATCCAAAGCCTCACACTACCTGACAAGACCCCTTTTCACAAAACAAAAAAACAGCTACTGTGTGGTAGTTACCAACATTCGTAGCTTTGTATCATCTAACGCTTGTATCACTAACGCCACAATTCGACTTCCAAATATTCAGCTACCGTACGGCTCCTTGAATAATTTGAGTTTCTACTCAGTGCAGTTGGTTACCAATGACTGTAGCTCTGCAGTATCATAAACCTTCAAAAGGTCGTAAATGTCGAATTGCTAACTACCACACGGGGCGAGTATGGTCAAGAGGTCGTACTCTTGTTAAGTCATGTATACCGTGTGTAGCTCTATCCCCTATCACTGAAAAAAAGAACCTTACACTTCAGAATGCAACAACTGTAACTCTCTAGAACTCAGACCTCAAAAACTCGCTATCAGTTTCCCCTTCCTCTTAATCTTTCATTAAAGTCATTATTAACATTAACTTTTCATCTCGCTCATTGGTCCACTGATTTTATGTGCTACAGTCATATGCTCGATCGGGTATTGCACAAACTCTGACTCGAATCCAAAGCATAGAGGTTACAATATCTGTCGGCTGTAAAATGTAACATTAAATTACGATTTATATTGAATATATTTGAAAATGAATAATAAAGTGCATATGACTAGTTATAGTTATATTATTGTCATGATTAAAATAACAAAAAAGTCCGTTGTTATGTGTATCGTATTGTTTATTTTAACTTAAGCTTACTACTATTTTTTTAAATTATATACAGATATAACCTAAGCTCAATAGTTGAACAGTAAAAGAAATAATGAACAATTAACGAATAATTGTCGATCATAAACGTTTAAATTTCCTAGATTAAAATTGTTTGTAATCAAGTATGTTTGTAATCTACCTAATAAAATAAACATACATAGAATTGAAATAAATACACGATTGTAAAAATGAATGTTAAATAAAAATTAAATTTATATTATAATTTAGATTATTGATTAGTTAAATAAAAAATAAAATATAATTGTTTTAGGCTATTTCAAAATATTATTTTAACTACAGACTTAAATTTAAACTAACAACATTTTGTTTTGTTTTTTTTTTTTGATTTTACAAATTAAAATTTTATATTCTAATAATGATTAACTTATCTTAAATTTAGATAAACAGCATTTGTTTTTTGTTTTTTGGACCTTTTGCGTTGGCGAAGGTCATTTGATTGCACCCGATCCACATATATAGTCGTAGTCACTTATACATGTGCACCAAAGAAATAATTATTCGTTTAAACAAGACGAAATGTTAACATCTTAAGGCTTTTGGACTTACCCGATTTCCAAACCAAACTTTTACCTCTCATTTTCACGTCCAAATACACTACCGAAACCTCACACTTCTAGAAAAAACTAAATTTCAAAAAATATCAGCTACCGTGTGGCTCCAAATAAGCAAAGAACTGCTGCTCTTGCTAGGTGGTTATCAACGAGTGTGTCTCTGTAGTATCACGAATTTTCTAATCTAACAGTCAATTTTTTTACTTTATAAGCTCTTAAAAATCAAGTTAATGACGCGTCACACTTAAGACTGGATTTAACGTATAAAAATACTTATAAATAGTTTGTATATTTGTATATTTACAATTTGTGTGTGTCAGCTAATTTGCTCCGTTGACCTAAATTTTATTTTAAATAAAATCATAATTTGTAATAATTTTCATTCATTTTTATCAGTTTTCCAATGTAAACAGTCGTAACTTACAAAACAATATCCGAAATAGTAAAAGCTTATTTCATAGTTACATAAATATCGATTTTCAGCTATAAACCTTCAATAAAATATTTGGCGAACGTGTAATAGCATCATAGTGCTGAAAGTACTCAATTTAAATACTTAATATAATTTAAAGTAAATTGATATTATAGATGTTAGGAGAACCAGTTATAAAATGTCTTTTAACATCAAAATAGTTTTTTTTGAGTTTATGATAATAATTTCATCGGTTAAAACTATCAGTAAAATATGAATACCCATATGGGCGTAAATAATTCAGAATTGTGGTTATAAATTCGGTGTTCATGATAATAAGGAAACATCAGAAATCACGACGATCGAATATATTTTTAAATTATGTGCACAATTTGAAATTCGTTTTCGAATAATTTTCTTTGCCAATATACCAACATGATATCATAAGTCTACGAACAGTTTGCTATACGTCGCATCATCGGTTAATTCGTGAAGAGCGCTCCTTTGCAAGCAAATGAAACGCTTAAAACGTGAATTATGTTGCGACAAATAATACTTACAAAATTTGCATATAAAAAAGGTTCCAGAAAGTCTGGTGTCGTTAGTAAAAAAAAAAACGTTTGAAAGTCATTATGTCTGGCCAACGTTAAAATCCTGTTTGCTTATTATTCGACTCATTTAAAACGCATAATAATTCGACGGATTAAAATGAGCACCTGAATAAATTTTCATCGTTAATTAATTATTAAGCGGTTTTCTTATAGTTAAAAAGCTTTTCTATGGCTTACGATAATTTCTCCCCTAATAAATTGAGAACAATTTCAACTTTTGTTACAGCGAAGTCTCACAAATATAATAATTTGTGTTGGGATTTTATATTTTACCATCATACATGGAACATAGCAGTACACCCTAGTTGATATGGAAATGAGTTTATACGTCGAAATTTATTTATCTGATATTCTTATTCATTTTTGATAAAAACCAATCCATACTCTGATTTGCGTATTTCTACGAAATGAATTAGGTTTTCTGCAAATTGTATAATGAACACGCAGAAGACTATTTAATTTCCAGTTAGTGTCTAACTTGTTTTTAGATTTTATTGCTAGTTAGTTCCTCACCTCCAGGAACAGTATCCGGGCTAAGTTAAGCGAAAGATAACAATTATTTAGGTTACATTGAGCCAAAAGGTAAAATGAAACCAGTTCTCAATTCAAAAATTATTGTGGCACCGAAAACGTAAGATTTATTTAATTTCACTTCTCTGACACTTATACTGGTTTACGCCACTGCTATGCTTTGTCTAGTTTTTTTTATTTTATTTCACCGTAATATTTTAAAATTTGGTAATGTCATAGCGCAATCTGTTATACATATATATATACAAGCAACCATTTATAAAGTTACTAATGAAGTGTGAAATAAAAATGTAGACGAACACGTTGTATAAGTCCGTTTTTATGCATATGTATTTGCAATAAAACTGTAGTTGAAAAATAAAATATTATTACGATAGTAAAATATAGTTAGAGCTCTGCATAATTTATCTCTTCAAAAAGTGTAAAAGCACTTGTATCTCTTGTATGCTGTACAGCATTAAGCAATACGTATAACTATTATATTTTAAATTTCACGGGTCAGGTATTTTAATTTTTAGTAGTTCGGTTTTTCTTTTTTGTCAAAGAATAAATCATATTAATTTTTGACCTATAATAGTTATAACTATCATTATATTGGCTGTGATAAAAAATATCTTAAATTGTGATTAATCTTTTTGTAATAATTATAACGTACAAATGCATTAGTGATTTTCAATTATACAGTGTTCTTGTGTAGTTTTGCAAAAAAATAAAATGATTTACTATTTGATATTTTATTCACTTTGTCTTTTATACTTAAAATAAAGTAAAATAATATTACTCATATAGTCATAAGCTTTTACATTTTTTAGAACACAGATACTTTTATAAAATATTAATTTTAATATTTTAAGTGGTTTTTAAAGTTAAGGTTAAAGAAGGATTATATTACACTTAAAATGTATTCAACCTCAAAAAAAAAAAATAAAATTTATATACGTTTACGTTATTTTGCAACATATAATAAAGTATCTTTATGCTGTTGAAAAAAATAATAAAAAAATAATTCTATTTTTGTATCCGTCAATAAACCAATGGTTATAATTTATTTTTGTTATAAATATTATTACATCCATAGAAATTGTTAAACTGATGCATACGAAAGTGTATATTAAATTAATGTGTATATTACTTAATTTGCGAGTATTTATTGATGCAAAATAATTATATTGAAAGTGCTGCATACGAAATTAACGGAGCAATATTAATTGTACGCAATGAGATTTTAAATTTTAAACTGCAACGGTGTACATATATGTGTATGTATAACAAGTGTATTAATCCAATTGGTTTTCATAGTCATTACGGTTGCTGGTAGGATAAAATCAAAATAATCAGTGACGATTATCGCATTGTAGCGAGGCAATCGAATGTAGACAAATTTGGCGATTTAGGTTTTCCACAGGAAATATCCAGGGTCGGATATCCGGCCGGCTGCGGACTAGATTTAACGATTATGAGGATCGTGGAAAAACTCTATTTAATCGACGCTCCCCGATTTCCATTTGACCAGCAAAATGGCTTCCGGTCACAAACACATGCATATATGTATTCCTGAAGACCCTCTCATGGCGAATACACTTACAATACTACTCGCATTTTATATACTCTTTGCAACAAAACAATGTAACTATTAGAACTCAGTTTAAATCGTTGTCTTCTCATGGTCTTAACGCAGCACCAATAATACAATTATTATTTGTACTATTTTGCATTCCGGTGCAGAAAACTATTCGGTAGGCATTCAAAAACTTTGAACATTTGATATTATTATTTGTTTGTACTTTTGTAGTAACTATATAGTAAATTGTTAACCAATTAAAAATCAAACTACGCATAATCAGTATTTAGATAGTATATATGTCTGTGCATTAACAACTGCACACTTTCATACATACACACACACACACACTCACACACACACACACACACACACACACACACACACACATCATACTCCAATGGCTTTTTACTACTTTATATAACTAAATGTGAAAACAATAGTGCGACGTGTACGGCTTATACTGACAGACTAAAAAAAAAAAGAAAAAGAAATCTCATCAACAAAAACAATACAATTATGTTATACAACAATAAAAAATAATTATTTTCTACGAATTATTATTGGAATAAGGTCAGGGTTCTGCTTTCGGGACCGAATAAATTGTTTTGAAATCTCATACTGTTCACTGCGATTAAATTTCGAGTTACACAACATTATAAAAATACAAATACACTGAGTAATATAAAGTCAGATAAAGAAATGCCATCGCATATCTTCCATCTCGCCAGAGGCATTTGATTTTTTTAATTGTGTTTAGTCATCAGAGAAGAGTGACTACAGTGTAATTTAGAGTTAGTATAAGAAAACCGTGTAAATGTTTTATTATAATTAGGGATTAGTGAATTTAAGACACACACACACACACACACGCGCGCGCGCGCAATATATATATATATATATATATAATATATCCATCCCTTCTAATTATTACAATATCTATTAAGGATAATGAAACAAATTAAGAATACCTATATTTATATATTGCTTAGTGTGTTTTTTATGTATTGTATGATATAATTATTATTCGTACGTGCGCTATATAAAGATATCTTTGATTTATTTAACTAAAATTAGACAGATAGACCGTGACCATGCAGCGTTTGGTAAGCATTATGGTACTATAACTCTAGTATGTACGAGTCTCATAAAATGTTGAATATCTTTGTATATTAAAATAATATGTATTAATTATTATAAATCGTAGATGTATAGAAACATTGTCACGGTAGATATTGAAAAAATAGCTGCAAAATATCAGTACTCGTACTGTACGTAAGGATATTATACTGAAAACAAATACATTTCCAAGTACAGTAAGATACGCGGTTAACAATAATTTTAATAACTCATAACTGGTTTTATTTTATTTTTGAAGTCTTTCCTAGTTTGTCACACATTTCAGTTTCTTTTTGTACATTGCACATTATGGTCAAAATGAGCGCGTTGTATATTTTGCCACTACAGATCCGTTGTTGTCATTATTTATGTGCATCTAATATATTATATCTGTCATAATTATTTTATATTATTGTTACTATTATTATTATAAAATAATATGTAAAACTGAGCTCTAGTCCGTTTATTAATTAAAATAAATATATAATTAATCAGGTTAGCAAAATATAACTAAAATATGTAGTATACAAATATATTATATAGTCTAAATAGTTTCCATATTTGATAACTCAGCAGCGAAACGATATCGTGACTGTTGAAAAAAATATCCCGGAACCCGAGATCATTATCTAAATCTATGGTATCAATGGTTTGTATATCGGTTGTATCATTTGTGTGTGTCCGTTCGTGACCGCGTTGAACTTTAACTCGAAATGCGAGACTTCTCTTAATACAAATAATACGCCGTACGGGCCAAATCATATCACTACTACATATATACACGTTTTCATAATATTATAATACCATATATTGTTTACTCGAGTCGTATATTATTATGTTTTGTTTAATTTATATGATTATAGTTGTAATACTAAAACTACTGACAATTACGAGTAGCAGTTGGCTGCAAGTCCGTTTAAAAGGACGGCAAGTAGAGCGAATAAAGGGTTTTGAATTCGTTTAAAACGCTTGACATAGAATCGGAAGTGTTGGATGTCGGTGGCTGTTGTGCCGGCGAAGGAGTCGATATCCATTACGGGTGGCATTGCTTTCCCCGGCAGTCCGTTAACGTATTGCTGGCCGACCAAGGAATGAAAAAAAATATTGACCGGATGATTTTCTATTATTTTCTATTATCGCGAAAGCAATCGTCGACCGGCCGCTACGGTGCGCATTGTGCTGCAGCGCCGCCGAGGCAACCGCCGCGCGTATAGCACACGGAGGCGAACCGGACCGATAATGCGATGCGGTTGCGCGATAAGATTTTCAATTGCCGGCAACAGGCACACCGCAGCGGCCCGTCGTTGAAATACCGGATCCTGAGCGCCCCAGGACCCGGGTAATCAAAACAAGATTGTCTTTCAAATCCATAAAGTATATTTATACACAACGGTCGATTATAGATAGACCGTAAATCGGGCACGTATGTGTGTATGTGTGTGCGTGTGACTTTCTTGCACTCGGCTGTTAGGAATTATGACGCGCGATAGCGTATTCGTCTGGAGGGGAGCTTCGGTGGCTGTGCACAAATGCGCACGTGAGACTGGAAAAGTAGGGGAAGGAGGTGGATATAGGGCTTGATTGTTTTCCCTCTCACCGGCGACGACCTGGGGCGATTAAACCATGCGCACGTGGAAACGAAATAAAAGATG
Source organism: Sipha flava (assembly GCF_003268045.1). NCBI lineage: Eukaryota > Metazoa > Arthropoda > Insecta > Hemiptera > Aphididae > Sipha > Sipha flava. Next base: position 275,779 of record NW_020271726.1, read on the forward strand.
AGAAAAAAAAAGTGACAAAGAAGTAGACGAGAAACAAAATTAATAATGTTGTAATAATAATAACGAACGTTTTTGTACGAGAACGTGTGTGCGTGTGTGACTCTTACAATGGGAAAAGACAAAAAAAAAAAAGAAAGTGCACTCGATTACGAAAGCTCTACGGGATCGCGAGTGTTCGTTGGCCGCGAGAACAGGGTTCCCCGGGTCGCGAAGAAAGCGAACGCTCGTCGGCGTACAGACCGGGTGAAATAAAACATAATATAATCGTACCGACGGCTACTACACTCGACGGGATATTTATATTCAAATATACAAATTACGTATGCCATCCAAGTATAGTTACGTTTATGTTGTATACGTGCGAGTACATTGTGTATCATTGAAATGGTATACAATAATACCGAAAAATATACTACAAAACGAAAAGGACGACTTAACGGTACGTTTCCGTTATTTTTTTCTCAGCAGAAATAATATTAAATGCGATTCAAAGAATTAATCCGTTTAAACTGTATAATTTATTTATATGAAAATATTTAAACTGTGTTTTCAAAAAAAAAAAAAAATTAAATAATAATGAAAACAGCATATTTACCTTTATGAATCGTGAGTGTTTAGATATTGAGGATATGGATTTGTTTTATCGTTATAGGTACACATTAAGTATATACTCAATATTAATACAATCAACATTTTTGTTTTATTGTATTTAACCATCGATATAAAATAAACCATACCAAATTTTTTTTTAAATAACACGTCCAGCTATTGCTATAAATTTATCCAAAACGTAATACAGTAGTAATATTAGTAGTAGTAGTAGTAGTAGTAGTAGTAGTATGTAGATTACGTTTATTGAATTATAATGGTTTATCATAATTATAAACATATTATTCGGCAACAGTTTAGAATTTAAATCGATAAAAAAAAATAACCAAAGCGACGCTATATAAATGTGTGTATGTGATGGAAATAAATATGAATTGTTGAACAGAAATGTTGAATTGTATAAAATTTAAAAATATGTCACACCATAAAACGCAAGCAATATATTTTTATTTAATAAATTAAAAATATTATTATATATCCAAACATAACTGTTCATAGGAAATAGAATTTTAACAATTTACTTTCATATAACATTTATCGTGACAACGGACTATTTTCAATACAATTAAAAAAAAGGTGTCATTAAAAAATCGTATGGAAGAAAGGAACTTATACTGAAACGGGAGTATACTTGTATTTGTGAAAGAATACAATATTCGGAATACAAATAACAATTGTAAAATGTATCATAATTCCATTGTATATTTTAACACTGTTCAACCAAAAGTCAAAGCAAATTAAATAAAAAAAAATTCTATGTAAATGAAAATATTAGACTTTTTAACAAAATAATAAACGTGAACAAATTTTGATCACACGAATACATGAAGTATTGAATATTCAAAAATCAATATTCGATTGATATTCCGAACGATGTTACGAAAAATTTTACCTAAATTATACATGTAATAAAATATCGAAACAAATATCGACTTGTACGTTATTGTTGTATCGGTGGTCAGACGAAATTAATTCGTAAAATTCGGTTGATCCGGAACCAATTAAAATGTTTGCTAAGTGTCCGCATATCAAACCGATGACGAAATAATGAAGATTCTCATCCGACCAGAGATCTTATGAGCATTATGGTCTATGCATCAGACATGTTTTATTATGCATCGCGAACGATCGACTGTGTCTGGTTTTTATGGCTGGACGTGTGAGGAACACACAGGTTAACGGATCTTTACACATTGATTGGCTGCATCGGTTGGAAAATAAATTTATAATTACATTACTAAATTAATTTTTATTCAGTTTGATTTTTGGGAGTATAAAGGTTTCGATAATACGTGGATTCCTTACTGATTTCGTACGGTTTAAAAACATGCACACAAGCATGCGAATGCGTAACATACAACTTAATACCCGAGCGAACGTGTATATATTCGAATAGCGTTTATCCGTATTCATTGATTTATTTAAAAACCGGGTTTATAGACACTTCGTCTACAGTCATTGTCTTTTTGTTATTTATTTAATCATTTTTTTTTTTTTTTATAATCGTCACTTTTAACATAATAATCGTCACCGGGAGAAAGTCATAGTATTTAAATTACGCAACCGTGCATCATTGTGCTGCACTCCCTCCACACGGATCTCAAACGTCTGGGTCAGATTATTGTTTAGCAAATATGTGTCATACAATGCCCCATTGGTTCTATTCAAAAAACAGACTCCTAAATTTGTTTATTTATACACACATTTATGGCATGCATCATACACGCGTGCAATCGTCGAGAAATATCCCACCGATCGAGGATTATGTCTATATACGAGATTTTTTTTTCAATTGATATACATCATGGTGGATAGTTCCCACAAATATCTGTAAAGACTTTGTATAAATCGCGGTGTAATGCAATGGAAATTTAAATTTCAGAACAAAATATTTTATTTTTTTTTAAATTACTACTGTCATACGATGAACGCATTACGTATCGCATCGGACTTGAGTAAGTGAAAAAAAAAAATAATAAAAAGACGATCTTCAAATTCATTTTGAAACACGCCTGAACGTATTTTTACTGTTCTCTAATTTAATTTAATTTATTTACTAAATATAAGCCCTGTCAGGCTTAGTGAAATACATATGAAACAATTTTAAACTAATATTAATTAAAATAATATAGATTATAGAGTGAACATGGTGACAAATTAATAAAAATTTTACAATAAGAATGTATTTAATGTAAAAATTAAATTAGTTTTTACGCTTTAACCTGGTAGAGTTATCATTAAAAAAAATCTAATTTTTAATTTTTTTTTTATATATTTTGTCTTAAGTATTAAACGGTATTATTAGTGTTGTTGTATTTTATGTGGTGTTATTACAAAAAAAAAAACCTAAATCATTTCAAAATGTATCATCATAACCATTATACTACATTGTATAGCATTCAATATGGCATTATCTAATTCAGTGTTAAAATCTATGAAAAAAACTGATCAATCTGAATTGTATTCTACGAACATATAAATATGTGTATGTCTGTTTAAGAACAAATATATGTGACCCGTATAAAAATAGGAAATTTGGAGTGTTTTTTTAAATTGTGTGTATACATATAATGGGTATTAAAAATTAACTAAATTTAACAGAGTGAAATTTTAATTGCGTTTGGAAAAAAACAAAACAATTTGTTATGCTTTATACACTTTTAATTATGTTAAAATAAAATGTACATGTGCTGTTTTAAATATAATGGTAATTTAAGTGTCTCTCAAAAAGTATTCTGTGGTAGTATAAAATTTTGTTTTTCTAATGGATAAATCGTTTTTTACTTTTAGTTTATTTTTTCTGGACATTTTTTTTGTAAAAAGTGAATGGTTGAATAGTCAAAGGTTGGACGGATATTTTTGTAACTATTGATATTAATAACGTGTAAAATATTTATAATATTAATGTCTTTAAGTGATCGTATCAAATCGCAATAATAAGTTAATATTCTACAGCTAATACTCATAAAAAAATATATAAGTAATCTGATCCAATAGGACATAATAATATGTACTCGTATATTTTTTTTTAGTACGGTTTATCTAAATTGTTTGGTAACCCTGAGATGTTTAGTGGTAATCACATATGCGATACACGCAAAGATTAAACATTAATTTGATTTAATTAACGATTATTTTAATGTCTTCATGTTAATTTTATCGGTAATTATTATCGTTCATCGTCGAGCACGTTATCTTATGTTCCGATCACGGTTACAAATATTTAAGATTAATTTCCACACTTTCTAGACAAATTGTAGATAAACCTGCATTAGCAATATGTGTTTATCTGAAAATAAATTTATATCTCGTGAAAATAACTTCATCTATCTAGACAACTATTTATGCATTATGTGGGGGGGTAACGATAAAGATAACAAAAAATATTTGAAAATAAAATAAAAATTTTATTAAGAATTTCCTATGTGGACACACAAGTTCACAAAGTTATGAACATAATAAAAATTCACGGTTTTATTTTTTTATCGTTCTGTGCATGCGTAATACGAACGATTTTTTGCGTTAAAACATTGTGAACTATAAATTCGTTTGATTTCGTATGATAACATACAATACCGTTTACTGCATTTGTAAGTCAAAAGCTTATAATCATTGGTGATATACATGCAATGATTTATAGTGCTTTTTTGTTTAAATCAGTATTTTACTATCCCACTGCATTGCATTTACAATGGCATGTCTCCGTTAACATACTTGATAGTTTCAGCATTTACACGGCACGGGTCTGTAGATATTTTTTAACCCCTCGAACGTTCTCGGATATTGAATCTTAAAATATTTAACGTAATTTTTTCCTCCGAAAGTAATTATCAGGATTTTAAAATGAAAATCCGTGCTACTAACCCATAAATATTGTCTTGTAAATGAAATTATAGAGCTAATAATTCCTGTATACAGTGCATAGTACAATATAGTACTAACTCGTGGAGAGAGAGAAAAAAAAAGGATAGAAAAATTCGATTCGGTATGTTTCGATTTCATGAATATGAATGACATGCGTTTGTGTATGAATACAATAAAATGTCCATCGGTGGAGACATCGCGATAAAGAAGTGAAAATAACAAGATGGGTTCTCGCCATGGACTGTAAACATTTCATACCGATCCAAGGTAACACTGATAAATAAATTTACGCATGAATAGCAGTAAGAGCTCTATGTATGTATTATTAGTACACATATGGTTTGTAACGGCCTTATAAGAGAAATTACCAACGGGATGGTTCGTTATTCCTTCGGAAATGCATCGTTCCGTCTTGCTATTACTCGACGAAATAACTTAATTATGAAACTGTGGTTCATGTGCATATTTGATAATACACCGTCGTTAGAGAAGGGTTCATTGTTAGAAGAAATGTTCGTTACAAGTGATCAAAGTGGAAAAGTTTGGCAAAAGGTACTTACGATGTTCTTTAATTATAAGGTAACGGTTTTTTTTTCTCTCCGCGAACCGTCTAATAATTATAATAATATACGTTTTAGAAGTTTGCAAGTAGTAGAAAAAAAAAACGAATATAAGGTACTCTACAGCGAATTAGAATTATAAAAACATTTAGTTCCATAAATTAAATAACATAATATTGTGTTCTATTATTTTTATTCGAATAACTCCTTTCATAGGTTTACACTGAAATCGCATCATAGAATATATTCTATTTATATCGGTGTTTTATATTAATTATTAAACCATAAAATTACCGTAAAACAAAAATATCATATAAATTATGCTAGAATATATTAGTATAAATATCTTTAACGGTCTAGACCAGCGTTTCTTAAACTTTTTTATCCATGGAACCTCTATATTTTTTTTAGCTTTTTAGCTTTTTTTAGAATTATTCGTAAATATATTATAATCATATAATAATATTGTGTAAAAGGTATTTAATTCAAAAAATATGTTAAAATAAAAATTAAAATAATAATATTTGTGTATATATATATATATATATAATAATACTTTAATAATAATTACTTTAATTAGACTAAACATAAATTTTGACCATTCCATATGGCTTATGCATTTTTTTTCTATAATGAAAACATTTTTTTTATCATTCTAATCTCTAATTGGAAAATATAAAATAATTTCCTTAAAAATTTTTAAAAAATTACTTAAGCTTTGTGGAATCCTGAAGTGATCTTCGCGGAACGCCATGGTTCCACGGAACACAATTTAAGGAACAGGCAGTGAAATGGAATAGCCCTCACTGAAAAGTTGTTTACACGAAAACATAGTGACCTTTATTCGTTTTTAACAACTGAAAAGCAGTTATTTAACTATAACAATTTTAAATTGAAATAATTTAAAACTATTACGTTCAAAGTTATGTCTATGCGGTGTATAATACTACAAGTTATGTTCAAAAATTACTTTGCCAATTGAAATATTGAAAAACAAAAATTTAACGCCATAAACCATGGTTTATAAGTACAACGATCATACAATAATTAAAATTATAAATCAAAGTACTTCATAAATCATAATTTTTTTTCTCGAATTTAAAATATTTATGTAAACGTGGATATACATTACACGCACGCGCACGCACACATTTGAGAATTTCTGAAATTAGCATCACGGTGACACATATTATATAACAAACGACGGGTAATGAACCATGTCAGGTCTGTACGATTTTTAACCACTCAATTGCACACAAATAATGCAAATAATATTAATAAGAATTTAATTGCAGACAATTAAGAAAAATTAAAGAATTACCTTATCGTGCAGTACGAAAAGGGTTTTATGACGTCTTCCGGTACCCACGAACGCGAGTGTAGGCGCGTGTAGTTATTGAAAAAAAAGTATGATATTATGTACGATCGCATTTTCCACTATGTAAATCACAGAATTTATCGAAAAAAATTTTAACGATGCATGACTGTTTAATTAATATTCATGTACTGCATAAAAAATCGTAAATCTTGCATAATAAATTACATTTCTCATTTGCGCGGTTCGAGTGCCACACGAACGTGATATGTCACAGGACTAAAATATTATTATTATTATCACACACAGTGCGTTCAACAACGGAATAATACGTACGTAACGTTTAAGAATCGCTAATTTCAAATGTGTGCACGTGTAACGCGGAAAGAGCGAAGGTCCGTATGACTGTTACGTGCTTTTGCTGTATATCGGAAGAACCTTTCGATTTGTCTCCAAGCACACACGTTTCGATCACTTCTGGTTATGTATTTTTCTGAAAGCCTCTGCGCAGAGTCATAACTAGGGTAAGGCGAGCGAGGCACTTGCCTTGGGCGCCTGAAGCTGGGAGGCACGAGAATATTAAATAATTAACTTATTTTAAGAAATGTTATTTCATGTTTTGCTAGAAACCTATTTACAATTTTTCATATTTTTCCAAATCGCATTATACAGCTTTGAGTGTAACAACCCTACAACTTAGAGGGCGCATTGTTTCAGTCTTGTCTCAGGATAAAAAATGTCTCGGTACTGCTCTGCCTCGGCGGTTAGGTTTTCATTGTTATCGTAGGCATACGTTCGGCCGGCGCGATCTCGACCGCTTAGATGCTGTGCTACTTATTTTTTTTCCGTGTGCACACCGCAACACGCGAATAATAGAAACAAAAACAATCATGTTAGTGATTGTATTGTGTGGTTCAACGATGCGAGTTGATCGACATCGGTCGTCGGGGAGTAAACGTTCGCATCTGGTCATCGCTATCGGTATGTCAGGTTATCATTACCGCACAGGTCCGTGAAGTTAGCAGCAGCGTAAAGTTAGCACCCACTGCCGGTAGGGTTACCATACGTCTCGGAAGACAGGGATTGTCACTGGTTTTGGATTTTGTGTCCCGGTTTAAACATTTGAGGAAATATAAAACTGTTTAATTTTCGATTTCGACGATTTTATCTCAAAGTATAGTTTTAGTCGTAATCGTTTAACAATATATAATAAAAACGTAATTTCTAATTTACAACATATATAAATATATACATTTTAATATTTGATATATTTAATTATATCATTGGTCCTCTCAATATATTAAAAATTATATGAAAAGTATATTACTCAATAAGTGTTTTTTTTGTCCTGGTTTCGCCTTATAAATTTATGGCAACCTTAGCTGCGGGGCCACTCTTCGACGACCCATCCGGTGATTCGATAAGCTTTGTGGGAAACGTCGAACCAGCGCTACCGTTTTCGGGTGTAGGTACCGGTTGAAAACGCATATCATCCCCGGGAACTGCGTACGGCCATCGTCGACTGATCCTCTTTGTAACCTTGAGCGGTTAATGTTCGCGGTCGACATCGCACCTGCGACGACGGTTGAACACATCCAGCCGAAACGCTCGGACGCGTCCACGTGACGGCTGAGCTAAAATCGCGGTGCTCGACGAACGGCTTTGTGTCCAACGTTCACGATTGTGTTTTGAATTTAAATCGTGGTGGGTTAGCGTTCGAGGGCTGTTTGGACGTGATGGATACGTCGGGTGAAACAGTGTCGAAAAAGCGCTAACGAAACGTTCAACCGTTCACCCAAAAAAATCGGCTAGGGGCGAAATCATGGTCATGTGGGAAATCGAAAGGCGGTCGCCTCTCATTTTTTCAAAGGGTGGGTGGGTATCGATAAAATATATTTACTTCTGAAAATTTTTGAGTTCGCTACGCTCCACTGTGTACTTGACACGTGGTCCGAACGGAATCCGCTTTTCCGTTAAACATCCGCGTGAACGCGTTCGTCCGTCGGCCGCGGGCGATGTATGATTTAATTAGGTTTTTGGTAAACCGATGTGCGGACGGGTACCGTAACCGTTTGGATAATATCAATGAAACATTCACATCAAGGAGCTAATAATAGTAAAGTTCGATGTTTTCAGACGAACGTGAAATTCTTTTAGCACTCGGCAGCCAAGAGTCGTGTTCTGGGCATAAAATTAGCCCGGATCCTATCGGTTCTTCCTGTAAACGTTATTTGTTTCGTACCTATTGGTTAATTTTATTTTTTATTTTCATAGAAATTATTCTTTAAAAATGACTTTTTTTTTAATTCTTAAAAACTCGTCACGGTTTCGCAATGCAACGAACAGTACAATACTTACTCAGATTGAAAACAGTTTATATTATAAACTAGTATCGTAATGTTAGCTGTTTTTCAATACAATAAGTGCTCGGCTCGATAAATTGTAGAAAAAATACGGTTTTCAAATTTTTAAATAAAATTGATTTCGTATTAGTTATTGAGAGTTTCTTGGACCGTTGATTTTACAGTATTATTCATTTATATTTTCGATGATATAATTAATCATGTTTGTTATAATTTAATATATTAATACGAATTATGTAATGTTTGAATTTCGATAGAAGTCTAATACTCTTTCGGTGTTACAAGTAATTTACATATCCAAAGTCTACTAAATCTCTCGATATTATTTTTTGACTGAAAAGAAAAACCATTTTCTAGTGATATTTCTTGAAATATATATAAAAAAAAAAAAAAAAAAACCAAACAAACTAATCTACAAACCAGTCTTAGGATTGAATACTAAAAAGAAATAAAAAAAAAATCTAACCCTTCTGTATTTATTTATACCGGAAAATGAAATAAAAATAAAATAAATTAAATCCAAACAAATAATAAGTATATAAACAGGGTCCATAATAAAATAAAATATATCTTATGCTATGGACGGAGCCAAACATTTTTTTTATTTAATTTTTATGTTTAACTGCGTCACGTTCAAATGTAAATTAGTAACCCATTGGTCCAGTTGTCTGCTAACTATGTTTCCGAGTACACGTAAGAAAAGCAAAAAGTATTGAGAGTGAAAAAAAAAGTTAAAAATAATATTTAATTACAGATAACACGATATCGACGATTTCGTTTCTTGTGATCCGAGCTATGTTAGGCTTCACGGCGCAATTATACAGGAGCTTGTTCTTCGAAGAACAAGTTGCATGGCGTGCGTTATATACTCGTATATTATATATACTGCGTTATATACGTTATATACATATATATATATATATATATATATATATATATATATATATATATATAAATTAACAATATACATTATGTTAATTAAAAAATAGTTGGCCATTCTGTGGTGCGTTCAGAATTACTGTACATACGTGTATAAAGACGAGAGGAGATGTTAATAGCTTATGGACACTAGCACGATATTTTACCAAAGTTTTAAATGTTTAGCTAAACTCCACATGTCGAAAGGTCATTTTAAATTATATAAAATATAGAAGTTACGTTTTAAAATAGTTATTTTAATATAAGTATTAGAATTATACACGTAGTTGAAATATTATCAACGACAGTAATTATATTAGAATTTAGATAATTCAATTTGAAAACGAATTAGAACTTGAGTATAAAATAAAGTGATTATAAAATATAGTGAAACGATTTTTTTTTTGTTTTAATAAAAATAAATATAATAGATTAAAACTTAGATATTATAATAAACACAAAACACGAAACAATATTAGCATAACAATTCCAACATATCTATGTTAAATATGACTTCATCTATCAAATCTCAAGTAACTTCAGTTAAATTGTTTTAGCTCATATTGATGTTTAAGGGTAGATACTAATAGTTATTGTACACATGAAAACGCATTTTGTTTATAATACTTATTTAAATTGAAATCATTCATGAACTACAGATACCTTGTCGGATTCTTATTGCACATTAAGTATACATGGAGAGTGAAAAATAACGCAAAATCATGTACCTAATAATAAAATAAGAAACATATAAGTGATGAAGTTTAAAATTTAAATAAATACTACAATTTTACAGTTACAATCTACAAAAATATCGAATAAATATTCTAACAGAGTGCAAAACAGATACATGCATGTTATCTAATGTACAATCAACTATAAAAAATGTAAATGATGGTGGTTTTATGGGTAATTCATGACTTGAAACACTATTTTAAGTAACAATAAGTGTTAGAGTAATAATCGCTGCATGCGTTTGAAGGAAGTATATATTTTTGAACACGGGTCCGGTTTCCATTTCCGCTAATTTCTTGCATTTATCTCGTTCTCTGACCTAGATTTTAAGATACAGTTTTGTTTTATTTATTTATTTTGGTACGAAAATCGTCATTATGCTCACTGATATCGTTATTTTTTATCTCTAAGCCATAGTGCGTGTAAATAATGATTACTCACCTTTGTCCCATACGACATTACGACGACATTATGGTTGTATTCGCTCCATAATAATGCCCTTAAGTGACGTGTAAAACTGAAACTGACAAAAAAATATGCCATGTGTAGCATTCGGAACGAATAAACCTATGATGAAGGTGACTGTAATTAAACTTAATTACCATTCGATAAAATATAAGCATAAATAATTTATGTTGTAGTGCCCATAATGAAATAAGTAAGTATTATGAATGAATGATTATGTTAATTTTTAAAATAAGTAAAATCCAATAGAAACAAAATACTTGTTCGTAGCTTAAAAGTTTTGATAAAAAATAAAACTAACTTGTTTGTAAGTCGTAAGTATAATTTTGATAAAAAATAAAACTGTAGTCAATAATACAAATCCATAAATCTATACATATCCGTATATCTGTACACAATTTCAAGTTATTTGGATAAAAAGCAATATTTCCTATGGTATATACCTACAGATAGATAATTTAAAATACGTTGTATTATTTATGCCAGAATGATTTTTTTCATATTCTCTGTAACGTTCACGCACATATTTAAAATAAACCAAAAAAAGTTATGTTATTACTTTAATGCCATGCCGCTTTAATACTTTTAAAAAGTAATCCGATGATGTATTTCAGATGTTTTATTTGAAAAATAAACATACATGATTGTAGATATTGGTTTTACAAAATGATAGTCATCATAGAAAAGTTTTAAAAAATCAGTAATAGTATCTTTTAATTTGAATTACTACATTTAACACAAACATATATTGTACAATCGGACGTTAGTTTCTGAGTCAATAATATATCACATATACCGGTTATCTGCTGTTTAAGATCAATAGAAACTAAATAATTTCATTTTAATAATCGAGCGGTTAGATAAACTTTGGTAATATGCGTTATGTATATGAAAAAATAATTGTTACATTACGTTACAAATAGTTATGTAAATGTATATTATTTAAAACAAAATCACATGGATTGCTATGGACAATCAAAATTTAGAAAATCCATTTGATTTATAAACGAATCGGAAGTGAAAAATAATTGTACAATAGTACAAATAGTTCTATAAAATTGATATAACTAAACCAAAGGCACGATTAGAAACATCTTATACTGATTAGTTTCATTTTATATTCCTAAAAAAACGTTTGGTTGGTTAGAAACAATATTACATTAAAAAAGATAAACGATAAAAGTTCATCGAATGTTAGATTGATTGATAACTTATATTGTTTAAATTAAACAAAAAGTAACAAAAAAGTAATATAATTTGAGTCAAGGTTATAACCAAAAAAATTTTTTTTTGGTTGTTCAGTGGGTAAATATGTATTTTAACTAGCAAATTTTAAAATTTTAAATTTAATAAGGATTTAAAACCACTTAATTTTATTTAAAAAAAAATTTCGAAGGGTCTGAACCCTAACTTCTTCCTAGTTACGGTCTTAATTTGTAATATATAATATTACATATTACATATTATATCACGTACTAGATACGCACCTATAATATGTCAATATAGATGTTTTAAAAATATTCAAAATATTCCAAATGGATGTGAAAAAATACACAGACCTCATTGTTATAATGCAGCCATTGTGCATCAGAATAGTTATGATTTGAATGTTTTGAAGAATAACAAATTTAGCATCTATTGGTAATAATTAGGCCTCGGATATTGTTGCATTTGCAACTTTTTTTCTATTGCTTGGATTTATTGCTAAGTAGATTTTAAATTTATCTCATGCGAGTACGAATTTATATCTAAAAGTTTTTAGTGCAACTTTTTGCAATTTTGGCCAGTTTTTCAATTTCATTGAATTTTTGACCATTTTTTCTATTTGAATACAATTTTGTTGATTTTTCTCATTTATTGTATATTTTTATATACTTTTAATTTGTGTATAACATAAATTAATTTTTTTTTTAAAGTAAGAGGCATGTTAAAATATATAGTACGTGTTATTTCGAGATTTAGGTAGACCGCCGTGACCGACCTAAGATGCGATAATGCCGCGGTTATTATTAATACCTATATTATTTTCCAGAAACTAATCTAGAAATATTGGGGTAAATATGACGGTATATCGGGACTTTTAGATTATACTTAGTTTTAAGTTTATTATAGAATTTTACTTTAGTCTTCACTTCTTCAGTGTTCAGTCGTTTAATGTCGTCACGTGTTTCGTCGTATTATACGTTTGTATCTTATTATTTCGTATTGACGTCAAAAATGACGAGAAATAAGCAATCAATGTCTAGTGTGTTATAAAAATACGTCAATGAATTTGAGAAAAATGTATTTTCAAGTGATGGATTAGCTCTTTTTTGCAAGTTATGTGAAGTTCGAGTATCTACAGATAAAAAATACATAGTTACACATAATTTAAAAACTGATAAACACAGTCGCGCCATAAATCGCCATCAAAACGCTACAACCTCAAAAGTACAGCAACAACTTACATTTTGTTCAAAAAAATTTATATTTTCCAAAGATATTTTTCAAGCATTATTATCTTCTAATAATCCTCCAAACAAAGTTAAAAACATGGATTTCCGTTTGTTTCTGGAAAAATCTTCAAAAAAAGAAATTCCTAACGAAAGCACTTTACGAAAAAGTTACGTAAATGATATTTAAGTAGAAACTATGAACAAAATTAGATCTAATATTGCGGGAAATAAAAATGGGTTTTGGTGGATGAAACCACCAATGTTCAAGGTAGATATATTGCTAATATTATTATTGGAACATTAGAAATAGACAAACAGGGGAAATTTTACCTATTAAACTCGGAGGTGCTCGAGAAAACAAATCATTCGACCATCACTAAAGTCTCTGACCGGTCGATGTTTCTCCTTTGGCCTGATGGTATACGCCATGATGACGTTATGCTATTCGTCAGTGATGCGGCGCCGTACATGATCAAAGCAGGAACATTAATTGGAGTGCTTTATTCTAAGATGGTGCGTAGCACATGGTGTACATAGAGTTGCTGAGAAAATAAGAGGACGACTTTCAAATCTTGGCAAATTGATTGCCAAGGTAAAACAAATATTTTTAAAATGTCTAGCCCGTGTATTATTTTTCAAAAATAAAGCTCCGACAATACTATTACCTCTCCAGCATATTATAACTCGTTTGAGTACATGGATAAAAGCAGTCTCATATTACTGTGAATATTTTAAAAAAATAAAAAATATCATATTAGAGCTCTATCCAGATGATGCAATTTTAATAAAAGAAACTCAAAAAAATATTAGATGATCCATTGTTGGAGACAAATTTAGTTTTTATTCACGCAAATTATGGATATTTATCTGACACCATAGAAAAATTAGAAACTCAAGGACTTACTTTGGCTACAAGCATTGAAATTGTTAAAAACGTTTGTGACAAATTAAGTTCAGTGTCAGAAATAACAAGAAGTTAATTAATGACAAGTTTAAAAACGTTTTTGACAAAAATAAGGGATTTGAAGTTTTACAAGAAGTATCAAACATATTATCAGGTGACGAAATTGGGGTAAATAAACTGCCAGAAGATTTATCTATTCAAGAATCAATATATTTTAAATATGCAGCTATAACCTCTGTCGATGTGGAGCGTAGTTTTTCCATATATAAGAACTTGTCTTCAAATAGAAGATCTTTTGAATTTGAAAATCTGAAGAAATCCTTTTTCGTGCAGTGCAATCATTTTTGAAGGTATCCAAATATTTATTATATAATAAAATTAATTATTTTTAAATTTTATAAAATTGCTTACAGGTTCCTAAAATATCGAACAAAACCAGTTTGATTTATAAGTTTGTTATATGTATTTTATTTTAAATAGTATCTATTTTTAATTAAATAAATAAGGCTATAGCATACTATAAAATTCGTAATTCTTAAGAGTAAAATGTTATAAGTGTATTACTAAAAACCATTAATAAAAACAAATTTTAAGCGCAATTTTTAAGTGTAATTTTGGGTATTTTTTACTGCAATAATGCAATCAATTTTAAACGTTTTTTAGTGCAATAATTTCCGAGCCCTAGTAATAATTTATGTTATTAAAATTCATAACATCTTTAATTTAAATGCTCGAAGCTTGTGAATTTGATATAAGATTTTTCACAAATTTATTTGCTTATGTGACTTATTGTCAATTATCAAAAATATTTTTATTGATTTTAAATTATCGTTCTATTTCTCAAATTTGTATTATTAGTAATAATGTATGGTTCATATTTTTTTTTTTTTATTTAAAATGCTGGATATAATTTAAGACAATATCTTAATAATACATTTGGAAATCTTCGGATGAAAACGTATGATTTGGTATCATAGCAGAGGCGGTTTATGAGAAGCCACAAGGTGGGGGTGAATTATTTTGCATATACTTACAATTCGCATGCATATCCCATTTATTTTTTCCTATTGCTCAAAATATGAGAAGTAATTTTAAGTTCTATAAACTTTATACCACAATGGCATAATATAAAAATATAGGCATCAATAAAAAAATTAAAAAAAAATTTATTTTTATTCAAACTTATATAACGTTCAAACTTATAGGATCAAACATTTTTGTAAACAGTAAACAGTTTTAACATACAATTATCGCCAAAACGATTTTTATTAAACTGTTTGCTCATTCATAGTTTTAGTTTTTACACGGCTCTAGAGAGGGTCCACCTATCTCCTCTCCGAGCCCCCCCCCTCTTAAAATCACCGCTATATCATGGTCTGCATCTTCACCTGATTTAATACCATTTGATTTATTTGTTTGGCGATATTTAAAATTTTTACTTCATGCTAACCTACTGAATAATCTCCATTGTTTAAAACAGTAAATGACAAATTAAATAGATTACGGAAGCTAGGTATTCAAATGACGTCAAACAACGTTTAGAAGTATGTTTATGAGATTTAAAAGATGATGATGAGTATTCTGTGCCATAAGTTGTTTAAAATAAAAATAAAAATTGAACCTTATTTAAATAACCTTTACAGTTACTTCTTCTGTATAACCCTTTTCAGTCATAATTAACTGTCTTATAAAAAAATACAGACAATTTAAATATTTTTCAACTTTCACTCACTATAAACGAGTCAATTTCTGAAGTAGGAAAATAATTTATTTATAAAAATTCTTGAAAAATGTGATCTTTTCCGAATCTGATGTTGAAAATACCTGTTGCTATAAAAAAAATTCAATTTTTTTGCGTATGCGTTAGAAATTTGAAATTTGTCAAAAATGTGTATTTTAATATTTCCTATCTCCCATTTCAATCTGAAGTCACCGAATGAAAAATATATTTTGTTATCATTTTAGTGAAAAAACATATTGCATATATTTAATAATCATGTGTCTAGATTATGAACACTTATCAATTGCATAATTCAGTTGTTATGAAATGTATCTGTTCTATGCAAGCACCACTATAGTGTATAAGAAAATAAAATAAATATGTTATAAGTTAGTATGTTTAATATACAGTATTTAATAACATAGGCGATTCATCAATATTTCATAGCATATCCGATTTCTTAAATTAAGCATGTCATCTTGAGTAAAATTCAATATTGAATCACGAGCTAAATACTCAGCATTGATACATGTGAAAACACCGCAATCGTATCCATTAAACTGTGCTGGACAATCATCTGCATGCATTAATTGCCATCCACTTACGTCAAATGTTTTGTTTTTCTTGTTTTCATACTCTTCTTTTAAGTAATCGAAAATTACATTCAAACATTTGGGATTTTTCCCGCCAAAACTATCATAATATTTTACAGTCTTATCAATAAAGTTTACACAAATAAGACACCAATGATTGCCCAAGTGGATGGGAATGAACATTTTTTTGTATGCAAATATATCTTTTCGCTTGGACCACCGACGAACAGATTGGTATCCTTGAGTTCTGTAAAAAATATTATTAATAAATTACTAAAAATAAATACCTACTTGTAAATAATTAAAGCACAAACTTACGATAATTTTAGATAGAAGAATGTATCGAAGAAATGTAAATTATCAGGATCACGATCAACAATCATCCTTAAATAATGATTTATAATTTCATCATTTAACCAAGCTGTTGGTGAATATACAGTTAGCAAGTCGCTCTTCTTAATATTATGTTTCTCTTTCATAATATATTCATTTTGAGGTCTAGACATTAAACGAATAATTGTGTCTTGTATTTTTTTATTATAATTTGGAAAAATTTCATTTTTCTTTGGAGACTCAATTTTCATAATCTTATTTTTTTCATGATCAAGTTTATGTTTAGAAATTATTTCTTGTGTAATAATAATTCTGTTTTTCTGAATACTTGTTTCTGGCTTCTCCACATTTTCTTTATCAGATGATTGGGACAAGTTAGTCTGACAATATATATCATGAATAGGCATGGTAAGGGGACTGGTAACTCTGAATGGTGTAGTTTCAGGTTCAGTGATGTCCTCATATATTTCAGATAATGAATCATCGATAATTTCAATTACTTCTACAACATTATCATTCATCCGTGCTCTTTTATGATTCATAATTTCATAATTATCGTTCTTACGTTTTTTCGATTTATTGAATTCAGATGTTTCATTTCCATTCGTGAACCGTTTATTTAGATTCCGCATTAAATTTGAGGAATCCATTACCTACATACGTAAATATAACAATATAAAATATAATTATAATATGTTATGCAAGCAAATACTCACTCCTTGCACTATTAGGTGTACTTGCAGTTATAAATTATAATTCAATATAACAATTAAATATAATTCATGGATGTTCGCACAAAATACAAAAGACAAGTCCGTTAGTTAACAAATGTTATCCAAAACAAAGTGATGTCACTAAAATAAACACGACAGTTTCTATAGAAATCACATAGTCCTTTCGTTATCAATAGTCGAAATGCTTATTTTGCAAAACTATCGATATCAGACTGATTTTTAATACTAATTAATTTGGTATAACCGTTTTAAGGAGTATATCGAAAGATTTGTATGACTCTTTGATAAAAAAATACGTAAAAACCGGTGGTTTTTGAGTCTACAACTCTCAGATACACCAACGTAAGTAATATATAGATCAATTTAAATTTAAATTTATAAGCATAACATCCTTTCTCAGATCATGATTATGATTATAACATTAAATATTAATACATTTTTACCAAGCTGTAATGAAGTAAACTATTTGGCCAAAATGTTTTTTTTATATTTTCTTGGTCAAATTGAAAATATATTTTCAATGATCTCTAAATAGAACAAAAAAATTTAGAACGTTTAAATGTTTATCATATTAATAAAACGATAATATTATCATTCAGTGAACATTTTAAGTTTTATTTTTTTAAGTAACTGAAAAAAAAATTGATTTTATCGAAAACTGAAGTACGCCGTAAATGTTTTTTAACGTCAGTTTTTTGCAATTATAAAAACGAACCTCTGGGAAATTTGTAAAATTATAATTAAGATTTTTTAACATGGACTCCGATCATCAAAAATATATTTTATGGTTATACAATAAATATTTTGAAGTTTAAAATAAACGTAAAATAATTAAATATTTTTTTTTTTGCCGGATCATTTAGTTTCTCATTGATTTTACACGATCAATAGCCATAATGACCAAGCAATTTATAACGATTCTAGAATATAATAATTGTATAGTCCACATACGAGTATTAAATTATCAATTCGAACATACTTTTAATTAAAACATACAAGATAATAGTACACATGTTAATGAAACAATTTTTTTTTCGTGTAGAAATCTCATACATGTTCATTATAAATATTGAAAATAAGACCAGGGGGATGATATCTCGTCAATTTATCAAAAACAATTGATCGCTTGACCATTGCTTGTAAATGACAATTGATCGAAGAGAAATTGCTATCAAAATAAAAATTATAATATTAATATAATATTTATTGTATTTATCATACTTAAAAATAAAATCAATTAAAATTTCTAAATAGGACATAAAACGAATAATTAAATTTGCAATTGATGATAGGCTAACCAACGTAGAAAACATGAATCGACCTTTGTATTTGAGTTTTTTTACTTTTGGAGCATTTCCAATACGTTTTTTCGTTATACATTTTTTCCTGTATATGTAAAAACCCTATATAGGCTAATATTCTTTTATTTTTTCCACTATTTAAATATACTAAACTCATAATGGAAAAAACATAAAACGTATCAAAAGTATTTGAAGTACGCTGTAATACTGATCTCAATACAATCTCGGATTTGACATGTACCACATCGATGTACAATATAAAATTACAGCCGATTGAATCCTATCTTGTGTTTATACCTAAGTACAAATTGTATCACATCGACGTTCGATATAAAATTATTATCGATGTGACTCGATGGAAACATGAAGTGAGCCGGTCTATTTTTAAAAGGTCAATAATTATATTACTTATTCAGGTTAGCGCATTATCTATCGAGCAACGAATTTGTTGTTTGCGAACAATAATAATTATTATTCTTCGATCTATCGTCCTTCTATGAGCAATTTTTTTTCAATCAAAAGTTTTTGAGCAATTCTAGTGCGATCAATTGACATGTATCCACGGACGAGATATATCTTCTCCTTCTTCATTGCCCCCGTTTCGTCCACTTATGTTGATGTAAGAACTGAAAATAAACGAGCCAATTAAATTGTTCCTTAATTTATACCGAAATATTACAATCAAAAGCATGTTCTGTAAGAGAATACGTTTTCCACGCGACATCAAGTCACTATTAAATGTTAGTATGTATCAGACGGATCATGTATACTGTACTAATCAACGATTCTTCGCATGTTGTTAATTGGTTGTATGTATTAAGTTTTAGTAATGTTTTCTTCTTACGTTGGAATTTCATATTATTCTTTAATGCATTAGTTTCAACGAGTGTATCGTTATAACTTGAACGTTTCTCTGCTACATTTATTTTATTTTTTCTATGACATAATATGAACGGTATCGCATACTTAGATACACAATCTACACAATTTTCCGTGCATTTTTTTTTTTTTATGAGTAATTAATTTTTATCCCTAGCAAACTTAACGCGATCATCGTATCTACGTTATTATTTCACGTAATTCGATCGCGATCGCACGATAACATAATATGATCGGTTGCCGGGAAAAAAGGTCAATGGTTATTCTGATTTTAAGACTAAACGAATTCATAAGATAATTAAGTGTGTACACATGTTGCACGCGTGCGCCACTACAGTTTTGTACGCTACCGGTAGTCAAGGAGGCCGTAAAACATTTGCGCATCGTCTGTTTACCTGTTACGAAATATCGTGTCATATACGCATTAACATACCGAATAATATAAGGGTATAAAATAATATACAGACACAAGTTTTCGTTCAATAAACTTTTACAAATTATATGGTTAAGACAAATTATTTTGTAATCAAAAATTTAAGATTTAAATAGTTTATTATAAATTTGATTATTAGATTAAAAATGAAACGTTCAGAAGCAAGTTATAAATAACGAATACCACTAGAAATTGTTTTAATTATATCAAATGTTTCTGACTGTATTTATTTCAACGTTTCTATTACCTAATTATATGAAACAAAATATATTTAATTAATTTAATTAATAATAAGAATGTATAAAAACTTCATACTTTCCAGATTGAAGGATGATTACAGTAAAATTGTGCATTGTAATGCGAATGAAATGCTTCAGATCCATTAGTAGTTTTGGGTGAAGTTGATGGGGTTTCTGCCTACATCCCTGGTAGAAATTTTAGAAAACAATTTTCTAAAAAAAATTGACATATATGTAATCACTAAAATTCAGTACACCGCTATTGGGTGCGATTTCGATTAACTCACAAAATACATCAAAAACTTCTTCGAGGGAAATAAAAGATTGATCAAAAAAATATTTAATCTATTTTTCTATTTCAGTATTAGCTTTCTACTAATTTCTTAGAGATGGAAAATCTTGCTTTAACTTCCTATACCAAGCTTGTTCTAGATGAAATCTGCAACCATGGAACACAGTGTTGAACTACCAAATGTGCACTCTTTTCGAAATCCACTTTGATCGATTTCAGATCGAACAATAAGAATTACACGAGTTTATATTGCCATATTTCATTATTATTTAAATAATATTGATGCGCAAATGATGTATAACTCGAAAATTTAACGATTTGCAAACGTCTTACGGAAAATGTCAGAATTAACAATAGTAATGCACGAACGAAAACCGACGAAAAAGTTGATAAACGTGTTCTCAGACAAACCCAACTAAAAATCTAGAAAATAACAAGGGTGCCGGCGTTAAATGTCATTCTTCGTCGTGGTTTAACGGAACCGTTGGAGTTCGCGGCGAGAAGATTTCGTTCAAAAGTCGCAGTCGGGGCCAACACTTACGAACAGTGTTGGAACACTTGTACTTGCCGGTAGTCACCGCGTCGTGGTCGGCGGTTGTGAATCAATTCATACAAAACGATGAATTCGATCGGCGCATTTCAAAAGTGGAATGGACGGGTAAAAGTAGTGGTTTGACAAAAATGCGATTGGCACACGGTGTAACTTTCAAGATCGATTATATCTGCTTTTACGTGCACAGGTGACCCACAAAACGACGAGGCGTACACAAACAAACGTACACGCACACGGAGCATAAGTTACGATGGGGTTCGTCGTACATTTACGTCGCCGGTCGTGTCATATAAGCGCGCGAACACGGCCGGCAGACAGACGCGCGGACATAATAGCCGACGACGGGAGCATTGAATGGCGTAAAACGACAAGCGGCCTACACGCGACAAGACGCGTCCATCAATGACCTCGCGCGCGTGCACCGTCTGTATACGTTTCGTATAACAATACGCTCTTCTACCTGTGTTATTTATCAGTAGTCGTTCCCCAACGTTTACGATATGTTTTTTAATTATTATTATTTTTTTTTTTCGTCCCCAAACTCTTTTTATTGGAACATTTAAACGCGAAGGAGACCCCGGCGTGCTATAAATTACGGCTTTTAAAGCTGAACGGATGCTCGACGTTTGACGACGATTGTTCGAGTCGTACGAATATATTAAGTTGCTGACTCGCAGCCACACATCTGTCCGTGTTTTTATCGAGGTCGGTACGAAGAAGTTTCTCGAACAATTGTTCCGCCGGTAGAGATATTCCGGAAGAGCATTGTGAGCTACCGGCGAGAATCGAGTTCTGCCGATTGAAACGTACGTCTTCCGTAACGTATTGATGTCGTCGTCGTTATTTCGAATTATGTAGCGATTATCGTACGAGGACGGAGTGCGCAACAATGATGTCGATGACGTACCGCGAACGCACAGCGGCGAACTTTCTAAGGATTAAAAGGACCGCGAATGAGCCGTGGCGGTTTAGAAAATACCATCGGTTCACCTATAAGTTACGCGTATTGTACATTTAAATTAGTTCATTCGACGGTTTGAGAGTTAGCTGCAGAAACGGACGTTGAACAGTGTACGAAGTGAGTCGATAGCAGTTTGAAATGTAATATGTATATCGTACGTTAATAGATGGATATATTATATCGTTGGTCGGACGGACTGTTGAACCAATACGCATGTCTACGCATATACGAGTGCATCGTATATATATACGCAAAACTCTCGATACAATGTGCATTATATATATATAAGGACGTATATAAGTGAACATTTGTCGAGTAGAAAGTAGAAGAACGTTTTCTTGCTGGTTTCAAGCAAACAAATTGTAAATATAAAGAAACAATAATAATAATGAACAAAGTCTACACGCTTTTGATGATTCGATACGTAACTGTGTACAATATTACAGCATTAGGTATACGTGCATAATATATATTCGTAGTATGTATTTAAAGACATTATAAATATCTGAACCTACATGTGCTCTTTGCATATACTGTATTAACGTATTGTTATTATGGCATTGTACATTTGACGTGTGTGTGTGTGTTGCGAATGTTAAAAAACATCATTATAAAGGCGATCTTGGAATTAAACCGATTCATCACCAAACCGTGAAAAATGTTCGTAATCGTCGTAGCATAGATAACACTCAAATGGTTCGTTAATGAAAATGGTAGGTGTGACCGTTTATAAACGATTTTCTTTAAAAAGTACAACTTCTTGGTTTTAATGCGTACAAATAAGACATATTTTTTTAAATAAGACAATAAATTGTATATGTTACGAAAAAAAGTGTTTTTGTGCATTGACTGTTAATTTATCATTTCACCTCCTATAGCACGTTGGTCGTAAAACAAAGTAAAAAGGACTTAGAAAAAAAAGAAAAGAAAAAGATTTAGATAACACACATCTATTCGGAATTTTTATAAAAATAAAAACATTTGTATATCAGAAATATTATTCCACGACTGAGTTATTCACCAATGTGTTTGATAATACCAATATACAGTTTCAGTGTTTCACACGTAAAGTATAATTAAGTTAATATTTTTAAATATTACAAAATAGTGTACATTAATTTTATTTTCATAACTAGTGGTTTTGAATTAAAATACTGTAATGAAAATTCAATGATATTATAATTCAAAATTAGAATGTACACTCCAAAAAACTAAATGAGTTTAAATTGTATTACACTTCGGAACAGTATCGTCAGTACCTATTACGTACAAGTGTTGATAATGTATTTTGAAAGCGAAGAAACACACGGAACTTTATTCTAGTCTCGTTTACATTATGTAATATAGGTATATTTAAAAAAATTGAATCTCATTGTCATACCTACAAAATATAATGCTATACATCCGCGGTAACATTGAATACGTGTACTTGTACGTATTCAGTTGAAAACTTTTAAGTATTTTTTCCTCATTGTTTTTTCATAACATATATTTTTTATAATAATTTTTTAGACAATATACATAATACGATGTATTACTATGATAAAATAATTACTTATATATATAAATAATATTTTAACTAATAACTACGTTTTAGATAAAAATAAAAATCTAGTATAATACAAATTGTTTTTATGGTGATTTTTATTTATTTTTTAAACTTAACACAACATAACATAACACGTTTATAGATGTAAATAATACTTTAAATAAATATTTTTATGGGAGCCAGTGTACTATGGAAATATTATATTTAAAATACAATTCATTGAGCGTTACAACGAAAATACAAGTTTCGTTTTCAATGAAGAACTTTGACATAGTTAAACTCATTGTTCGTTCATTACATTTTTTTTCTTTTTTTTTTCAACAAAAATAATGGAAAGTTGCTTTTATGGAATTTTCTGAGTTATAGAAAACAAAAATAAAAAAAATCGCTAGTTTTATTCAAGGTTTACCATTATATTAACAAAAACGAATGTCGTCGTCACACGGACGGATACAAAAGGGGTTAAAGGAATTATCTCATTAATAGCTACCGTTCGTTAGCGCGGTATGTGTGACCAGATTTGTAAGAGCCAAGTTCATAACTAAGCATTCAACCGAAACTTTATAGGTTTTCTCCAATTACACGTTATGAGTGTTTGTGAAAACGGCCGTAAGCCGTTTCTGGATTGGTGAGATGGATCCCGCAGTAGTGGATAATGATGGAATACAAGACCAGTGCTGAGAATAAACGAGCTGCCTTTCGCGCGATTTCCTCTACGCGACTCCAGGCAGAAAGAAAAAATTCTCAAACGTTCGGTTCGAGAATGTTGTCAGGACTGATTAAATCACTCTAAACCTACTACTCTACTACTACTACTAATACTACTACTACTACTACTACTATTACTACTACTACTAATACACCGAACATCGGTAAAAGTATGTTGTCTGCGCGCAAAGGAACAAATATTTATATTTAATTAAAAGCGTTCAAATGTATAGACTTATGACATTATAAGCTATAAAGAGTGCCTAGTGTTTCGCTAAATCAAATAATTAATTTTGCTGACGAAGATAAAAAACTACATTGACGTGCGTTAACTATATTTTATATCATTATTGTTATTGTTGTTACTATGAACTGCGGATGGTTACACGCCCGAACGGGTAATACAATAAAACTGACTGTACGGACGCACACAGTAATATTTTGCACCACGAAAATTGTACCGCATGTGCTCCGTGTCAATAATCGGTTATTCGTGGACCCACGGTGGTGACTTTTGACAATATTACGGTCGATCGTGTGATCTTGAACGATCCGGTCGTCGGACTGTTGTTATTTTGGTTTGTTTTTCAATATTCAGTTTCTAAGCGCACGGTTTCCGTTTCCAATGCGACTCATATAGAAATTCAACGACAGGACGGAACACCGTCCCATTTTCAATCGTTAACACATCCTTGTACAAGATTTACACGTAGTGTCGTATACGCATGGACATATATTTTTTTATCATGATACCTGTTCCGTGTCCGAACTGTTAAATTGCAGCAGTACTTCAACCTCACGCGAAACTACCGCCACAGTTACGTGATTGATTACCACTACTACTTTTTTTTCCTGTATTTTATTAATATTCGTGTAAGCGCTTGAGTGATGAAGAAAGTGACGATTTATTTGCACACCAATGTCGCTGCGGTGTATCGGATGGCGAGTAACACTCGAAGAAAAAAATGTTACCAGAAAAAAAAAATGAGAAAAAAAATACGTGTTCTCCCCAGAAAATTACACGAAATAAAATCATTACAAATTTATATACGTGATGTATATAATTAACTATGTCGTTTTCGTTACCAGACTTATTTTTACTGGGTCTCCCCCAAAGAAAAAAGTGTGAAATTTACACAGCACGACGACTCGCAACATAGGACCGAATAACACAGGCAATAACTTAACTCATTCACAACTATTTACACGGGTATTAATATTATTTTTCTGGTGCGAGTTATTAAACAGGTCCATATTATTTTATCAAATCAGTGTACGTCTGTGGAGTCATCATATTTTCCCGTTTTCGAGTTACGCGAGTACGTAAAACGTATAGAAAATACGCTGGCCGTTCATCAAGCACATTCGTAGGGAAAATATTAATGTGCGTAAAGTTGGCCCCCCCTTAATCAAGCTAGTGATTCCAAATCTTCATAGTCATTTTGTAATTAATTTGCTATAATTTGCTATGTATTTTTCAGAATGTACATACCCGCGGTTTGTTCGAAAAAACCTATTTTTGGTTCGAGGTACAACTTCAGAACAGCCCCCCTATTTCGCATGATTATTTTTTTTTATATTAATTTGTATACACGTGGTTTTTCCCGAAAAATCTTATTTTCTATTCGAGGAGCCAATTTCACCACAGCCCCACTATTTTAAGCTAGCGAATCCAATCCTTCACAGGAATTTTGAAATTAATTTGCTATAATTTGCTATGTAGTTTTTAGAATTTGTATACCTATGATTTTTCTGGAAATTATTGTATGAAACTATATATTCTACAAAGCCCTCCGCATCTTATTTCAAGCTATATAGTCATTTGAACCTATGATTAAAAAAATTACCCCGATATTGCTTAATTAATATTACACTGATTTCATTTTTTGACAAATAATTTGCATTTCAATGCTGATTTAAAAAAGTGTAACCAGTAGTGATGCCATGATTTGTTATTAGAATGGTAAAAAGGAGGTCAAGTCAAGACATTCAAAAATTATTTTTTAGCACAATCCACTTACCTGAAAATAAAATCTATGAGCAATATGAATTATCTAGGTAGGTACTACATTTAGTTAAAAACATAACGAACTCAAACTGGACTCCTGGGAAATTTTGATGCATTGTATTTAAACTTATTTCCATTATTTTATTATTATACTTAATAAAAAATAATTTTTACTCAATAAACATTTAAAAAAAATTTGTACTCATATATCAATTACGTGATGACTAATTTACAGATTTATTTTATTTTACATTATAGCAAGAATTCATTTATATTAGGGTATTTTAAAATTTAATACGAGTTGTGAGTTGAACTGGTGTTATGTATAATGCACATATAGTATATTACATTAGTATATAATTTAATTATAGAAATATATAACATTCATTGTGACTAAAATATATTACAGAAATAGATGAATTCTGAGTATAATTTGTTCAGCTAATCACTTGGTCTTTTTGGTTCCTTGGTTTTGTCTTGTGTATCTAGTGGATTGGTATAATACTATTCACATAATGTTTCTAAATTTACACATTCATACAGTTAATATTATTTTATATTAAATGGTATTTGATATTGTTCAAATCATTTTTCTTATTATCAGTTATTCAGCGGTCTGTATTTGTACTCAGTAGAATCTACTGGTTTAGTATTCAGGATAGTATTCAAAAACTATTTATTTCATTTTATTATGGTCAACATAATGATAAATGACATTGGGAAATACACAACGATCTAATTAAAGAAATTCAGAAAATTTCAAATCGAGAAAAAATTCAGTTAACTAAACATTTAATTATATATGTAAAAATCTAAAATTATTTTTTTTAATAATTATTTTAAGTTAATTTTAAATAAAAATTAGAAATATTTAAAAAACTAAATTGTTTGAGATATGTGTGTAAATAATTTACGATTAAAAAAAAAAATTATAAGAAAGACAGTAATAAACAAGTTATAATTTAATTTATTGCTTGAATATATAATATAAGATAGCCCGTGTTTTTGACACACGTAACACACACGGTTATTGCGGCAGTGATTTTGATATATTAAAAAATAAAATGTATTATAATAAGTAATTGTATTTAACATCCAAATATTTTCAGCATCTTACAACGGGAAATATTCTATAAAATATTCTATTTTCTTTATACATCTAAACCACTAAGGCTTTCTTAAATTCTCAACATCTGTTGAAGTTATACAGGCTTGCTTTAAGTATAACAAGTCAAAAATGTATTCTTGGGAAAACCGCGTGTATGCAAATTCTGAAAACTACATAGCAAATTATAGCAAATTAATTGCAAAATGCCTGTGAAGATTTGAAATTGCTAGCTTGATTTAGGGGAGCCAACTTCACGTACATAAAATATTACCTTTGAAAATAAGTATACTATATAGTTTACGGTTAATGAAAAACTGAAATAACTGAACATGTGGAATAAAAGCTTATGTTTCCTTGCTAGAAGATTGGTAGCATCCAGAGGCTCTTACGAATAAATTAACATATTAGAATCCTACGCCGACACACACTAATACATATTCTATTTACAGTGAATAATTAAAGATTACACTATAATAGGTTTCAGTCATGCGTATACCACACGAAACCATTTATTTCGGCAATGAGACATTAATAGTACATTTTATAGTATTGTTTTAACAACGAACTGATCTTAGTTCGATGCAAATATAATGATCGAGAGGAGTGTTTAATATAATAAATGTTACCATATGTCTTATATGGTAATCAATAGTTAGCGACTTTGGGGCGTGTTCGACAAGTCGTCGTAAAACCGTTTGGTTCTGCCTATGAATCAAATTACTATTGCGATACGTCGTGTGCAGCAAAATAACCGTGTACCTATCAAATTAATTTAACTCATAAAGTTTATTACTGTTCTCCGAGCATGTATACGTACAATTTCGAACCACAATTAGATGATGTGCTTTTGAAAACAATTATAAAAACCTTCTTGAATTGTTTTCTGAAAAAAATATAAAACATTTCGATAAAGCGATTTTAAGTTTGAACTGAGAGATTTTCGAATTTTTTATCTATGTTTTTCTAGATCAATCGAAATTAAAACCATTCAAACATTTTTTCTTGAGTACAATCAAACATATTTGTTATATTATATACAATGATCTGAAGGTTGAATGAAAAGTTCGCATGTCAAAGATGATGCAGAGAGAACATTTTATATGACAAAGTCTTAGACCTAAACAAAAAAATGATTCAACGGAATTGTATCATTTAAATGTTCAAAATATATGCATTTGTACAAAAACCAATATTTTCAACTAATATTAAAAAAAAAAACACTCATACACAAACATATAAATATATATAAGTGAGAATACGTGTGTATGTTTAAACACGAATATGTACGACCAATAGATAGTTATAATTCTTGTTTTATCATTTATGTAAAATCGTTTAATATTTTTATTATTAAAATAATAATTTTATATTACAAATTTTGTTTTTAGATTAACAACAATACGGTTCATAATAAAAATAGGTAGTCAGTATATGGTAAGTACCGATCGCTTAGCGCTAAAAATATGAAGAAAAAGATTAAAAACAATTCAACGGAGAGAAAAACGATTGTCGCGGAAAAAAAAATCCAATTTCACCTGAATGAATCATTTCCCAGTCGTCTGAGATTTCACAGACGGACAACCGGACAAATACTATGACGAATGCGTGTTTACTTTCACCCACGGTCGTCGTGGGTGCTTGTTTCCCGCATGACCCGACCGTAATTATTTGCGCAGGGTGTTTTGTAATCGACTTTAGCGGTTACCGATTGTGAACCTGGTAAAACACGAGTTAGTCATACCGCAACTGTATTAGTCACGATCCCTCCCCGGAGACGTTATTATTTTGAAGCCGACCACCAATCTACGGACCACTAGAACGCAACTCATCCCGGATCCTCGGGGGCCACCAGGAAGTTGTCCGGTACATATATAGCTAGCCCACTACTTACAAAAACAAGTACGCAATAGTAATAAAGATTAGAATGCAAAACGTTTTTGCCGCGTGATATTCCTCGGTTCGATAATTTCCGTACAGACGTACGCAAAAAAAAGCAAAAAAAAAAAAAAACACCACGAACAAATCGTATTTTTGACTTTCAAAAGTTCACGTGAATCGAGGCGCAAGAGATCTGAGTAGTCATCATAAATCACGCTATAAATATCCACTAAATGACGTATATATTAAAAATTAATGCTTAAAGTTGGTTTACTATGTACTTATGTGGTGAACTATATGTACCATATAACTGATAAAATTGAACTAATGTGACGGTTTAATTTATTTGACGTATTTTAATATATCTTTACATTTATTTCGTGAAATAAAGCGAAATATGGTGAAATCTCCTCCTTCAAATAATGGGCAAAATTTCGATGAACGAGAGCGTCCGTAATTTAGACGTTTTATTGTATATAATTTTTATAACACCACTATATATGGAGCGGTACACTCAAAAGTAAAAATCGTTTAGAAAACTTTCAGTTTATTTATGTCAAACAATAATACGGTCACTTTGCATAAACATAGATGTCAACTCAAACGATCGGAGTAGGTTAACACCGAAAATATTATGAACCATGTGGTACGTCAAAGTATTGTGAAGTGCTATTTGCATCTACACAACCAATCGAATAAATGCGCAAAGCGAATTTGACTACTATACTTTAACTAAAACACTATATAAGCACAAAATTTGCGAGATTTTCGAGAGACTGCTGGAAAAATTGAGTGTCCGGTGTCGAGCACGGTCGAGTAATGCGCTATATGTGACTTAAAACTGTCCCTGCAGCGGTATACGCTCTAATATACCACGGTAGTATTTCTATAGGTCCAATTTCACGGACGCTCACATTTATAAAGGAAACGCGAATGTTACAAATAACTAAATGACGCGGGTTCACAACGACATTCCCGCTAGGTATGTATCATAATTAATTTCGACTAATATTTTACCGCTTACCTGTTTGTGTCGTTGCGGTTCCCGTATTAAAATGCTGTGCATTTATACCAAGATCGAAAAAAAAAAATAAAACAATTACGAAGCGGTGTTAAAATATAAATATAATTTTTTGAACAAATCAATAGTTTTAATCTATGATGATGAACACGGTTAATAATTTTATACCAAATCCATAACTGTCATAAAATAACAATAACCTCTGTTATGCATCTACATGACGTATACTTTTCCCTACATTTTGTTATTCTATACTTATCACTCAATTGCTTACTTGTGTTATAGTTACACTGTAATACGCTTGTAATAAATAAATACATTTATTTATTTATTTATAATGTTTTTAGAACTTTGTTATAGTTTTTGTTTTAAATATTTTTCCTCGAAGCGCTGCTATTATCCTTCACTGTACATGACATACGATTTTTTTTTTTATATAATTGAATTGATTTTTTCAAGGAATTGAATAGCATAAAGCATTAGTTTTAACAAATATAACTTTCATCGTTTCCAAAAGCTACAAGGTTATGTAAGCATATTTCAGAAAAAAACCATTATTTATTTTTCTGTTTTTACTTTCTGAAATTTGCATTAAAGAGAATGAGTTTTTGTATAATATTATTTTAATTTTCAAAGCTGTGTATTTCTCACATTTGCATTTGAATATTCATAATTATATTTTTTATACTATGCTAAATGATGTCTGAGAGAACTGACCTAACCCAATTTCAAATTGTATACATAGTACATGTGAGAAGACTTAAGATACAGTTACTGGATGTTAGGTATTCGTTGTGTGACAAAAATGTATATAAAGTATAGTAATTGTTATAAATTTAAAAACAAATTAAAAATAAATAGAATAAGAACTTTTTTTTTTAAGTCCAAGACTAAAGTTAATTTCTTTTTTTTTTATGTTTGTACAAGGTTTCAAATATTAAAATTATTCTCTATTGCACTGCTGTGTATAGGTTAGAATGAAATTAAATAAAGCTGACGATATTCAACACTAAAAATCTTAAATAAATTGTTATGAAAAATCTAATGTGATGTTAAGATTGCAAAGAATTTAAAAAATAATAATACACTCCGAAGCAATAATATTGTTTGTATATTGTATATTATTGTGTTATTATGTAATTATTAATATTATGATATAAAATTGTTGTCAGAATTTATTGTGACCGTCTTATAACCCAGATTTAGTATTTGATTAATGTAAGCGAAAAATAAGAACTACAATTTAATACTAATTATAATGTCAAGACAAGACTCTGAATTTATGCAAATAAAATTAAAATGGTTGTAACTTTTTATTTGAAGATAAATAATGAATAAAAAAAAAAAAAAGATAGAATTGACAGATTATTTGAAATCGTTACACTGGTGTGTTTTTCTGTTACGAATTTCTTACTGTAAGAGAACGACCACTTTAAATGACTATTTATTTTTTTCATCTTCAATTTCGTTTTAAACTACAATGTCACGCTACGTTATTTTTGACCGATAACTATATGAACCGGCAAATAATTTCTTTAGTCTTAGATTTTTGCTCGTATCTAATAAACAAAAATACTACGGAACACGTCTCGTATAAAGGCATATAAATATAGCAAATAGGTATAGGACAACAGTTGAGCCAATTTAAAGAGAATAGTATTTTCTTGTTCATTAGGATAAACCAACGTAAAAACGAATTACACTTTTCGTAATAAATGTATACCTACCACAGTTGAAAATTGAATATAAATATAATAGTTAACTTACGTCGTATTTTAATCATAGGTGTAAGTATAACAGTACAATATTAATATTATATTTTATGAATTCATGGATCTGCATTTTATAATACCCTCCATACGTCATATTATATTCGTAAGATTAGTTTATAAAATAAAAACTCAAAAACCGTAAGAGTAAAATATCATCATCAGATTTAATTCCCACTCATGCTATACTATATAAAATGGTTATTGTTTTGTCAAAATAGTTTCACTCCGTCACCGCCGCAGCCGCCGCGGTGTGCATTGACTTAGGACATCGTTTGACATGCGCAACACATGACCGCAAAACGGTAAATTTGAATGAATGGGTATATTACGACACCATGAATTTATAATATTATTATATTGTTTGTTTTCACTTATCTACTTCTTCAAATCATTTACTTAGGTCGTTTAAACGCTAGTCACTTGTCGTCGTTTGTCTACACGCGTCGTCATATTGCAAAGGAGTTGGGGGCTGGTCGGTTTCTCGGTAGGCGTGAAAAAAATACGGGAGAGGCAAAAAAAAATTATGTTTTTTCTAATTCCGTTTGTTAGGTGACGAACAAAATACATAGTAAAAGTGACCAGCTACTATCTTAGCGCGTTGCAAATGGCTTTCTACGTGTATTTCGTTATAATTAGTGTAAAAAATAAAAAATTAAAAATAAATGTAAAAATAAAAATTTTCCACATTTAACTAACATAATATTTCATCGTAAATCGTTTTATCATAATAATACTGTAATCTAATTAAAATGTTTTATTTTTTAATTATGTCTATGACTCGCTTTCTAAACCACCTATTTTATAACTATTATTATATTTTGCTATTGCGGCTAACAGCGATATTAATTAAACCAATTTATCGTTCTTTTTTCTTTCTTGATGAGAACTAAGGTATATTAAAGGATTTAAAATTCCTTATAACATGTGGTATCAATTTCATACGTTTATAATTGCAATCAACCTCATATGGAATCGACTAAAATGTATTGCTATGGAAAATGAATTCTCGTAAGAATAATGTACTTGAATTGCATCAGAAATATATAATTTAATACAGGGTAAAGTAACAAAACGTATCGTAATTGTAATTGCTGAATATGTAGTAAAACTTAAATTTAAATACAGATTTATGTACACGAGTAGTAATAGATAAAATTTACATATTTACTCTTATATGTCATGATTATTTTTAATTTCTTGAATATTATAGATGTATATCCATTCAACCCATGTTTTTTTGTATTTTAAACTCATTGTTATTATATCTTATATATTTGGTTAAATATATGGTTTATTTATTATATTTAACTTAATTTGCTAATTACTGTTTTGATTAAACCTTATTTTTTTATGTTTATTTATTTATTTTACATTCAAAAGGGGCCGTGGCCCAAGTACAGTAGCATTAGATAATATATTATAACAGTAAAAAGTAATTACATAATTTTATTAAAAATGTATGTTATTTGTAACATAGTATTATATTAATGTTAGTTGAGTTATATTGCCTTACTGTACTTGAGCCTTCATAGACATTTGTTCAAATAAATAAAAAATTAAATTGTATTATTGTTTTTTGGTGCTAATATTTTTTTTTTCTTTCATAAAATATTGAAAATTGCAATACGGTTTTATAATAATACAAAAATAAAAAACAACGCGTAAAAAAAAAATTGCCCACTTTTTCTTATTTAAAGTTAAAAATAATAAATTATTTCCTTTTCAGTTCATAAAGTAAATATTACTATATTATTATTTTATAATACTATGTTAAATTTAATACGTAAAGTAAAACTTGATTTCTTCATAAGAAAAACTAAATATTTAAATAAAACTAGGCTGAGAATTTTACCCTCAAAAATATCAAATCGAATCTGAAGAACATTAATGTAAATAAAGATAAATAGGAAAAAATAGTTCAGTGCACTCATTAAAATTTTTTGTGGTTCTAGAAAAATATAATTTCTGTTGGTATGAAAATATAAAATTTAATCATATCTCCCCTCATCAGGTATATCAGAGATCAAACAAAAAGTTAACAAATATATTTTATTATTAGTATTAATTTTATACCACCAAATGTTCGTAAATAAAAATCGTACTATACATTTAAATCACTCAAGTGAGCTTGCATACTATTATCTTTAATTGTATTCAACTGTAAGCAAGCAGATTTACAGATATTGTCACCACAGTGCCACTGATGTAAACGTTGAATGATGATTCTTAATACTTCAATACAATAGAGATGGTAAACGTACTATAATTAATTACATAGCCTAAACCTCATAGTTTTTCCTATTTTAATGTTTATTTATAACCATTTTACCAATATTTGATATAATTTATCTCAAGGTGATATTTATTATATATTTATATAAATATAAATATAAATCAATATAATTAAAATATAAATTATTATTTATTATATTTTTATAAGTGAGACTTTATATCGTATTTTACTGTTTTCTGATTCTATAGTTAATAAATATAGCAAAATGCAAACCTACATTGCACCAATAATCTATAAACACGACCACACCAATAAAATAATAATCATAACTCTCAGAGTGTATTAACGAAGGGTCAAAAAGGAACAAGTAATATTAATAATTATAATTTAGTCATTAATGTTACTTTAACATGTTTCTGATAAACCTCTATTTTTGTGGGTTTCACTTAACACACACACACACACACACACACACACACACGTACAATAATTTTTCACACTTTTCCACATTACTCTAAATTGTTTTGATTACACACGCTTTATGTTATGCCACATATGGTCGATCGTTCAATTAAGATGATATGTGTGTCATGATTTTCAAATCAAAAAGGAACAATCAATTATACATTAATGAAATTGTTTGTAAAGACATGGGTTGTAGTGAAACAATAGATTAAATTAATAAAAATCAAAGTTTTCGGTAAAAATCCTGTTGCTTATGCAAATTTAATTAATTCTTATGGCTTTCATTCGTTAGTTAAAATATTTAATGTGTGACATGTATTTATGTATGGCATTGTAGTCCATGTTATTTTATTGAGTCTCCCATTTATTATTATGATAAACAATAAATTAAAAAAAAAACCATGTTTACATCGTATTTAATTCACAACTAAAAATGTAAATTTTATACAAAGTTCTTAAAAAATATTCATAAATACTAACACGGCCAAAATACAGGTTTTTAAAATATACAATGATTATACAAATATCAGATATTTGAATATGAAATAATCCTTAAATGCATTATATTTATAATAATAGTAAAAAACGTTTAAGTTTTAAATTATTATAACAATTACACTTATTACATTTTTTTTCTGATTGAACTTTTATAATATTGCGTTTTAAAGTATTTATTTTAAACTATGCCTAATTTTGCTAGTTTATTGATCGTTATTTTAAGTTATTTTCAATCATATTTGTACTGCAGTATTTTCTTAACAGCAATACAATTGTATGTTAGCATACAACTGATCGTCGTTGATTCTCATGATAGAACACACTCACAACATTTCGTTATCAATATATAAATAAAACAACATATATTATATATGAAGAAATAATGACTCTAGACTTTATTGTTGCAATTTAATTTTTCATATTCAGTCACGATTTTTTTTACTTTGTATAACTGATGATGAAGTTTTAATTCGAAACCAGTTGTACTTTACAAATATAATAATGCTCTAAACTAAGCTTTTATT
This sequence comes from Sipha flava, assembly GCF_003268045.1. Taxonomy (NCBI): domain Eukaryota; kingdom Metazoa; phylum Arthropoda; class Insecta; order Hemiptera; family Aphididae; genus Sipha; species Sipha flava. The sequence goes on from NW_020271726.1 coordinate 311,749, forward strand.
TAATCATTTATATATATATTTACATATGTATAAAATATTTGTTGTTTTATTGATATATTAATTTACGGGTATTAACCATTTTACAATTTTTATTATTTTATTATTTTGACACAATACTTTTTATATAACACATATGGGAGTGTTTGAGAACTTTGAAAAGTCGTTATGTAATGAATACAGTTAGATATTTCATAATACCATCCGGTTCACAATATTAATAGTTTGTAAAGTTTATTTTATTTTTTTGCCATTGTTATTTAGCTTGTAACCCACTCCGGCAATTGACTATGTAACGATTCAAATTTATAATGACGCGTTTCATCATTAATCCAGTGATCTTTTTACCTACCTACGATGATCGATTCGTCTCGTACTGATCTTTTTTACATATTATTATCGTTATACCGGGTCATGGTCGGCACAGTAAGTTGTATAATTTGGCTTTCGATAGACAACGCACATCCTACTGGTGATTAATCACAATTTGAAGAGGATGTGTAGAATACGTTGAGTAATCAACGAGGTTGATGATAATAATTACAAAGTATATTGTACTGTTATAGCGATGAGAAAAACCAAAGGAATGAAAAATAATCGAAATCTTTTTAGAGCATTTTATAATATGTTTCTATTTCCTCCGTAAACTCATTAAATTCGTCGTACAAATGTTATTTTTTAATTTAATTTTTAATGAAAATGCACTTGAATAACAAAAAGTGTTTTTTATCGTTAAGGAATAATATTATTTGGTAGACGCAAAAAAAAAAAAAAAACTATTAAATTGAGTTACACATATTCGTAAAAATCCGGAACTTAGAAAATAAGTACACTTCGGTTGTATAAAAAAAAAGCTTCCGTTCATGTAACGTATATAATTTTATATGTATAAATCACGTATAACAAACATATATATACTCGTATAAATGCTAGTATTGTCTTTCTTATACATACTTTTATGTAACACTTTATATTGATCGAACTTAAGAAAATAAAAATAATTTTTAAAACCAACCGTTAACAGGGCATGATCTGAAATAGCGATTTCAATGGGTCTACCTTTGAGTTTGATTATACAGTTCGTAGACCATAACAGGCGGGTGGTACCAAGACGATAGCGCGTTATGGAGGTCAAAAAATCGTTTAAAATGTATACGCATTAGTGTATTGTTGGTCATAGCGTGTACAGGTACAAAATATATTCTCATACATTTGAGCAAAGAAAGTAAAATGATAATATAGGGTAAACGTATGGAAGATTTAATACGTGAACATGACGTTTGAATAGCGCAGCGGTGTGCACATGTAAACGGCAATCTAAACACACACGTACAGATAAATACAATAAGCATACGCACACACACACACACACACACACAGCCGAACATGGAATCACCTAATTACGGTGTTTACGAATCGGGTTGAAGTGTACAAAGTGTATAATTTCCATGCGTGCGTATATATGATAAGCACATCCCGTCGAGATCGTTAATTTTCAATAATATATGATTTCATTCATCCATGTGTACACGCGAACATATGTTAACATCGTGTGTCCACATCGGATGTGATAAACGCGTTGTGGTCGGCGCGCGCGCGCGCTCTCTGAAAAATGATTGAGATACAAAAACTCACGTTTAGGAAACTTTACGCCGCGTTCGGTAACAACGTTTATGCATTATAATATAATATTATATATATATATATATATATATATATATATATGAGTGTAGTTTATAGCGTATTGTACCGCGGTCGAGAAAAACTCGGAAAGAGAACCGCAATCGTTAAACAGATCGGTTTTAGAGTTGTTTTACGGCCGGATATTATTAGGTTGCGGTTGTTTTTTTCTTTAACGACTACTCGCAAACGAAAATAGAACATAATATTTGTATATATATATATTTATCTATATTTAGCTACATAATCTGGGTTGGACGTTTTCGTAAAGACCGGATCCAGTTAATGCGAAAACATATCGCGCGGGATCGGAAATTAGAAATCAAGGATTCCAACGATTGAAATTTTCGAGGGCGTCCCGCTTATGAATTCAGAAGAATCGTCGTCCGTACGTTTACACAACCGATATGGATATGTACCGCGAAGACGTTAGCGCAGCAGTTACTTATGTTTATTGTACCACTCACACACACACACACCTCGTTTCGAATGAGTTCATAAAGCCGATCGGTTACAACAAACACTTTGCGGCATGGTTGAAAAGTAAACACGTCTGCGTGGTAAAGTTTGGAAGTTTTCAAGTACTCAGACAAGGTGTTGGGCCAAATAGCAAATTATTATTAAATATATGTATAAATAGGTATAAGGATGGATTTGGAAATATATTTTCATCAAGACTGTTGAAAGCAAGTCTGTTTTTTGTGTATTGAGAATGAAAGGTAAAAGAATAAAATGTAATTCCAAATGCCCAATTTTTAATTTTAAAACTGTATTCGTATATGTTTGCTTTTTGACTGTTTTTTTTTTTTTTTTTTTTGGAAAATACATTTTTACTTTTAATTGTTAGTTATTTTACTGTAAAGGTGTATTTTGAAACAAAAAATAAATCTAATAAACCTATTATAATGCTAACTAAACAATACCACAAATCGAAAATATTTTTCATACAAAACCTAGAAAAAAAAATCGTATACGAGTATCCGAGGTCTCTGTTGAAACAATATTAGGTAGGTAAACCTTGTTAGGCACATGGACAAATAATATTTTTTAAGAGGTCAAAGGATTTTTATAAAAATGTCTATCTTTCCATTCTTTCCATTCTTTAAATTGTATCCTTTTTTCAATAATAGATACATTTTATACGATTCTCTTATATTTAAGAAAAAAAATGATTACTTTTTTTTTAAAATTATCTTTTAAATTAAGGGTATTCTTTTTACATTTTAATTAAAAAATATTAAGAATTGTAGGTGACTACGGAAAATTTCTGGGGAGGTTTTGAGCCCACGGAACCTACCTCCTTTATGATACGTGCTTATACGTTTTGCATTTATGCGTTTCTGTCGCTTCTGGTGTTGTCATTAATTAGCAGTTTTATTTTCGACAGCTGGAATAATCGTAACATATACAGGTCGCTTATACAACTTTGACACCAACTGCAACTGAACATCTCTACCTCGACGACGTAATTTATCACCGACCCGTAGGACATAACTTCCTGAATTTATCTCGTATACATATACACACACTCGTGTATACCCGTGTGCCAGTCTTAAGGTCAAATTCGCACATTATACCCACACTGGTGATATTATTTGTTTGCACTTGACACTGTTTCCGTCGTTTGCATACCTATTATATACCTCCGTGTATGTATACAATATTTAATATCGTATTATAACTACATATATTCTCATTAACTTTGCACTATGTTCATGGTTTGTAAATTTCATTTGCGATAAAATCCATCCTGTATAAGTCAAGTAATTACGTGAATATCAAATATATTATACTGTAGTATCGCGATACTAAAAGAGTATGAATCGAGAGTGAAAATTTGGTTTTCACCGAGTCACGTCTGTTTAACCAAAATATTATAACTGTATTGTCTTGTTGGACCACTATTGTCAAGACTTTGACGAATATATATTACTTCAGTGAGACGAAAAAAAAAAAAAAAAAAAAAACGTTTAATTTTCTATGTCAATATACAATATAATATATTTTATTTATTAAAATTATGATTAAAAAGTAACATTGACGCTTTTGGAAAACTATAGCATCTTTTTTCGAGAAAAAAAAAATGTACTTATCAACTAACAAAATTGTCTGTATAAATTAAGTAAAAAGTAAATGAGATTTTTAAAATTTGTGCTACCCCTAATGGTACTTCACAGATACTCGTAATAAATGATTAAGGAAATATTGAACAACTTACAGTAGTAATTGAATTCATAATACATATTTTTATTGGATGCGTTTCATTTTAAGTATAGGATGCGGATTCACTTCACACCGAATCGCATTTAGGTACATATTATTATTTTATGAATATATAACTACATAATATTATGGTTACTTAAGGGGAAACAACTTTCTTGTACCTAATGTAAAATATAGTTGTCAGACAACTTACAATTATTAACCACATGATATTACAATATTAAAAAAATCCACTTTAAAAACCAATTCAACTACCTACTTGAATCTTAAACGCTTATAAACCTTACAACATTTCTCCATTATGAATATTTTTCTTTTTTCTTTTAGATTTTAGATTGTTCTTGGGCACCCTAACATGATCAGTAACTGTTATATTCATCTTTATGGATGACACAAAATAATGGACCTTGCATATTATTCATTTTGCTAAGTGCACGTATACATTTAAGTACAGTTACTTAAACGGTTCGAATTACAGTTAATCGAATTTGGATTTTAAAAATTATCAGGGATATTTTAAAATCAATTTTAGTAATAAATTAATAATAAAACGGGGACATCCACTTAGTCACACGGTATTACGTGCCTCCTAATGCGCTTATACATAATTACTGTTTTCAATGTGAAACATGTCATGTGAAATATTGAATTTTTTATAGCTATTTTACTGTATGGCACTATTGCCAATATACAGCTCATGTTGCTCTTAAACACAAGTTTCCAATCCATTTGGATGATAATTCCGCGGTAGAATATTTAATTTATTACGTGCCATCGTGGAATATCGCATCTTAGAGTGATTGAATTTTCACGTTGAGTTTCGTGTTATATTTACATTATCGACCTATGACGGACAAACACAGTGCCCGAAATTCACTAAATGCTCGTTTGCAACGTAATTATATTGCAGACCTTTCGAAAATCCATAAGTTGAATACTGCAATACAAACTACCCATATATCAGTCGCAATTTAGTTGTAAAGACACTCAAGTGCACATTTGTGTTTAAATTAATTTTTTTTTTTTTTTTACGAAAAACAGCACGCTCATCATCCAAAAATATATTTTCGTATATAACAAGTAAATAGCTAACAATTATAATATTACCAAGACTCATACATGGAATCACATTCACTAATTGAAATACCAATGACTACTTGCCATACGTCCGCCACGTTTCCGAACGATAAAACAAAACAAAAAGAACACGTGCTGTATCGTAATCGCGATCTCGATCGTTGGGCACGACGAGAGTTCTTTTTTACGTTTGTTCCGTTGAAATACTCGAAAGGCGGACAGCGTTAGACGTTATTAATAAGTCGAAAAATTCGCTGAAGCTCTACAGTAAAACGGAGCCGTGAAAAATAAAACCACGCCGAAGAAATCATGAAAGATAAAAAAAATATAACGGAGAAGCACTTTTGTGCGGATTGGATCAATACGAGAGGCCACCCATATATAACCTCTTCCGAAGACAAGTCTGAAAAGCTACCATACTTACGTTTGTCTACAGAGATTAAATACAGAAAAATCTATTTCACTAGTTACAACCACATAGTTACATGAAACTAAGAGTTTTTAAATGTTTAATGATTTCATAAAACTGGATTTTAATTGGAAATGAACTACAGAAAAATAAAGTGGATTTTATAGTCAGTAAATCAGAAACCATCGATATCAAAAATTATTAATTAATATTGTGGAATATTATAGTTTTTGATAATTAATTTTATTATTAAAGAATTAATTCATTTTCTCGACATCAATAAGTTAAGCTATTTATAATATTTATGCTATGAACACATAGTATACAGTATATTCATTAAAACGAACAGCCTATACTGTACAACAAAAAATGTATTACAAAATGTATTACCTTTTTTCCCATTTATATTCACTTTCTACAAATAATTAATAAACGACATTTCATAGGGAAAAATAATTATTTATTTATATCCAAAAACTAATTAAAATACTAATATTTAATAAGGTATACTATTCCTTAATGAGTTATTATTCCACTACAATATTTACTACTCAATGATAGAGAAATTGAAATGTCTTCAGGTTTCATGAAAGCACTTATGCTTATAATCTGAATGCAATGAAAATTCCTAACTATTGATTATTCTTATATATTTTTACTTCATTAACTTCATTATACCATTATTTCCTTATAAATTGGATATTTTAATTGTGTTTTAACTACCCAATAATTTAGAAGACTGAGAATCAAATTCTGGATAATCTTAAGCTTTAATTTATGATTTCACTATTAAATTATAAGCCATCAATATTGTACTCTTCAAATATATTAACATGCCACTTAAATTAATTTTTAATTAAACGATAATGATATAAATATATATAATTATACATACACTATGTATCCAATGTATATACAGTGGCGGATTGGCCTATCGGGAAATCGGGAATCTTCCCAATGGGCCGGTTCTTGTTTGGGCCGCTCTATATTATTATATAATTACCAAAAAGAAGTTTTATTTTGTAAAATAAATATATATTTAAAGATGTATTAACATCAAACTTCAAGTTCAAGTTGGAACTGATTAATTATGTGACATACCCAAAACTATTATAGCTATAATTATAGTAAAGTTATTGTAAATTTTACTAATTTAGGAGTGAAACTAAACACGTTTTGAAATGGATGCAAAATAAAGCATTTTTTTGGGAGGGGGAGGGTTGAAATAGTTTAATTTGTGGTTCATGAGCTGGCTTGTTTCATATTTCTTGGGCCAAAAATAATTGCCAATTCGCCCCTGTGTGTATATAATATTATACATACATATAATATTGCGTATATATAATTAATGAATACTTTATATTGTATGATAATAATAGTAATAAAATATTCAAAATATGGTATACACGAACTGGTTTTTATTGGACTTAAAAATTATTGTAAATAGGTATTCTCGAGAAATATAAAATATAATATTACTGACCATATTATAGTTTCTATTAAAAAAATATAAAAATATACATTAGGTTTACTTACATATTTAAATAGGCACATAAATATTATACTCATTAATATATTTTTTTTATTTGTCAATTTTAAATTTTATGACCCATCAATTTCATTATTGCTTGAAGTTTTAATGCAAAAATTGAATTCAAGTATAAAAATATAAAACATTAACATATAAAAAAAACTAATTTTAATCAAAATATCTTTTTTATTAAATTAAATATATATTAATTATGTGGATATTGCAGATACTATCGTAAACCTAAGTGAATTTAAGATTTAACGATTAGAAGAAAGTTTATTTTACATTATTATGTTTGACCATTTTCAAACTCAAAATTCTGCTTTTCATGCTATCGAATACTATCAATAACGTTACAAATTAATTTAATTTTATAGTTACTCGACTTAATTATGTTTTTATGTTTAAGATTATTGGTTAATTTATTTAATTATTATTCATATGGTCGATAATTTAAAATCAGTCATGAATACAGTGTTCACTATAATACTTGTATATTATATAATATGAGTTTTGATATGAATAACTAAAATACAAATTTGTTTGGTATTCTTTCTAATTATTTTATTGCTAGTTAAATTGAATAGAATAAAAGAAAAATATTAATTATTTTTCAAATATGATACGAGTGTATAAGTTTTAACACAATTTATAATAAATAAATTGTAAATAACTACACATATCGTGTGATATAATTAAAATATAATTAAAATATTTACCAAGAAAAATAACCGTTAGTTTAACCACCTTCATGATTGGTCTATTTAAACTGATTTCATTTAATCACGTATCGAAAAAAAAAGTTTAATACCGATTAAAAGAAGAACTGACCGTTATTTAAATTACCTAGAGAAGTTTATTTGTATTGTTTTACGTTTAGGTGTTTGATAAAATATTTTAAATTAATGCAACAAAAATATATTTTGAAATGAAAAACTTTTTCGTAGTAGATTGGACCATGATTGCAATGAGTTTTGAATAATTATGTGATGTATTAATCGCCAGAACGAATAGTTCGGAAGTAAAAATAAGAAATTAATCTAAAACGAAAAGAGATTCCGAAGAATAACATCGATACCGGATCGAGTAAAAAGTAACAGTATATGAATGTTTCAAGAATAAATAATATTTACACGTTTCGTGACTATTGGAAAAAAAAAATCAAATAGTTTTCAATACTAAATAAATTAATAATTTCATCAAATGTTTTAATATTAATAAACGGTGGTGCATACTGTAGTCTTGGAAAAATAAAAAAACGAACCGAATTATTTTTTCACATCACTTATTTTCACCCGTAAGTGTGTCAAATCCGAGCAACAGACACATTACGCGAATATCACAATGTACACGTTACGTTTTACAACTCGACTGCGAACAAACGATAAAGTTTTTGAAACGAGTGTTAGAAGTCCGCATACGGCTTCGGATGCTTGTCAAGTAGAATGTTTGATGTTCACGACTCGCCATTTTTCTATTGAGTAGATTGTTCCTCGGCTACCTCATACGACTCATTTGCTGATTTTCAGTTAAATAAGCTTGTCGTATCGCTCTGAACACTAAGCTGGTACACTCAACGGTTATCGATATTATTTTCATTATCGTTTTTCTTTAATCTTTCCGATGTTACCGTTCGGTTGTGTCATTTCTCAGGCGCGTCGTACCTAATGTTGTTTACATTGGCAATTAATATTTTTTTTTATATTTTTTAGGTATCGTTTAATGTCGAAAACCATGAACAAAAAACGTACTTGAGTGTTGGCGCTTTCGACGCGACCAACATCTCGCCACGAACGACATACACGTTCCGCGCAAGCGCAATGTAAAAATAAATGTACTGTGATGCGTGCACGGACGGTCGCAATGAAACAATAAACGCACTTATCGCGTTAAATACGCATAATGATACGGTAAGTTTCGAGTTGCAATCCGCGAACATAACAATACAAAAAATAATACAAATACAAATAATAACATTATTTTAAAACGTACGAAGATGATCATAATAATAATAATAATAATATGACCCACTCCAACGGCGCGCGCGAACGGTTGTTCCCCCCTTCGTCGAGTCGACGCAAGAATCCGTCCGCGTCAAAGCCACGTGCTCGTCTCGTACGCCGGCAGTCGACCCGTGTCCCGTTCGCCCGACCGTCGTGTTGTTCCGCCACCGCCGAGTCCGGAAAGAGCAAACGTAACCCGACCGGGAACGACAACTGTCGCGCGATCGTTTCGCCCGCGCATATCGTCCGACTTCCACACACGACTTGCTGCCCGTCGCTTACTATGCGAGCGCGCCCGTCATCACGTCCGACGCCATCGCACAACCGTCCGTCCGACTGCGACGCATCGCTGCCACGGTCGTCCGACTGAACCGCGAGTGTCCCGAACGCGTTAGTTTCGTTCATCGTCCGGTGCGTTTCCTTTTTTTTTTCCTGCCACGTCTCCGAAAAGTTCGTTTCTCGCGATTCCTCCGGGGCGGATCATGCGTCAGGCCGGAAACGCATCTGGACTAGGCACCGCCGGGCATGCCGAGTCGACGACAAACCATTGATAAACTAGACGGAAAAAAGGTACGTAGTTTTGATGTACGGACCAAGAGCGGGAACGAAAAAATACATGTTTACGTAGAAAAAAAAAAAAAAAAAACTAATTCACCGTATGCAGTGGCTAAAAATAAAAATCGTTAATAGTTTCGAAGACCTATGTAATATTTGCTTATAATTATAATTGGACGAACATAATACTGTGGAACACAGAAATTACGTTTATTATAAATAATTCACGTTTCGAAAACAACTCGTAATATCAAAATCAATTATATTGTATTAGGTATACTTTGCAGGAAAAGATAAATATATTTTTTTTTTACATCACGCTGATACATATTTTCAAAAATATTTTTTATTCTAATGACATAAAATATAACACTATGATAATACTTTCTAAAAATAATTTTTTTTTTGCTTTAAATAAATTACATTTTGCACTTGAATTATTTAAAAATAATATCCGTAATAAGTTGGTACTAGTGAAAACAATAGCTAATTGAAGAGCATATTTTCATTTTCTTTTTTACGGATAAAATAAAATCACGTAGAGGTTTCACCTATTATACTTCAATTAATATATAAGACATAAATAACGATTAAAATTATATTTATCGTACTTGTAAAGTGAACGTACTTCATATATTACAAATTCAAAAAAATGAACTTAAATTTGTAAATAATATGGAGAAACTCATTAAATTTAAAATTTGATTTCATTAAAATTTTTAAAATTATTTCATAATACAATAATCATATAAATAGGAAAAATAAAAAAATATGTACACTGTGCTTAATTTTAATAATAGTACTCATTTTTTAAAAATGTATAAAAAAAAAAAAAAAAAAAAAATTGTCATAACCGACTATTAAAGTCTCTATCGAAGTCTCTGGTATACAAGATATTTTGAACATTAAATGTTATAACTTAAAATGTATTTCTTCAAAACTAAAGTTAAAAAGTTAAGATTGGATTTAATGTATTAATCATGCGATGGGAGTATATTAATAAGAACAAATTATCCATCACAGTTAAGTTTAGTAATGATTTGTGTTATTATATTGAAATACTAACAAGTAAAATAATAATAGGCACTGATAGGAAAATAAATCAAAGAAGGTAGTTTCTCAATAAATAATAAAATACAATGTACATGTACGGGATCCAGCGAACGTTGTGTAATATTTTGAAAGTGCACATATTTTAAAGACTTAAAATCAGCCTTTGTACTGTAAGCACGACTGCGGTGTAGCAACATACATAGTAACGTGGTGCATGAATATGTCTTTGGATCAAATGTAAAACGGTTTTTTGGATTGAAATAATAATGATAAGTCGTATGGGTATGGGTCAATGATAATAGATACGTCAAATCGATTGGATAGAAGGATACGGAAGGAAAAAAAAATAAGTGAAAAAAAATAAGAATAAAAAACGGTGAACCGGTTTTCGTTGTATGGTCGGAAGAGTATGGAAAAAAAACAGTAAGAAGAATATGTACACGGTGCAGCATACGTACGTGTGTTGTATGATTGAAAAAGCCGACAACTGCAGTGCGCTCTCTAGACAGGATTGCCGTGTTAAAACGGCTCCAGAAATGGCGAAGATGGCCCCGAAACCGTCATCGCACCGCGATTTCTGTAATCGGTAAAATTGCAGGTCGAGGAATTATTTATTTTCAATTCCTTTCGCAGGGAGGCGCGTACCATTATTATGTTTTCGGAGACTTACCAGGACACCTTTTTAGGACGTCGCGGACATCTCGGTCACGGGGGGCCCGAGGGCTTCGGCACAATGGCTACGTTTTCACGTTACGTATTATTCTCCGCAAATGATTGTATCTACACGCGCGCATAAACGATGAACAACGTTCGTTTTCACTACCGCGGATTGTCTCGAACGCACAATATCGCGACGAGCGGCGGACCGTTCGGGCTAATGATACAGCGGTAATGATTATCACGAACGCGCGCAACAACAATAATTATTATTATTTTAATACGTGTGCGTTACCGCGAGATAAATCGTATCACAATGATGCACAGTGTTTTGCGAGTCGATCGTTTGTTTTCTTAACGATGGATCGACGCGTTATAGCAATGGAAAAAATAATAGATCTACAAACGCGCGCGGTTCGTGTTCTGTATTCAATAACGCTGCAAAGCGATTAACCGACTCGCGAGAAAGTCTTCTAAAACAAATAGCACCATCGGATAGTGTTCCGAGTCGTGCTGAAGTCAACGATATTGCAGTATTAGTATAATCACAAAAAAAATATATATAATATATATTTTTTTATACAAATACATGTGTATGATCATCGTCGATTGTGAATATCGTTTGTATCGTACAAGTATATGCTCGCGATGATTAACGATAGTTTATTTAGTTTAACGGTATTTGCGACGCGTAGCTATGTCGTGGTCAAATCGAACAGAACACTGATATGTATAATAATCGGTCGGTTTAATATTTCCCTTTAGACATTTTAATAAGAAAATTATTTCAATCGCAATCACGCGCGTGTACATTATATGTGCTGCGATCGATGGCTATTAGTAAATTGCACGGTTAAAAAAATATCATTTATTTAATAACGTAATGCAATAAATTATGTTAAGCTAATCGTCGCGGATACCGTGTGCGATCCGTTCTCACGGTTATAAAATCGAAATGATATTTAAGTTCCCCGTTGCACATACGCAATCAGATTAATCGAATTGAGAGTAATTTTCGAATCGACCACTTTATTCTCCCATTGCGTTTTATCATGGTATTCATCGGTTGGCTGAACGAAATTTCAATAGCTTTTCAAATCGCTTTTCGATACACTCAATTTTTTATAAATGCATCGTAGAATCTCGACTCAAGTGTCAAACTAATAAATGCGTAAAATCCGTACACGGGGACCGACGATAATTTTACGAAAAACATTATTACAATAAAAATTGGTACGGTTTAAGATATTCCGTGCATTAATTATTTCTCCAAAAATTTTATCCGTTCTACTTATTCCGCAACCATATACTAATTAAACTAATTAAATTTACTTACGGAAATAATATTATATATTAAGATCTTATATTCTGAAAACATAAGTGAAATGCGACCACCCACGTGATGCCGGAAAAGTATCGGTTATTGGATCACATCTTTATCATACTCGTTTGTAACCATGAAAAATACTTAATATGTAAAATAAGGACTAACAATGACATTTTATAATGTTGCGTGCCAAATGTATCCGTGGATTAGGACTTATAACGAATCAAATCCGATTGAGGCACATCAGAGGTATTCAATCGCTCGAAGTGCAGATAATACATTATAGAAATGTTGCGTATTGTGTTTCGATGAATAACTCGTTTATGCTCGCATTACGTTTATGTATACATCGAACGCGAATCAATAGTTAAACACTCTTTTATTTGTTCACTTTTGTTTTAACTGTTAACAATGATCAACAACACTATGCTATTAAGATTCGGTAAGATTTAAATTGAACTTTTTGAACATCGCATACGGCTCTATTATTTTCTAAGTGTAGATATGTCTTCTCGTGTAAGGCGTTATAAAATATGACATTGGTGTACACACAATAGAACTTCCATGACCCCTAACAGAAGGGATGTATTGAAGTTATAATTCGAGTTACAGGGTTTACGAGATGGAATGCTTTACGTTTATTTGTTTTCCGAAACGTTCAAATTGTGTACGTCGATCTCGAAGAACAGGGCAAACGTATGCATTTTAGGCGTCGCGATAACTGTGAAAACGCACCAATTCGTTCGGACGTGTCGCCAAACATTACATTATTAACACTGTAGAGGGCCTACACGATACTGTGTAGCAGCTTAAAAAAAATTGCCTTCGTTCGGTAAACATACAAACACGTATCCGAGTGAAATTAAATTGTTCGTACTGGCGATGTATGTTTTACGGATTATATATGTTACGTGAGTGCGTTGAGTTTAGGTGTTTGCGTACAAAAAAAAAAGCGATAAAACACGAGTTCCCGTGGTTTTGGTTTTACGGCAATGCCGCTGTAACAATACATACGTGTATTATGTACCACGTATACCTACATCAACCACGTTTAACGAGTTATATGGTACTCGTATATTGTTTTGCTACTTCAGTTCCATTACAGGACACTGTAGAAATATTGTGCGGAAAGAAAAGTGGGGAAAAAAATTTACTATTTTCTTCGCGATATCGCAGCGATACGATTGTACATCGTTTCTAGTGAACGTATGCGTGCAATACAATAAATAACGTCTGCATGTGATATTATTGTTCTTTTAGTATTGCAAATCTTTTAAGTTCATAAAAAAAATACAGTATTATTATCTGCGGCACCGTAATTTACCTGTATTTACCTGTCCAACCGTCTATGTGCTCGTATACAAGTCTATATAATCAATAAGATGCTCACGAAAATTCGTACAAAACACCGTACAAAATTAATACTTCTACTCTTACTTTGATGGGCTACACAACATTATACTGTACACGTTCAGTGTGTTCGGTACTCGTATGATAATATTATAATATTGTATTTGATTAAGCGTACATAACGCGTGTATATTATTATTATTTCGTAAGTCTTACTACGTGTACATAATATTTACATATTTGTACGGCGTACAAATAACGATTTCGTTATTGCCTACACAAATGTTTGTCGAGCGGTGCTTCTACGTCGTAAACCTAGTAACCATACATATAAATGGAGGTTATCGAACATGCAACCGGCGGCCGCCCTATTATATCGAAAAATAATACAATAATCGTTTCGTGAAATCCATACTGTGCGTTAGCTCCGTTCTCGTATTGGGCCAAAGCAAAGACGAGACGAAGAGTCCAAGTGCCTATGCATATTTCCCGAAAAAAAAATTTAGTATCGTTATAAACCTCGCTTAGTATTTTATATTTTCCATGTGTGCATGAGTTGTATTGAAAACAAAATTAAATGTTCTAATTTCGAAACACTTGATCAAAACGTATAAAGTCCTGATAGCGATCGATTATTAATAAAATATAGATAAAATTTGCGAGTGCAGTTCTAATTTTCCTATTGATCTGTGTGTGTGTGTGTGTGTGTGTGTTTGTATAAAACTTACGGTTTTATCGATCAAACGTTACACTTAATCTGTAAGCATAACGTTTCGAGGGAAAATCATTATTTATTTTTCGTACCTCCTAAATTCTGCAGGCTCGATGGACAATTAACCATCCATTGTCGGAGTAATTACTTAGTGACGATTTAACAGTTTTATGCTTCCTAAACTAGTTTTTATCACGTCTAATACGCGTATCTGCAACAAAACCGTTTGAACAAATAAATTACCCAGCGCAGTAGTGTTTACAGGACTTGGTTAAATCCGGGCGACCACTATCGGCCGTCATCGTCACGTCGTGGACCCAGAGCTACGGTCCAGCGCAGCCGTGTCACGAGGCACCGCTGAACACAATAGCTGCGTGTACCTATCGTTTGTTATTTTACGCGAGTGTAATTATTTTCTAAAGGAAGTCTAGGAGGAAAAGAGAAAAAAAAATGAAAACCCGACTTGCTTGTAGATAATGGCGAGTTGATCAACATCAATTACCCGAGTTGGTGGAAATCTAGGCCTTTCTTAAAGTATTTAGTGGAATGCGCTGCATTAATTATACACATTTTTCAATTTTATTCGGACCGTGTCCAACCTAGATTAACAACACCATACACGTTAATGTACAAAAAAAAAAAAAATAAATATTTAATCAAAAACTCATAAAATGTTTATAGTCTTAGGGTGACAGGTTTATATATATATACATATTAATTTTATTATTTTACATTGTAATTACTTTTCTATTTTACTTTCGCACGAGAAACCATGAGTTATGGATACTCAACCTGATTAAAATCATTTTTTTTTTTTTTTTAATCAGTTATTACTCCGTGCCCTTGAAACTGTGTAACTTTTAATTTCTATTTCGTACAGACATAGTGTCTATGCCCAAAAACAGGTTTGTTCGTTTTAAACATGAAAAGAAAAATATGATATATTCGTATCATTATTTATTTTAGGCGTGTACCGAGTGTTACACATTTTCAATTAATTTATATAAATAAAATAAAAATAAAAATCGGCTAGGAAAATCGTATTTTATAAATTTTAAGAAAAAAATGTATTATAACAAATCGTGTTTAGCCAATTAATAAATTATTTATTGAATATGTAGTCTTAAGCTATTTTCTAATGATAATTATATGTACGCTTGGGGATAAAAAACGGAACGATAGTTATTTTTTGTTGATTATCATTATCTTATTTAATTTTAAACCAGTTATAATAACAGGTCATTGTAAATAATCTAGATATACTAATAACGCGAATAAAAACGTATACTAACATGATAATTTTCGATGTAAATGATAGAAAAAAAAAAACAAACACCGGTCTAATATACACATTAAACACCTATGACTCTTGAATAATGATATTTGAATACGACGTAAATTCTAATGGAATCGAACTATAAAATGTTTTATTACAGTGATTCCTTATAGAAAATAAACATTTAATACATTTTATAGTTTTCTACAACATATAAAAGTTTTATCAATTCAACAATTCCTCGGAAAATATTTAAGCAATTTACATATTAAAACAATTACTTTTGTTCGTAAATTAATTTGTAGTGAAAAAACAGGATTAAGGATTAAGTAAACAAAAATATATATTCATATTTATTCGTATATATTATGTGTACAGTTATTTGTAATAATTTTAACACTGTATTTATTCAAATTCAGAATAAAATACAATATTTGTTATTCAGAACCTATATTGGTGTAGGTGTGGGGGGGGGAAATTGATGTACATAATTCATAATTACATAACGTATGACGAGTTTTCCAAAAAATTATCGTATTGATTTAGTATAAATTAAATAGTTAGTGTTCAACGTAAATTAACATAATATTATCAATTATAAAATGCAAATTTTTCACGAGGCACACGAGTAAAAGTGTTACAGTTTTGCTGGTTATATACGTTTTCTTTTTACATTCTATATAACAAACCGAAAAACGCCGAAGCTCCTACGTATTAAACCTCATTCACCAACTAATATATGTACATATTTATAAATATATGTATACAGTGTATGTAGTATATTTTATTTTTGTCTAAAACATTCATCAACCTCGTGGCATTTTATAGTGAACGACGGTTAACCGGATCACTCAAATGGAACTTCACGTAAAGAGATCGAATGAAACACCGTCGTAGCCTTGTGGGGATTTGTAAATCGAATTTCCCGCGGGGATGGAAAAAAGTATTCGCCGAAGATTTAAAGGGGATATAGTACGTTATATCCGGTGCAGTTTGCGTTTGCCTCAATTTATCTGTTCTGTTTTTCCATTCTTATCTTAATTCCATACGATTTTTATTGCGATCCCGGCGCTTTCGGATCGGATTTGAATGACCAATAAAATTAAAAGAACGGAAAAAATACTCTTCTACTGCACGAGAAATTGATTCCCGTAAAACGGACAAGACGTATGCATACTGAAAACGTTCAGATAACGATTTTTGCACAAGTTGCGTATTCGTGCGTGTTCGTTTTATTATACCTCGCAGTCATCAGTCGTCCCAATGTTATTATTACAGTGGCCTAGAAAACGACCAAAGTGCAATCGTTTTTATCAGGTTTTCGTAGCGATTTTGCAAATCATAATGATTATACGAGGTGCCAATAATGGACTCGTCAATCGAATACTTATTATTACCGAAAGGAGATTCCTGTATTTACGTACGGTCAGTATTGAATTACTAGTATATTGAATTTAGATCAATACTTACGTGCTATTAGTGTTTTTTTTTTTATTTATTATTTGATTCTCGAATAAAAGCGATACAGGACATATATATATTTATATATATATATCGATAAATATATATCGAGGGAATATATTCTCTGAATGGTTCGAAAATATTGTTTTGAAATTTATTCTAACCTTATTATAAACGAATTATTATTAAACTGTGTGTACGTAGAAATGTAATATTATTAGCAAGAAAATGCTAAGAAAGCAGAGGACGAAATGGAATTTACGAGTAATAGAGTATTACCAGACGACCAGTCGTATCGGGATAATGGTTTTTATAATTGGTGCTCGATCGAAACCTTACAAAAATCTTACGAATTTCGGAATTTAGAACTATAAGAAATAAAACAATTTCGTTAAATTACATAATTGATTGAGTGTGACATTTTTTAATAAAAATAAATTATTTTCACAGTGATTGCGTACAAGTATAAGTATTATAACTATGATTTCACGGTGAATAAAATATTAATTTCATTTGATCGATTTCGATCTTCGAACGGTGACTACCTATTTACCTCATATCAATTTATAAAGGTTCTCGTTCGTGTCGTGGTGTGACTGTTTACACAATAAATTATATTACATCAAATTAATTATGATATTAAATACTGATTGTAACACAGTAAAAGTCACTTTGGATTCCAGTTGAAATATAATGTTGATGTATTAGAAGTTATTAACTACTTAAAGACAATTTGACGAACAATAATCGTCCTCCGACGGAATACGATAAAATGTCAAATGTGATATCTTATAGATGCTCACTCCATTTTTAAACATCAGTTATGTACTTATTCAGATTCTAGTTTTTATAAATTTTACTCAGTCCACTTATACTCAATTTTTTTAAAAGTATTATGATATACATATATGTGCATTTAAATAAAAATAAATATTTTCAACGTTTCAATATCTTTTGAATTTATGTTTTATACTTTTCTTAAATGGCAACATATGTTTTTAATGGTATAACTTACGTCATTTATAGATTTTCTAGAAATCTTGATGGATCAAAAAGCAAATGCCGAACCAGAATAGTATTTTAATCGTGGATTGGTACAAACATTTTGAATGGTAACCCCATCCACGCTGCTCATCAAGACTTTAAATATTTATTACTTTTTGTAATAAACTAAATGGATTCGATACTCAATTTTTATATATTTTTTATACGATGGATTCAGATCCACATCAATTTTAGCGTAAAAGTGAGGTGAGCTACCTTGTACACAGAAGATGTAATTGTCTATTGTTTGAGTACGCAAGCACGTAAAATTATAAACGCATTTCATCGACTTACGAACATAAATTATAACGCGTTTCATCAAAGCTTTCAGTACCAATGGCGTTTCGTGTCCCTTTCCAATCCTATACGAATTAATTACTACGAGTGATTGTTCTGGCAAACTTTTAAAGTGAACACTTTCACCCGATCCCGCGGACTATCCGGACGTCGTCTCCCATCATCGTATTATAACAGCGATACACTTGTACGCAGCTCGGCGCGTTTAAACGTCATAATCATCTGTTTGGCTCTAATAATTCCTGCAATGTTTTACACGCTCATCTCAGTCTTTGTTCATTTTTTTTCTCTCTATACCCCTCCAAGGGAAACAGTAAAATAATGATATTAACGATAATATTATGAAAAATAATAATAATAATTAAGCGGAAGATGAGAAAATTAACGTCCTACTTATTATCGTCCACCGACCGCCGTACGCAATAACCACTCAATATGTGCACGATGCGTACTATGTACAGTATAACGATTTTAATTAACGCCACCGGCATGAAGTAAGGTGGATGTGTCGTGGGCTGCATCCAAATTGGATCCCAAATTTAAAATTACTACACTTTTTGGGTCCCGAATTATTTTAGATATTACACTAGTTGGATCCCGGATTTTTTTAAGTACTACACTAGTTGGGTCACGGATTTTTATAAGTAATACACTAGTTCCTCAATATTTTTTGGTAAGTTCTATATTATACTAAGATTTTCCTTCTCATTTTAACAGACTTAGAACTTTCTATGATATATTTAAACCACAGGTATGGTTAAAAATGTTTTTTATCGTTTTTCTTTTGTTTTTTAATTTCTTTTCCATTAATTTTTATTTATATTATATAATGATTTTAACATTTTTAATATTTTTACCAGCACAATTCTAATAAATTATATTTTAATGGAAAAGAAACTAAAAACCAAAAAAAAAAAAAACTTTAATAAACATTTTTAACCATACCTGTGGTCTAGATCGATCATCTATTATAGATTATTATTATTATTATAGATCATCATCTGTTAAAATGGGAAGGAAAATGTTAGTATAATCAGCAACTAGTGTAATACCTTAAATAATTCGACCCAACTAGTTTAATACCTATACAATTTCGGGACCCAACTAGTACACTACCTGCGATTAGCCCTAAGTACTCGGGACTCAACTCGAATGCTCCGGTGTCACGTATGATATTATTGTTATTATGTTTCCGTCGGTCGTGTACAGTTTTTGCGTTTTTACGCATTTATACGATCTTCATCATATATTATAATCATCTACGAAGTTATATACACATGAGGTGTTTGCAAACAGACCAACTTTGTACAATTTATTGGATAAATGACTATTGAACCGTCGTAAACGTAACGCCATAACGTGTTATTCGTATTTATTTGTAGTAAAATGTAATGAAAACATGTACGATCACAATTTAATAGAAGAACGCACAGAAGATATGCTTGAGTCGATATGTCCAGTGGGAGAAAAACGAGAAGGAAAATTATGAAAATATACTAACACTAACGGAATGCACAAATATATTTATAAATTATAGCCAAAAATGTCACCACGATGTATTTATTGTGTTCGTGGTACGTCAAGATTAATTTTCGATCGTAGTACTGTTTACGTAGATATCTATATTACTATGTGAACGCGGATAATGTTTATTTTCCCCGAAATCCGTTCAAATTCATCTAAAGCCAATTCATCCGTGCAAACATAATAATTCTCAATTATGCATAATATACGTGTTTGCGGGCGGCCGGAGAGGAAGGAATGATCTACAATAATATTATTTGTTCGCTTCGGATAATATAGTGTTTCGTTAACGGTTGTGCCACGATTACCGCTGCGGTGTACGACAGTGCCGTAGCGTACCGGAATCATGGGGCATTCGTTATAATTAGAGTGCTGAATGTCGTCAGCGGAGTGGCGATTTAAGAGTACGAGGGAAAAAATTAGAAAACAGCTACGGCGGGTCCCTCGAACCAAATATAAACAAAAAAATACACACACACAATACACACATACACAATTTATTTTTAAAAAGTACCGCCGTGACCGGATTTAAAGTTTAATTTAATAATAATAAAATATACTCACACACACACACACACACACACACGCGCACACACAAATATATATATTTATATTTAAGAGAAAGAATGATGATCGCGAATAAGGCACAGGGCCGCAGGGTGTGATTTGTGGAATTTTAACGACCCAGCCCTCCGGGAGAAACATTCTGCGCACTCACACGCTCTCTAACGCGCGCACACTCACAAACGTCTACACGCACATATGCACGTACAAAATTACCGGTTACCATCAGCGGTATACCAGCAACTAGAATGACCATGTACTTTGAGTGCGTGGAAAAGATTTGTGTTTGGAACGGAACGAGATAAATAGCGCCCGTGTGTTGAATTGACAGTGATAGAAACGGACCGAATGATAAAATGTCAAAGATAACGCAAACAAACAAGCGAAAAATAACAACAAACAAATGAAGTCAATTGGTTTTTTCTTTTTTCTCTCCCTCTTTATTGATATTTCCAAATAAATAAAAATGTCATTTTAAAAACTTGTACATTTACGGACGTATATAGTACAATGTTTTATATATATACATGAGCTTAAGTATCCGACCATATATATATATACGTATTACAGATTATCACCACTCATTATAAAAATGAGTTTGAATATTTGAAAGTTATATAGGTACCTATCGCTGTTTAGATGAGCATTATGCGGTGGCCGATGTATTATTTTTTTCTTTTATTAAATATAAGTAACTGTGGTGACCTTGTAACACAGTACCAACAAAAAATCATGGTGAAATTGACTGTGTTTATTATCAGAAACTTAAAAAAGAAAAAAAAATGACACTAAAATATATATTCTTTATTCAAACAAAAGACTATTATTTTAATACGCGTGAAAACGAGTTGACCTATCTTTTTACTGTACTTGTAGTTTTTTTTTTTTTTTAAACAATTATTTGATCCTGCAGCCATATTATCATTGTGATAATGCATATTTACATTTAGATAAATGTATATGAATATATTTCTTACTTATACGCGCGTTGACATGAAAAACATGAAGTATTACAAGTAAATTTCGGTACCTACTGTACTAATATTTTAGCTCGTTTTGTTTTTTGGAAAATAATTTATTGTATTTTATTTACTCCAGTATATCTATATCTAAATGCAGGTGACGTTCAAAATTAATACAATTGCAACAATTATTTTCAAAGGACATGCAATGTATACATACTCTTACTCTCTATCTCTGCTAACCAATATTATATATTTTTGTTACTATCTGCAGTTTGTTTCAAATCTGATTTCAGCTAATCGAAAATGTCTGATATAGAAACTACTTTATAAATAATCTCAAAAAGATGCAAAAGACGCAAGTAGAGTTTCTATGTTCAGCATAAAATTGCAATTGAAAACCTGTTAGTTCGGTATTTCAGTCACATGATCTCATTGCTTTCAAACGAGACACGTTTATTGAAGTGCACCACGATTGGCCAACAAACAATTATCGAACGGTTCATTATGTCTTCGTTTAAAGATCCTACTTTATTTGTATACATTTTAACTTTTCAAGTTTAAACTTGTTGTGATTGTTGATTTTCACTCTATTGTGTACAGTGAAGTTACGACGGACAGAAAATTAAATTTAAATCTAAATAATCAAAGATAATACATGTCATAAAATTCTCAGTTTGATTGTATTCATGAAACAATCAACGCTAAGAAAGTGCATCACATGATCACAATGCTTTAAATCGTTCTCAAAAAATGAATAAAAAAAAAAAAATAACATCTGAATAGGATAAAAGTAATGAAAAATTATACTTTTGTAAAATTGTATTTGATAGTGAGACAAAAAATGATAAATTTTTAAAAATATTTTGAATCCACTTGCAAGATTATACAAAAATATAAAGTATTTTATTTATTTTGGTTTAAAAAAGAAATCAAATTAATAGATTCATTCAAAAGATTTTTTACACTGATACAAAAAAAAAAAAAGAGGTAAATTATTAAAATGCGATACATAATTCTCTCAAATATGATGTATATTATTTCATATTATTGCAATTGTGTCGAAAGTAAACTGTTTAATAATCCAATTCCCAACAAGATAACCATGGAAATTATGATTATCATTGTAGATTTATATTTTTTTATTTTGTTGCTCCACTAAGAATTTCGAAAAAAAAAAAAAAACTATTCCGGACAAATCACTACGAATTAGACACTAATAATAATAACAACAAACAACAATAACACCAAGAACAACAATAAAATAAGTAACTGGTCAAAGTTTTCAGGTTACTAGATTAAGAAGACCGTTGTTAAAACCGTGTCCAATAGTCTACTCTTTAGCGTGTAAAAATATGAGTATTCCCTAGTACTATCCTTATCCGGAGCAAATGTTATCCTATAGGTTTTCGATAAAGTTTTATCCATAGCTCAACCTATATGATCCAGGTTCATTATTTATCGTAATTTGCCAGAAAGAGGTAACGGAGAAAACAAAAAACCGAATACACCAATTACGGAAAATTCGTCCGACCGCAGATGAACTACAAAAATACGATTTGCCTTGATAGTAGCAGCTCATAAAAAAATTTTAAGTAAACTTTCAGTGCTCTTAGCATGGGAATAGAACCAATACGTGATTACCGTGTTATATTTCGTGAATAAAATATCGATTCAATCAAAGCGATCATCATACGGTATGACGAATGTTCAGACATTTAACAGTTTATGTTATATGAAAACTCGAGAGATGTTAATACTGTTATAATTAATGATACACGGAATGCTTTGCAATAAAAATGCATTTACTGTAAGATAAATATCTGTGAATAAAGTTTACTGCTCTAAGTGACGAAAAGAACACTGAAAAAAAAAAAAAAACGATGTGAAACAGTTGAGTAACTTTCCATCCTATACAATATATTTTATATCCCGATTTATTAGTCTTAGTGATTACCAATAGTGATTCAATATACAATTATTATAACATCTTATTTGGAACATTTTAATTCGAAACACATAAATTTATATTTCGTTGAACATAGGCAATGAAAAAAAAAAAAAAAAAAGAAAAAAAAACATCGGGATTACACTTCATAAATGTTGGCTGTGGTTGATAAAACAATATTTAAGTCCTTCAAAATAATACACATTATGTTATGTACGGTATAATAAATACAATTCAACCATATCATTCACGCGTGAGTGTACTTGTGTATAATTTGAGGACATCGAAATATTTTTATAACACATTATCTCGTTAAATATTTCTGAACATTTCATTACCATTGCACTTTCACGGCCACGATAATTTGAATTAAATTATTTCATGAGAGTCTTTTTGTTTTCTTAAGCACAAAATAAAGACACCATTAAACGACATCAACCCGCAACATCAAGGACTTTCAGTGAATATTCGTTTGTTTTATCACAACGAAGATGACATTATTCAAGTGCATGGTTTTATATACAGGCATCGAATTTGTCATAGTTCAAACGTTTAACTCGAAAAATCAAAACCCGCTATAACCGCACATGTTCGCGGTAGACGAAGGTTTAATAAATAAAAATAAATAGTGAACCAATTAAACGCAACATTACTGTCGATATTGTTACGTAGGTTATTTTCGTATGCACGCGTTTTTCATAAACAATTTTCAAAAATCACGAAAATTATGTACAAAAAAGGATTTATTTCTGAAGACGAATAGATTCCGGATAAGTTAGTTTTTCAAAGGCGCTGTGTAAACAGTAAAACTCATGTAACGTTACTCGATAAATCCGTCGATTGGCCGTTGTTTTGGAAAAATCTTTTCCTACATGACTAGGATGTGTACGAAACACGCCGACGATAAAATACTAGAAAAACATTAATTATTAAAAATTTTAACGTGCGTTTGTTGTGGTCAGAGTTGCAGTGTATGAGAGAGAGAGAACGAGTGCAGATCGTTTTCTCTGGCCGGAGACCACCGCGCGTGCTGCACACCGCCGCGACGATAATTATTATTGTTCCGCGGTCCATTATCGCCGGTCGTCGCTTAGGTAACGACCGGCCAATTATTATTTTTATTTTTACGATATTATATTGTTTTCGGGAGAAAAAGAAGCGATCAAAAAAAAAAAAATATAATGTATAATGGAACGACGAAATAGAAAGCGAATCCTCGCGCGCACGCGCTGAAGACAACAAACGCGTGCGTCGCGCACGGCCCCGTCATTGTCACGGAAAGCTCATTGTTACTAACCTCCTGAACGGGAATGGTTCGGACGAGTGCGAGGCGAACTACGAACGAGTACCGCGGGCGGAAGTGCAAACAAAAAACGACTTTCCTCTCTTGCGCAAGTTCGGCGGTTACACAACGAACGGAAAAACGTTATTATCATTATTTCATACGACGCGTCGTTCGCACAAGTAATTCATTGTAACGCGACCAGTGCCGCGTTAAGCACTGTAGCCGTCCCGGGGCTAATTAAAATATGCCGCTTTTAAGAAAATTACCATTCAAAATAAAGAATAATATATGCAATAGAAATAATATGTATTATATATACATAATTATATATTTTTTATTTTATGTTGATCCTCAAAAATTTCCCCCCCCCTTGCCACCCATTAACCTTGACTCTGAACGCGACGTTGTTAACCGGTCTGCCGATCCTGGTGCGGGTCAAGTTCTCGTATCGGTCGACCGTCGGAAAGTTACGCGTTTCAACGCACTACGGTTTACGCGTTCGATCGAAACGCTCTACCGGTTCCGCGTGTTGTACGTGCGTTGCACGCGCGCACCCCGTATTGGTTTTCCAATCGAACTTCAACCCATTCCCACCGACGATGTTGTGTACTTGTTTGAGTTAATACGACCGAAGGGCTACGGTTAATTTCCGAAAATAGAATGTTTTGTCCGAACAGAATAGGAGTTCGAGTTATCGTAGGACGGATCACGATTTTTAACCCTTGTAAATCGTACTGTGTGTACACGTTTACTTATTCATATTTTTTACTACTTATGCTTGTACGTCGAATATTATTTTATCGTTTTTACTGCGTTATTACACGATGTCAATCTTTAATACTATCGCAAGCCGTAATGTCTTTATTAATCCACTGATATATGATTTGTACAAAAGCTATTTTTTGTCTTCACGCTTATTTTATAGATACCCAAATCGTATTTATATCTTCTACACATCAATCCAACTAATTTGAGTCTCAATAAAGCGTTTAGAAATTATTTGGTGTTCTTCGATTAGAGTGATTTCTCTGGTTCGGTTCTCGTTATAGTATTTAAATCATCTAGATTTAAGTATTTGGGTTTAAAGTCTAGTTATTAACGTAATGTGATGGAAATAATAAAGTAGGTAATATACTATCGATTAATCTAAATGAATATAAAATACAATTTCATATTACCGTCTGATTACCAAGAAGTATTTATTTTAATTTGAATAACAATGTTTTCGTACATTTAACATTAATTACGCAAACAAAATAATTTTCTGTTGAAAATAACATTAAATTCGTTAAATACATATTTTATGTTCCAAGTATCTAACATATAATTATTATCAGATCTATTGTTTAATAATTGTTTTAAAAAGAAATAATAACGCTTTAATGACTTCATTGTACCGATTGAGCGCGTAGAACATTCAATTAATTGCACATTATAATTATATTATATTCGCATATAAATAATGCAAACATGAAAGCAAAAATATACACAGTGAACACCGAATAAGTTACTCGTATGTATGTACTTTTATATACTTTTAAAATTTAACGAAATCGAATAGAATAACTACGAATTAAGAGTAAAAACTCTAATCATTATGGTCAACATAAAAGCGTTACGTATGATATACTTCAACACAATCGCACTGATAACAATATGTATAGTACCAAGTCAGTTATAATTTATGACGAGAATATTTTATTTTTTAAATAGTTTAGGCTGAAACGAGAATAAATGTTTGATTGAAATATTTGGTAAATATAAAAAACACTTTTGAATATTAATTCGATATTTGCGTTACTGATAATTTTGTTTTATCTATAGAAACAATAACTACAGAACGTAAGACAGTTATGAAAAAAAAAAAAAACCGTCCGATATAAAATTTGCCAAACTATGTTATGTAAATAAACATAAAATATAAATATTATTATAAAGTGGTAAAATGATCAATAACGTTATTAGAAAATAAAATTGCTTGTATAGAATTTTTATAAAAAAAAATGTAAAAAAATAAAAATAAAATAAAGGTTTTACTCGTATCAAGATGTGATTTATTTTATAAAAAAATTACAAATTGATCTTAAAAGCTGATACACACAATGATTTATAATGTCGTATTCTAGAATAGCCACTGTCAGTTTTATCTGCAGTCATTGCAACTTATCAAGGCAGTCGGAGTCGGCTAATTTGTTCGTACGAGTTATGTTATGTATAGATAGTTATCCTATCAATAAAGTCGCATGTTGTTAATAACGAAACGTATTTATTATGAATTAGAAATAATTTTTTAGGACGATGTACTTTCGTCTTCAAGTGAGTTACGAAAAAAAAAAAAAAAACACAATACGATGAGAATTTGTTATTTCGACCATTTCTAATACGCTAATATCCAATACGACGTACTCTACGTCCATTATTTTGCTATGATAGATCTATGATAGATAACATGACGAATAAAATAAAATTATACAAAATCGATGTATAATCGATACAAATGTAACAGCTTTTGTATAACATTCGAAGTTGTTACCTTCTTCAATCATGTACAGCAGAGGTAGCCAAATTTTTTTCGGCCATGAACTACTAAAAATATACTTCACCTTTGAAGATCGACTTACTTAGAAATTTTTTTTTATTATTAAATAATTATAATTATTAAGAAACATACTTGCTTAAAGTGTATATAAACATACATAAAGTATTATAAACTAATTATTAATTACTGAATATAATATAGTATACAAATAAAACTTATCAAATATTTGTTCATAACCACCACGATTAATTTTCGTGCACGTGGCCTCAAAATAAATTCTAATATCATCGACTCTGAAATCGTCCACGATCGACCGTTTGGCCGCCTCTGACGTATAGTCATTGTACAGCACACATATTACTATTGCAGGTATCATATCACACTTAATAAAGTTGATTTTTTGCCGTAATGTGCGAACAAAGACAAACTAAAAAAAAAAAAGATGATTGAGAGAGAGAGAGAGAGAGAGAGAGAGAGAGAGAGAGAGAGAGAGAGAGAGAGAGAGAGAGAGAGAGAGAGAGAGAGTGAGAGAGAAATTGCCACAATTTATAATGCAGTACAGTTTTTATTATATCGATAGCAAAACATTGTACATGTACGTTGATAATATTTTCCGGGGGAATATAAATAACGAGCAAGATAGCTTTGGATTGAGAAAACGCGATAGAAAATTTAATAGAAATATTCAAATTAAATACGAAACAGAATAATAATAACAATACCTCGTAGTCTGTACTCGTACAGAGTTTTTTGTTGTTATTAATTTATCGAAATCAGTTCTATTTACGATGTATTTGATACTATTAGTATATACGCATTAGTCGTGTGCCATTATTCGTTTTTATTTTTATTTGTGTATACAGTACCATTCTCAAGAAAAAAAAAAATAATTACAAAATGATCCTTATATTTTGCGTTGAACACACGCGCACGTATGTATTTATTGTATATTTATAATAATAAAAATATTGTAACACGTGTTTTTTCTCCCCCGTGGTTTCTCTCTTCAGGCCGTAACCGGTAACGCGCGTTTCCACAGAGATGGACATCGTCTCGTTATTATTATTATATTAATATTTTTATTATTATTATTAATGAATATCACGCCGATTTGTATAAATTAGGTCATTATTCACGGTTTGTTTTTACACACAAACTCGGACGACACACCTGAAGATCGTGCGGTTTCTCTGCGATACCTATTATTGTCGTTGCGACCGACGCTCCGAGCAAGGCCTACATCGATATGATTCTCGCGCGTCTGTGTTTCAATGTCATGCATCGGTCCCGGGAGACAGCACATGAAAATAAATGCCCCTCGTTCGATTGTGTGGTTGTACATTAGGGTGTCCATACGTCCCGTTTAAAATGGGATTGTCCCTTTTTTATCATTAGGTCCGCTTGTCCCGAAAAACTTTGAACGGGACACTTTTTGTCCCGTTTTAATTCCGTTACATTCGTAAAAATTGTAAGCCTAGGGTAAAAGAAAAAAAAATAAGACATGTCATATAGTATACATGTGTACTACGAACTCATGCGCGAAACTTCTAACGAAATCGATATTAAATACGAATAGTTTACCAATTTACAGTACTATTTATAATCAATGATATTAGGTATATTGAAGCATTTAATCGAAAAATCGAACGTAATCGTTCAGTAACGTACATTGCAACGATCTTGTGTTATTAATGTTATAGCCACGAGGTATCAGTTCTATTTATTTAAATTGTAATGAGTCGTTATTGTTGATACTTTTTTTTTTTTTTTTTTTTAATGCTTTATAAGATATGTACGTTCACTGTACCTTTGTAGACTAACTAATACAGTAATAGAAAGAATATTTTATGAATGGACGAAAAAAATAATTTTCTCGTACCTACCGTCAAAGCAATAATAATTCTTAAAAATAATTTTACAAAATATTACTGTAATGATTTTATGATTTTTTTGGTTAACACAACCATAAATATTAAATGCAGTGATTTCATCAAAAAAATATAACGTCAAAGGATGTAATGAAGGAAATGATGAGCAATCGACATAAACTCGATAAAAATAAAGAATATTTTAAGTATTTTTATTCAATCTCATAGAAAAAAAAAGAATATATATCAATGTTTTATTAAAATATTAAACTAATTAAAAATTATTTTTATTGCATATAATATAAAAGTTAAAAAAAATGTGGTCTTTTTTTGTCTCTTTTTTTTTTTTTTTTTTTTTTTTTAATAAATATGATGAGTCATCATATTTATTAAAAACCATTATCATTGATGACCCTATTGTACATTTTAGCGTCAAGTTTACGTTTCGCACAAGTTGCATTTATTTCACCGCATTGGTACACGCCGGCAAGTCCGGCTGCGGTCATGTGCAGAACACAATTCATGAAGACCGTTATCGTGCAATATACTCGTTACCAACAACGGCAGCCGAGAGAGTCGAAATCTTATGGCGTTTCATAAGAAACGACAAACTAAAAATAATTCCGCATTTTGAATAGGAACGCGCGTAAACACACGAGTCGTATACACGTGACAACTTAAGCGTTAACCGAACGCTTTGTTATTTTCGAAAATTCTATCACGGTAGCATTTTTATTTTTATTTTTTTATATTTTTTCATTCGAAAGAATTGAAACGGATACGCATAAGACAATTTGTAAAAGCTTTCCCTTTCAGAGATTTTCTATCTCTACGAAATGGTCACAAAATCCTAATAGTCTGTCTTTTTTCGATCGAATATCTCCTGGGGAGATCTTAACTATTTCAAACTTAAACAATATTTACGTCGATATAACAATTGACATTTGCTTATATGGAACAATCACAATAAAAATAGTACTTAACCTAGTGTTGTATTTATTATGGTTGTATGTATTCACGTGAAATACATAACACTTACACGCAGCTTAGTACTACTTGAAGAATTGAAATATCAACTTTGCATTTTTTAAACCTAACTTTGTCTTCTATTTATTCATAAATACACCGACGTTTTTATAATGATTAAAGAAGAAGAAAAAGGTTTATAAAATGATTAAGAACAGTATATGTAAATATATCCCTTAATAATTTACCAACATCTAAGAGCTTAGTGTCGAGTTATAGTGGTACTATACGGTTCGTAAGGGAAAACCTTTACTACTGTACTACAGCATTTAACGGTGTAATCGTACGTTATTAAACCGACCGTGAGTGCTGTAATGGAAAGTTTCACTAAAAACGGCGTTTCGCATAGAAATTTTTTTCCTTTATCATATCCATGTCAAATTATGTTAGCAAAAATGTCAATATTGTATTTGCATATTATTCGATTCGTTTACATAATATTGTATTCTTCTCTTAACGCATACAATAATTGTTATAAACTTATTCTCGTGCGTCAAACATAATCCATCTTGTCGTATTTTGCTGTGATATATCACGCACAATAAATGTTTACTAGATAAATTGAACATAAGTAATTCATATTTATTTTTTCTTCGAATTTAATCAGTAACGATCTGTTTGATTAATGTCAATAACATGTGAAGAGAAAAAATTCAACTATATTGTAAGGTGAGCCAAACTAGTTGCAAATTAGCACAATTACATTCACAGTATTTTTATTTCAAAAATAGATCATCCAATATTGTAATTTTTATTGTTCGACAAACTCGAGAGGGATAGCAAAAGATTGCGAACGTTTTACCTTTTTTATAACACCATTTCGAACAAATGTGGCTCTTATCAAAGAATTTTATTTTTATTTTTTTGCCGAAAAACCATTGATTTCGAATGTTTTTGAAGATTACGTTGCCAATTTTATATTTTTTTAAATATGTAAATATTTCTGAATTTTATTTTAATTGAGGATTTAATTGAATTTTTTTTTTTGGTAAAATCAATAGATTGTTTCCCGCAACACAATTAGTATAATCGTGTTGCCGAAAAGATCCGTTTGCAATCGTATATTACCCACTTAAGAGTATTAAACATGTACCATACTTCAGTTGTTAATGAGTACTTTTATTGTTGTAAATATTATTTTGGAACGCATCACATAAAATTAATTTTTCTATAATGGTAACAATACATACGTGGTATTAAAATAATATGTCGCTCATTCTATTCTACGTTCAGACAATATAGATTAACTGTGCTAATACTATGTAAATTGAAGTTCTGCTAATTGTATTTAAAAACAATATGTTGAATTGCATTAAGTGTCGCTTTTCTGGGTCGTTTTGTGTACGGTTTTAGGTCAGAACGCAACTGACAAACGGACGGAGAATAAATCCTTCAGGTGCGGTATAAAGTAATAACATTAAGCGTACTTTTGACGTGTTTATCTAGCATAAAACGTCACGTTGTATCAGCATGAACAGACGAGGATCACGATGTTCGCAGTCACTCCTCCCCCACCCCTCACACACACCCATGGTGTGCCATTGCACTACTCAGTACAACTCTCGTGGCTATCCGATTGATAGTTGGGATATTGTCTAGGAGGAGAAAAAAAAAAGAAGGAAAAAAATTGTTTTTCCTCTCCTAGATTCCATCTTACCGTCATGGATATGTTTGGTATTTGGGTACCTATATATATATATATATATATATATATATATATACCTTTCCAGATCGCCACTGGGTATATGCGAATGTGAAAGCTACGTTGCGCTTTGACATTGATCGATAATTTACATACAATGCATGTAAAAATAGGAGCTTCTAAAACGGGGTACAATTTCCCCATTTTCTGACTTGTTCTGTTTCTCTGTCCTTCGCGTCTTCTTTTACATATTTTTTTTTTCACATCATCCACACTGCTGTTCGGAGACGGCCATAAATTTAAACAGTTCCCCGTGTACACCGATTTCACTTCGAATCTGAGAGAAAACTACAATATTTTTATTTATACAGAGTACTCTATGAAAAAATCACTTTTTATTTGTACCCTATTCCCATAGATCATCGTTTAGCAGCAGATAAATTATAATCTGTATAAGATTTCGTTGTTCTCTATTATTAAATTGTAAATATATTCAATGTCATATAATTCAATCTTATATATATATATATATAAGAAGTATTTAAAATGGATAGCATTACAATTCTATCCAACTTATTTTTATGTACACATCACTTTAAAATGTTTATTTGGTTAACTTAAGTGATTGAAAAAAATATTTGAACACAAATACTCGAGACCGTTTTTATCCAATTGACTGTTGGTAGTTTCATTCATACGTATTACTCACTGCGGTATTTTAAGTATTATAACATTTTTGTATGGATATTCAGATTTATTAGTTAGGTTGGATTAGAATAAATAAAATGAAATATATTTATATTATTAATTTTACTAACTAGTAAATATTATTAAAATTATTATTCCATTAAAAATGCACAATTATATCACACAATCAGATTGATCCATTGACCAGTATGTATTACGAAATCATTGCGATACCTGTGTCGTTTTTAGATAATCTAAAATAAATTACAATTTTTTTTGCGTCTACTGACATGTATTTTAATTGTTATCCGTTGAAAACAAAATATCGTAAGTTGATCTGACATTTTGAGGCTTACCGATTTCTAACATCGGTCTTAGATATGCACCCGAACGCGCTGTACTGCCTCGATAGAGTGTTCACGTTCAGCAAGGAAGTGTTCTTCTGATATAATAATGTGATTACATACACCGAAGGAACGTCACCATATCGGTGAGATTAAGTTACAAGGTCAGCTTAGATATTTTTCACAAGACGATCGTAACTATACTGGTAGCTTTCATTTGGGCAAATTAATTTGGGATTCTTATAATTTGGGTAAATTTATACAGTCTCTCCAATATGTCTAGTAAATCGTTTGTACGAGTTTTTATGTATCTATTTATGAAATGTATATGGACTAATACGTTTCCCTCCCTAACCCTATTTATAGAAACTAAATATTCAGTTAATTATATTTGGTACGATTAAAAATGCATTATATTGTCATATAATTTATTATATTATATTTATTTACTAAATTATTTTATAAGTAAGGTATCTTATACCCACTTATTTAAAACAATCAACTATTGTTAATTTTCCGATTTGATATTCTTCTCATAATTTCAATGTAAATTTTTTAGTATTACAACATATTATATTGATTTTAAGTTTGTTGATAGAATTTATTTTTAATAAAGGTTCTATTTTAATTTATTTTAATGTATAATTTACTTGATAAGTATTAAGATGTGGATGATGAAATCTTGAGTTACAATTACTGCGGAATAATTCAGCCGCATTAGTAGTACGATAATGTTGAATAGGATTGTCGATTGCCTATTATTCAATAGTTTATGAATTCACCTAGACGATCGGTTAATTTCCACGCTCAAATGATAAATGCTCTACTCCTTAGGTAAATTTTGGGTCGTTCACCCAAATGAATGACGACCGTAACCTTACCCGACGAGGTTTCGGATTGTGCAAAAAAATTGTTCTAACGTTTCCTGACAGGGCACAGCAGCAAACGGTCCGCGAGCGTTAGTACGCGTCTAGTCGATCTAGGTGACGTACCATGTAGCCAACAGTCCACGTGTCGTTTCAAGTGCGAACGAACGAACAAGTAGAACACGATTCCGTGCATTTTTCCTTTTTGGCATCACGATTGCGTACGTTTGTAGATAGGTAACAAAAAGGTAGATAAGAAAAATAAATAAACACAGTTGGTTATGAAATTGTACGCAACGTTGTCAAATTTACTAATTTCACATTATTATATCTAATAAATATAGAAATATACATACATATAACATAACTTATAAACATATAACAGTTCTATAATGGTTCATAAAAAAAATTAATAATGTAATAATAATTAAAATGAGGATAACTAAATAAAAGAAAAGTATTTGATAAATAAATAAAATCGACAGTTTTTATTTGAATGAAATTATTGTTAATAAATTATTTGAAAATGCTTAAATTTGGATTCCTTGACATCTATAACCTACTACTTTTACTGAAACTCGGAAAATACCGTATAATATAACGGAAATAACGAAATTTCGTTATATAATATATAACGAATAACGATATAATTAACAATAAACATAGCTAATAAAAGCGATAAAACACAATGTATAGTAAGTATATATACTTTTTCAAGTTCACTCGTATAGGAATGTGATAAACACCAATACCGGTATAAAAATTGGCATTAACAATTAAAACTTCGTACGCAATCGTGTAGTTAAATATCAGGTAAAATCATACGGAATCTTGTAGCTTAAAAAGGTATAGCCGATAACGAACGTACGCAATCGTGTCTTACCCAAACGATCCGGTTCGCGCGGAATATTCGAGACGGCTGATAAACGCGTATATAAGGCATGCATAGACCATATTCCCGTTCTTTGTTCGGTTTCGGGGCTGCCTTCGGTTCTATCTAAAGGAATCGATTTCGACATAAACCCTCCACCTCTGTAGGATGGGCCCCAGATCGTGTATAGTACCGTAAACGGCACGAGATTTTCATCCGAAGAAAAAAAATCAAGCACTCCCTGAAATTTCACTCATTCCCCGTTCGCAGACCCACACTGACGTGATGGTATAATATTGATCGATAACTGTTGCTCGTACCATGTGATTATATATAATAACAGGTACACCTTTGTTTCTTTGCATAAAAAGTACTCGATCGCTTAAAGTGTGCGTACCAAATCGTTATTAAATATATGTTCGTCAAGTAGCGAATACCAATTATATTTTTATTCATAATAATGTCCTGGTTAGACTCGCACCAATACTCCACGTTAGATCGATATTTTTCATAATATTAAATTTTTAATATTGAAATTATTTTCCGGTCTTAGACGATAGTATCCCGAAAACGATATACAATATACGAATCAGTTCAAAGCATATTTATGGTTTTTGCATTGAAAATGACATTTTTATTAAGGCCCGGACGCGAACAGAAGCGAAAACTTCGAATCTTGTACATCATTATAACGTTATCATATGTTTTTGAAAATCCAGGGACCCGATCGAGTGAATTTTTTTTTCCTCGAACAAACTTTAAAGGGATGCGAATATTTGTAAAAATTTACATACATCAGAAACGAGAACTACAGGTTTTCGTGATCCTGTGCAACATTCTTTTGTAATATTAACCTGGGTCCTATGTGTACAGTATCTGCGATAGAATTATTATACCTATGTAATCCACGGAGATCTGTCTACAACGGTTCGACCGGGTTAAAATAGGTGTCGTCTTACGATGTTCCGCACTTGTGCAACACTAGATGTTCCGGCCGACTTCGGGCACGAGAAAACGCGGGACGGCGAGAAATCCAAGACACCCATAAGTCTTGTGATTATTACACACTATTACACACGACGGAAGGACGGGAGGCGGTCGACACGAGTATTATAAAACGAAAATCCCTAAACGCAGGACGCTCTAATGATTTCTTTGGTTGCTGTAGACAACACACACGCACACATTCCGGATATACAATAACACTTTAAACCATAAGGTATCCGATGCCTATGAACACGTGTATGGTATACACACTGCTATTATGTTATACGAATAAAAAATAACGTCATGCGGTTAAATGTAAAAGTACATAAGAAAAATTGATTTCGCGGTTTTTTTTTTTTTTTTATATATAAATTTCCATTCACTTGGATACTCTAATGAACAAAAATGGTTTTTTTTAAAAGTCAATAAACGAACTTTCAACATAATTACAACAGAGGTAGTAACTATAATGAATAGATATTATTTAATTCATACGATTTGTTCGAATAAATATCAATAACATTTATTTAAACAAAAATATTTTATCATTTGAACAAATGCATTAATATGCATAAATTATGATAGTAAATATTCAAAATATTCTTCTTTGATTTAGTGATGTGCATAGTTGAATTATTTGAAATATTAGTTTCCAGATTACCGGTAGAAATTTTTATAATTCCTCTATCGAACCATGTGGGGTGTAGATGAATGGATATAAACGAATTCATTATGCATTGAATACAAATAAATAAATACTGCGAGTGTACAGACATAAAATAAGCCTAATCATAACTTCCGAATTCGTGCGAATAATAATTTATTAATCATCGGTTTATCCGCTGGTAATGAACTATTGAAGTATTCCATTCCTATAATGGTAGTTCGCATTATCAATCCAACGAAATACAGGTCATGGTTTAGTATTTAATTTTTAGACCACAGTAACTAACTATAACCCATCGTTACCACGTTTGTTTAATGGGATACCTCCATAATTTCCATGTAGCAGGTGTTTTCGATGAGGAGATCTTGTGGTTCAAAATAATACTTATATATATTTATATCCCTTAACCGTTCTAATTATTTTTAATCGGGATACTAAAATATATTTAAGAACTATAGCTCCAACCATATGTATAAAATCAACTTTATTATTCTTTTACATAAAACTAGCAGTAAAAGATAAGTTTATATTTATTTTTTAGTCAAACAAATATATGGTTTGTCTTAATTTTACTAAGTCCACAGGTGTATGTTTACCGTCCGTAAGACCTCGTTGCACAAATTATGATAGGATGAAAACGCAATTAAAATTACCAAAGCTTATTGGTTACATAATGTCATCGCCTATGTTTATTATGCATCGAACGTGCTTCAAACACGTGCGTTCGAAATGAAGACAAACGGCAAAAAAACGAATTTAGTTGGAACAACAGCGAATTCACGTACATCCGACTGTTGAACTAAATAAAAATAAAGTACATACATTGTGTCGGTATCTAAGCAGGTGTAATGTATCGAACAGCTTTCGGCTGACGTGGTGCGGTACAGGTATTAGGCACGGATGTACGCAGTAACTTTTTTTTTAATGTATTTTTCCCAGTCGCGTATTTCTCGTTATCTCTATTAATTTACTTGTACGTGTACGTTTTTGAAATAATGTCCAACAGAAATTGTTACCGTGCGGCAGTCAACCTACATATTCTAGATTATTTTATTTAATTCGACAGTGATACTCTTATATGTAGCCGAATTGTTATAATTATTTCTATACAGTATGCCGTTTTAACACGATATATAGTACGTACTGTTTACCGCAAACTCGAAATCGTTATTGATCGAAAATCCCTTTTAACATTTTTTCGATGCTGCTCAAAGTGTACCCGACTGCATCTGAGACCCGACACACGGACCTACGGCTCGCCGGTCATGGCTTGTTTTTCGCTTAGAAAATATTATAGCGAGCTAACGTACACGTGCACGTATGTGTGTGTGTGTGTGTGTGTTTGTGTGTGCGTCGGGGAAAACGCCGACCTACAGTATTGTATGTATTTACCGACAACGCGATGCATTGCGGCTGTCTCGGAAAATTAAAAAGAAAACGAAAACTCGATGAAGAAGAATAGGCTACGTTACACGATGGACTGCGCCCGCGATACAGTTGATACAGTTATTACGATGACGACCACCCGTTGACCAGTCCGATATAGATTTCTCTACGGAATTCACATGGCCCACACAATATGACCCGTCATGTTCTCGTGGTGGTTTTTCGCGCGTTCGAAATGCGTACACAGCCCGGGAGAACATCCGATGACCGTGTGGTTTTATTCTCTCAGTACATACACACACACGTGCACAATTATTACTATAAATGTATACGATACGGAGGAGACCCGTCACGTACGCGGTATACTTTCGCTTTGTAACCTTATAGATCATGTGTTGCTGCACAGCTGTCGATCATCATCACACGGGTTAGTGATAGGTTGTTGCTACCAAAATCGGTCGACCTCTTGCACGATTCGGTTGGGTGTGCGCATGTGTGTAGTTAGAGAGCCTGCACACCGGAGAATGGTCGCTTGAAACCTTATCGAAGTATTCGGAGACGGTGCGCCGCCGTATTGTTCGTTTTTCATTATTATCAACAGCAACGCAGAACATTACATATGCGTTTCGTGTGGTATGTTTCAACGGTAATTAATCGCATCATATTGGACTAGGAAACCGAAAAATATTTGTATTACTCGAAATTAAAATATGTTATTGAATCGATCGGGTCAAATAGAAATTACGTACGTTAATAACGGAAAACGATCAGAAACGGCGTCACCGGTGACGATTCTCTGATATAGTATAAGATGTCTAGGCGTAGGTACACGTACACACTGCATTGAGAAAAGCGCGTGAGGGCGAAAAAATGATAAATATTTAATATCAATTCAGAGAAAAGAATAAAAAATACCGTAATATAAGATTTTGATTACATTTTCTCTTGCTCTTCTTGCGATGTAAACAAAACACGTTATAACATGTTGAAATAATTTTTGATGAGTAGAAAACTGGGCGTATCCCCCCCCCCCCCCCCCGAATCATTGATAGCTTCATATTTACAAGATATAGTTAAATTTATACAGTTATTCGTAAATCTTATGGATTTAATTAGTTAGTTATTGGCGTACTCGGATGAAGTAGTCTTATAAATAACAATATTGAATACATTATTATTAAACCCAGTATTGTCGACAGTACTGTACTGTAGACCCAGTATGTCGACCTAACACTACATTTTGTGGTGACAATTGCTCAGTCGATGATCGATAATTGTAGTATTATGTTGCGTTTTGTTGTCCACAACTACTGCCGGTCAATCAAACGCAACATACTGTTTTATGCATCTGCTGGAAGCGATTTGTGAACTCGTGTTCGGTATTGGGTAATATTACCGTGGTGACAAATCGCGTATGAAAGAACATAGCGCTTTCTAATATAAATACATATACGTGCACGTGTGTGCGTAAAATAAGATTGTGATCTTTATATGCTTGCATAGTAGTTTTGTACACGAGATATGGATCTGATCGGGACAACGTTTACATTGTGTTTGTAAGTAACTTTTATTTGGAATACATTTTGCACGTCGTTAAAACAACTTTAAATACAGAATCAACAAAGAAATGTTGTTTAAAATCGGAACATTTGAAACGGTACATCATGTAAAATGTACTGCATTATTCCTACTCCGATATAACGAGTAGACTTCTAAAAACATTGACATTTTTCTCAACAAGTTCAATCTAATGCAAATTATTTTTTTTTTTATTTGAACTATATTTAAAAATGCTGGAAAAATTTTATGTACAATCTACATATCATTATTTTACGTATTTCTCTCCGGTTTGACATGATTTCATGAGTTATGCGTGCGCCCTGAATTTTACGATTTCATGAGTTATTTGTGTACGTCGAATTCGCGTACGTTTACTGTTAATCATTTTCTAATCGAAATAGTTTTAAAATTGTTTCGAATGAAACAACTTTATTTTTTATTTTCGAATACAATGGCCACTATAATATTATATTATAGCGCTTTCGATTTTTATATTTCATTTCAACACACTAAGGGCATACATTTTCTCATCGCGCACCCATGACACAGAAATTGAAGAGGTCAAAAGCTAATTCTAGTCCCAATAAGAGTAACAAAGGAAGTTTATGTGTGTGTGTGTGTGTGTGTGTGTGTGCGTGCGTGTATGTATGTGCGTGAGTAACGTATTTAGATTCCCGCGTCATGCACGAAACCGCAACATGTGATACGAGAAAATATATTTTTTTTCAATCTAACATAACTCGGAGGCTTTCCCCTTTTACATAGAAGAAAAAATCTCATATGAAGATTGACCAGGTTTAATTTCATATGGTCAGTGGTGGGTGTACGTGTATGACTCAAAACTAGTTATTCCTACGTAGGCATTTATGTACATACATGCAATTAGTTTAGATCATACGTCATGCAGATAGTGGTCATCCGCTGTTGCAGAACAATTGTTAAAAAAAATTTACACGTTTAGTATTTAAACAACTTGAACATTTCGAAGAAAAAGAAACGATTACCTTTGTATTTGTCGAACAAATTAGAAATACGTAACGGTTGTAAAGTATCACTTTGAATGCCGATATATATCGCAGACGCGTGTGAATAGTATTTATAATGAATCTCTGGTAAAAGTATTGAAAAACGTTTGCGTTTGACTTATTACATTATTTTAGCCACGAGTTGTATGTTATTGGAAACTTCACACGGAGTATAAAAATTATCATTGTTTTTACGTTTTCCTGAACCACGTGAATGCTACTATTGTTGTAATTCTTATACTCAGGGCTCGGAACTGTACGCGTTTGCATGTTTTTGAAGATTTATATAAAAAATTGTAAATCATCGCAGAGATGTATACGAAAATTCGATTTTTGTTATATCGTATTGTTTATTTCACATTTTCCGGACTTACCGAGTACGTTTTCGTACTTAAGCACGTACACGCTCTCGGATTTCATTGCGTTGCTTGTCGCGACGGTGTGAAGTTCCGAGCTTCGAATTTACTATCGGTAAAACACGCCCGAACACAACGCGCGCATATCACACAGGTCGTTAAATCGATTGTGCTCACCCGTATTGGATACGACATTGAAAAAAATAAAAAAAAGTTGCGCCAGGTAATTGTGATGGTTTGACGTACGTATAAACGTTATCGCGAACCGCTGAACGTGTCCGGCCGAAGAGTTGTTGCTGTGACGCGCAGTGCCGTGGTATACGTCAATGCGGGTGCACGCGGCCCGTGTCGGATCGGCCGTGCAACAGGTTTGACGGGTGATGATCGTAATTGGTATTGATAGATATCGTAGATCATAGTATCTAAATCAACAGATTAATCGGTTACCGGTTAGCGAAAATCGAAAACGAGACTTTTGCTACCCCGTCCCCGGTGCGCGTTGCGTTTTTCATATTATTATTATTATTATTATGGGTGAAAACATTAGGTGACCGCGATAATGATATCCGACTAGAACAACAATTTTTTTTTTTTGTTTTTCCCCGGCTATCGTCTAATCGATCAGTATAATACACACATTCGAGACATTT
The DNA here is from genome assembly GCF_003268045.1 of Sipha flava. Taxonomy (NCBI): domain Eukaryota; kingdom Metazoa; phylum Arthropoda; class Insecta; order Hemiptera; family Aphididae; genus Sipha; species Sipha flava. The sequence goes on from NW_020271726.1 coordinate 353,158, forward strand.
TCCCCGTTTGCTAACTCTGAGCGCGTAAAGCAGGGTTAATTGCCAACGATTACAATGAAAAAAAAAAAAAAAAAATGAAAATGAAAAAAATTGTTGTAATAATACCTATACGACTGGTTGTGATCAAGTCGATTTGATGTGTATGTACAAAATACATAACAATACATGTGAATAAACAAAAAAAAAAAAATAGATAAAATAAGAAGAAAAAAAGAAAAAAAAGAAGAAACAATTAATTCGATATACTCTTTGTTCCCGCCCAACAAAATAAAAGAGAAAAAAATCTATGGTTTTCAAAATAATATTTTTTCCCGTTAAAATAAATACACGAGGCAAAATATTAACAATTCTTTGATACAGATGTGAAAACAAACAGTACCCTGTGACCATGTATATCATATTACTTTGTTTTGTACGTGTTTCGAGTGATTTTTTCAACTAATGTCTTTTTTTTCGTATATAGGTCTGTGCCAGCATGAGAATAGTGACCTCATGGATTTTCATGTCTCTACTGACCGCCATATTCGAATCGTCTCAAGGCCATGATCACCACAAAGCTCTTAACAGTGAGTACACAAGTCATGTTATTTTATTAATTCGTTATTGATGATTTAAGTTTTGATTAAGCGATAAACACTACGTAAACAGTGTGTTCCACTGATTTTAATCTATTGGTTCGAATCAGAACATATGTTTACATAGTTTCATATCATAATTGTACGCGCGTTGACACTATAATATTATAATAAAATAGTAATTTTATTTTTTTAATTTCACATTATTTTTAATTAAAAAAAATAATACATTTCACGACAAAAATAAAAAAAATTTACTATTTTATAAATGTTATTATAAGAATAAGTTAGTAAAATCTTTTGTGAATAAAAACGTTCATCCTATTTTTTTCGTTTTGCATTACAATAAAACCATAACGTAATTTTTACGTCATCATATTATTATCTTCTAGAAATTCATTTATCCTAGTGCAATATATTCATATAATGCTATAAAAGTCTCCAGGCGGTAGTTCCTCAAACTGCACGACGAAGAAAAGAACAAAGGAAAATACAATACAATGCAAGTCATACCAGGACTTGTTTTACATTTATTTAAACGCCACAGTGCTGAAACATTATAAGATGCTGGGTTGGAAAGAACATTTAATTATTTCTAAATCATTTTAAATCAAAATACGTATGTGACATTATAATTACTGTTGTGCACTGGAGTTTGAACAACTATAAATAGGCGATGTAATTCATGAAAGTTTACATTTCAAAAACTCGTTTAATACGGTTAGATAAATCAAATATATAGTTATCTATTGTATTTCATTTTTAAGTACTATTATATTACGTACAAAAATCGGTTGTATCGTTTTAGCGATTTCGTTTTCATATCGATTTCCTATTCATTACCCGAAGGGTCGTACGGTTATCTCACAGCGGTGCATCGAATTTCTACGCTTTTAGGTTTCGCAACACTCTTCAAAATGTTTCACGAGGTATTCAATTTAAAATCGTTAATTGGTTTAATTTTCCGTGACATATGTAATAAACGTGTAAATATGACGCAAAAGTTAGTACTAATGAAATAATATTTGTGAATAAAAATCTAAAAAATTATGACGTCGCGTCCATCGACTTAAATATCAATTGAAATTAAAACGCGATTTTAAAAATCGCAGTAGAGTCCGTGTAGACGAACCGACCGTTTGAGAGGGCCGATGACGGTTCAAAAACGGTTCTCGAGACGATGTCAAACTGCGGTCGAAGTAGGAACTCAGCCCGGAGCAACGTCCAAATTTTAGCACTCATTTCTCTTCTTCTTCGTCCTTTACTCCGCCGGTCACATGCACTCGTGGCCCGTCTCTCCGCGCGTGTCTCTCCGCCACCCTTCGCTGGTCGTCACACGGTTGACCAGCAGTCCCCTAGTAGGGTAGTAGTAGGCCCCGTGTCACTGACCACTCCGAGCAACCTGTGCCCCGTATTCCACGGCCCAGCAATAATACCCTTCGCGGTGTGCATGCGCAGATTACAAGATCAACAAGAAACCGTGCTTGGTGAACGGTCTGGAGGGCACGTGCATGTTTGTGTACGAGTGCATCAACAGCAACGGCCGGCACATCGGCATGTGCGTGGACACGTTCATGTTCGGTAGCTGTTGCGCACACAATCTGACCGCGGCACAAGTGGCCATGTTACCGGACGCATCCGAACCGGCCGTGCTGTTCACGCAGCCGGGTGGCAACGGTGTGTCGCAACGGCCGCAACACCGGCCGCAGCATCGGCCGTACCGGCCGTCCCAGGTGATGATGCGGCCCAACAACGCGGACGCGGACGGCGCGGCCATCACGCCGTCGGTGGACAAGAAATACCATTACCAGCCGGCGTCGGCCACGCAGCAGACGCCCAACCTGTCGGCGCACGTCAATCGCGTGCCGTCCACCAACTTCATATCCAACAGCCGGCCCAATTTCATGTCCAGGCCTGCTGCACTGCCGTACACCACGACCACCGCCCCGGCCACCACCACCACAATCTTCACCACGGTGGCGACCATCACCACCACTACCACCACCGGTCAACCAGCCAACCAGGAAGTGGACGACAACGACAACAAAGTGGACTCGGTCTGGTCCCACAGGTTCGTACAATCATGGCGACTAGCGTACTCGGTGATAACTAGGGCCCGGATTTTAATACAAAGTGCAAAGTTTTTTTTTTTGGCTGATCATGCACAATGCTCTATAAAAACATAGTTCGGTTCATGTAACAAGGGATTCAAAGTTACAAATTTTATTTTACATTTTTATGCATATTTCAACGTTTTTTCACTTTTAGAGCATCTTTAGTATTATTGGGCTATTTGGTTGGTTTTTAATACATATTTGTTCAATATACTAAACAAACTTAGCCTATTAAAAATAAAATTAAAAGATAAATTATTTTATTGATATTTAAGTAGGTTTACCAGGTTTTTCCGTATACATTTTCAATTTTTATTTTTCGATTCAGTTTTTATCTTATTTTAATTTATTATTGACTGTGGAGCGTCACCGGTATTCGGTCAAATAACAAATAAGCAGTAAGTTTATGTTACATCGCAGACGTTGCTCGTATTATGTGTGTTTGTGATTTTGATGTACTAAATAGTGTGATAAATAATGTCTAACGTAAAAAAATATATGTAATTTTTAGTAATTTTTGTGGTAAAATGCATTTTTTGAGGACATTTTTGGCTATTTTTTAAAGCATATTTGTATGGATTTAGGGGAATTTAAATTGGGGCCTAGTGATAACATATGTATACGTTTTGTTCTTGGATTTCAGTGCGTTTTTTTTTTTTTTTTTTGTTATTTTTCATTGATACTTACTCCTTTAAACTAAGTGATGACTAGTAGAGCTGAACCGACCAGTCCGTGGAAAGGATTATAATTATTTAATCCCGATTTAGATTCAATATCTTTTTTATTCGGATCCCTGATTAAACTGTGACGACGATCAGATTTTTTTTATATTGTTATTATAGGTATTGGATCATTTTTTATACAGGATGTAAGGGTGTTTATGACAGGTTATTTATAATGGTGTGTCCAAAATGAATCTAAAAATCCTAAGACGGATTGTGTTGCATGTCCAACACTAGTAATTAGAAAATTATATTTTTGTCTCTATATTTTAAATTTTTCCCGAATTATTATAGCCTAACATATAGAAGCTACAGTTTAACTACGGAATATTGTACTCTTGTATCAATAAATTCATGATTTATTCGACCGTTTTTCGGTTTATACGTCAAAATTACGTTTTAGATCAGGAATACTATTTAAGTATAGAATATTTTTTGGTTCGTTTTTACAATATTACTTTTAGTTTTTCGGTCAAAAAGCACATTTTTATAATAGTATAGTAAAATCTGAACCCAGAAATAACCAAATACACAATATTCCGCGATCGCGTTCTCGTAGACGTTTGTTCAATATTATTTTCAATTATTTTGCTGCACAGATCGACTTCGGTTGACCCAACTTTGATAGTTAATAAATATACCATTAATGTCTATAATACAGTTGTTTACTTAGTTATCATAATTAGAGCTTTGAACTCAGTGGTTTCTCGTAACATACCTCGAGCTATATATTTACGTAGTTTGTCACATTGCAATTCAAGATTTTGAGTGAATACAAACAGATTGATTCCACAACGTAGCCTTAGATTTACCCGTAACAAACTTATCGATCGTACGACGGAATGGAAAGGTTAGTGCCGTATCGATGTTGCGAAATGCGATGAAAGCGTCGTATTTGTTCGATACTTTATGCATACGGTTAGGTCGGCAAAGGTGTTTTTGTTTTTCCTCTCTGAACTCGATTCAAACGAAAAGTAATATTATTTACCGTCACTACCTCGGAGAGTGTTTACCAGTACTGCAATTTATTCATGGTCGGGTATTCCTTACGTTTTCAATATTTTTCAAACCAATTTTTAAAAAACGTATTTCGTCAACGTTTTGAGACGGTTTTCAATACATTCGAATCGTTATTGTTTCGATTAAATCGAGCTTCTAACACGTAACCTCCCGGCACCCATAATGTACTCTCCTCTCGCGACCGGCCGTACGACCTGATCGTACAACGTTCAGACGTGCATCGTTAAGCCGACTGACGCTTTTGTCGTTCCAGGCCTAGCTGGAGTTCGAGCGCGAGCAGCCATCACGGGTTCATCACTAAGCCGAAGCCACAGCCGCACTTGAGACCGCAGTACACGATGCCGCCGACGACCACTACGTCGGCCACCGGCGACACGAACGCTCCTCACACATCCTCGATCGTGACGACGACCACCGCACCCGTGGCCGTGACGTCGACCACGACGTCGACTACCACAACGACCGCCGCGACACCATCTCTTCTACAGCCAACCACCACCCCCGGGAATCCGTCGGCCACCGGTACAGAGGTCGCGCCCACACCCGTATACGGAAAACCGGAAAAACACACGGCCAAACCAGGCGTGTCGGCCGAGCTCAATCAAAAATCAATGCGTACGTATATACATTTACCATTGTCCCACGAGGATTAAATTAATATTTGCGTTGATCCTTTTAGTGACTTTTAAATAGATTCGAATTTTTTTTCTTCTTATTTTGTTATAACTCACATGGGGATATCCGTTTATTAATTTTTTTTTTTTTTTTAATGAGCGCATACCGATTAAAGTTTACATAAAAAGTATTGGATCTCGTAACGAAACAACAATAAGTGATTGTAGACGAATAACAGTAGAAGAATGTATCAAATTTATAAAGGTAAGTTGTGGCCTCACAGATTTTCCGGTAACCGAGACGAGTCATTCACCGATGCGTCTTAGTCTAACGAAAGTGAAAGTGATGGACGTTCGCATCAATCAAAATATAACAAGAGTGGAGACAACAACATAGGTACAAGTAGAACACGAGTATCGGTACGTGTATAACATCAGTTATATTCTAAAGAAAGGACCAGCAAATGAGTCGGGAACATCAGCAGTTCAGCATTAAATTTAGTTTTCCTGATCATAATTACATTTATTTTGGAATCCATATGAGTTATTTGAAAACAAACAAAACAATTTGATCATCTATGTCAACACTGGCGGAATATCGCAATGATTAGACAATCCTCGAGGGAAACTTTCGTGTTATGTGACTTCAATTTTCAATTTGTTTTTGCATTTATATAGCTTGTGGCCAAGCGCCTTTGCATCCCAGACACGAGGTGCGGATCGTCGGTGGCAGAAACGCCGCTTTCGGCAGTTGGCCTTGGCAGGTACGTTCGATTAGTGTGGTAAACTGTATACTAAGTCGAAATAAGGGTATTTAAAAATATACAGAATAACATTGATCGTTGCCATCAAAGCCATGCAATGTTTAAAAAAAAATGTTATACCTATCGTTACATGATATTTTCTATATCTATTTTCGTTGAACTCGGTATACATTTTGTATCGGCCGGCAGTACAGACAAAATCGTGTACACTGTCCGATTTGACCAGTTCGGTATATTTGGTTTTCTTGCATAATTATTACAATTGCTGTTGTTGTTCGCTGTACAGGTTTCTGTGCGAAGGACGTCGTTCTTCGGGTTTTCAAGCACGCACCGATGCGGAGGAGCTCTGTTGAACGAGAACTGGATAGCGACGGCCGGCCATTGCGTTGACGAGTGAGTAGAAAGCATAAGTAAAATTAAGAAATACGTAAAAAAAAAAAAAAAACGACCACACACGAACGCGTCTTCTAATCTGTGAACAATTTTTCAGTTTGCTGACATCGCAAATACGTATAAGAATTGGCGAGTACGACTTCTCGACCGATCAGGAGCCGTACCCGTTTGTGGAACGCTCCGTCGTCCGGAAAATCGTTCATCCCAAGTACAACTTCTTCACGTACGAGTACGACTTGGCTATGGTACGGCTGGACTCACCGGTTAAGTACACACAACACATAGTGCCCATATGCTTGCCCGGCTCCGACGACCTTCTCATCGGTGAAAACGCCACGGTCACCGGTTGGGGGCGGTTAAGCGAAGGAGGCACCTTACCGTCGGTGCTCCAAGAGGTATGTAGTAATGTCGTTCGATGTTGTTTCAGAAGGACAGAGCTCTAGACGTTTTGAAAAAGTTTAATCTGAAATTCAACAATCACCTTTCATTCCTTTCCGTGACACATTTAATCTAAAAGCTTAATATTGATCTAAACAATTATTCTAGGACGCTTATTGTCCCTTACTTAAGAACGCAAAAATGTTGCTTCACCGGATGTACCTTATTATACAATTCCACGCCACAGTATCTTAAACAATATCGTATCATGACTCCGTGCCGATCAGCTGTTGTCAATATCGTTTTTGAATCCGACACAGTCGGCAGACGATTTGAAAATAATCGTTTCGAAACGTAACCTACGCGCGTTTATCTGCCGTCTACATAAAAGTGCACGATTTCCGTTTATTATCACTTAAATTGTATTTTGTCAGAACTAAATATCTCAGCTAACAATACTAGATGTGCTCAATTATCCGCTCACAAATAACGTGTAACGTGTCATTTCTGAAATCGATATTGTAATCGCAACATACTTCGTTTTCGATAGTTGTTTTTCACGAAACGTACTATTTATCCCGGACGGTTAGTTCGAATTAACCGATGTTCAACGAGCCTAATTTATCAAAATTTCAACGGACCACGATATCAGTACGAAGATTAAAGTTAATTATAACTCGTTGTAATAGGTGACTGTGCCGATCGTTAGCAACGACAAGTGTAAAAGTATGTTTTTGAGAGCTGGCAGACACGAATACATACCAGACATATTCATGTGCGCCGGATACGACGACGGCGGCCGTGACTCGTGTCAAGTAAGCTGAGTTCTGTAAACGGACGTTCATTTCGTTTATAGTTTTCAACTTCCCGTACAAAAATTTTAATAATTCATTTTAATCTCAAAAGGGCGATTCCGGTGGGCCGCTGCAAGTGAAAGGTAGAGACGGACGCTATTTTCTGGCTGGCATCATAAGCTGGGGTATCGGATGTGCCGAAGCTAACCTGCCCGGCGTGTGTACCAGGATATCTAGATTCGTACCTTGGATTCTGCAAACAGTCACTTAGTCACAATATTATTATTACCTATTTTTTTGTTTTCTTTTTTGTCACGAGACAATTGTTTGTATGGACGGACGCCTGATTTGACTCGGTCAAACATGTGATTTAAAAGTTGAAGTACCGAATCGGTAGACACGTGTACGTAAATTTTCAACGTCGAAGAAAATATTATTTTAGATTATTTTTTTTTTTTTATTAACGCATATGTAAATAGTTTATAAATATTTAACCATAATTGATATTAAAAAAGAAACCTTGCGTTGAATCTTTCTTCTATATGCGAATAAAACTATATCTACTGTAAGAAAAGTTTAATAAATTATTGATTTGAAAATCATGCACAATAGTATTTACATTATTATACGACTAAGAGTGTTGTTAAAATTAGACAAAATTTGAATATCGTAAATATCCTATTTTTCGTATACAATATTGATAATGTTAATGTATCATACCGTATTATTGTGTACGCCTGTAACTAAACTATTCGATATTACAATAAGTTTATTTCGAAAAACTCAGATAAATTAACCTTTCAATAGAGTGGTAAAGTACGTTATTTTAATGAACATTGAACAATGTTGGCACCTAAATGTATTGATGTAGGTATAATTATAACACGATATAAATTGGAAATATTAAGTTGTACTTTTTATAAGAACCATAACTGTCATAATTAAAAAATATCAATTATTATAATCTTACAAATAAGTTAATAAGTACAGCAAATTTTAGTTTTACTTAAAATACCAATACAGTATAATACTACAAATAAATACACATTTTTATTTGTGCACAAAATAACAATCTATTACATCATAATGATCGCATTGTATTTTACATATTGTTTACATAACGAAAAAGAAAATTTCGATTACGAGGGATATACTTTATTTAAAAACATAATAGAGAAAATAACAAAATATTCTTCCTATGATTAGATATTTATCCAAACATAATGCATATGGTTACATATATCTGTAAACATATTTACTTTCACAGTGACTCACTTTTTTAAAGCATTGAATAAATTAAAAAAGATAAAATTTTTAGGTCGAGTGAGATACAGGGTGGGGTGAATAATATTTTCGAATGAGTTTTTCAAACTTGAAACCAATGTACCATTGATCTCGATAAAACGATTTTGAATGAAAAAGATAGGATTATATTTCTAAAGATGGTTGATAAAAAAAAACCAAAATTTTTTTATATGAGGTAAGTAGAACTTTTGCAAAAAAAAAAAGTTATGTTGGTAGATAAGTAAATTACATTAAAATTTGATTCTATACCCTTTGTTATCAAACTATAAATGATTAAAATTTGGAAAAATGGAAAATTTCAAGTGGCTTAAAATCTACCAATTTCATTAAACTATTTCGAAGCAATGAAATTTTTAAATGTTAATACGAATACCTACTCAGTAAATGTTTCAACAGTTGGTGATGATCAGAGTAATCCTTTGAAATCGTTTATACATCCGCAAAAAAAATGAAATACGAGTATATCATGTGGAGTAAAATCATTAAATTCCTTTTTTTCACTCAAAATCTAAAACATAAAATATAGAAAAAAAGAACAATGAAATTAATAAATAATTAAAAAAAAATACGAAAAATGATGACTTATATAACACTACCAATAGAAAAATGAATTGTTAAATGTAAAGGACATAAAATACATAAAGATAATATTTTATTATTAAAGCTAAGGATTTGGTCGTAGCCATTTTCTTCCAAAATTGGGACATACTTTTCGGTCCATTTTATTCAAAATAAAAAATCAAATCTTGACCATTTTACTCTAATAAGAAATTATGAATAAAATTAGGTAATGTTTATGCATAATACAAATTAAATGATTAGCAAAAATGTATTTATATGAATAAAAATAGATAAATTAACATAATATAAGGGTAAATATTTTTATATTTAGAGGAAAATTGACAAAATTTTAGACCTAAAAGAATTTTGGAGGAAAATGGAATCCATTCTAATTCAATTTCTAAAGATATCAGTCTACATTTTAAGAAACGTTTAATACAGTATTATAAGTGATTATTAGAAAGTTAGAAAATCGATAAACGAAAAAATCAAACCAGAATTGTATACTGTAACAAATATTGAAGGAAATCCATTTTAAGGTCCAAAATTAAAACATCTCTTATACCAGGGATGAGCAACTCAAAATTACTAGAGGGCCAATTTTTAGAAAATTAAAATCTAACAGGCCAAAGCATAGAAAAAAAAACATTCAAAATATGAATTTTAATTAGCATCTATACATATATACACGGAAATAATAAATTTAACACACACAACAGCACGATACGAATGATATGAAGAAACTGATATAGTTAAATAGTTCCGTACGAACAGCTATGGTTGAAAGCTATACTTATACATACATATGACATTTAAATATTTAACAGTGTTTAATACTTAATAATAATTATTATTTCGATGTCAGAATATCGATGATAAACTTTAAAATTGTATGATGTAATTTTAAAATATAGTACGGGCCAGATAAAAAAAGCTCATGGTCTGGATGTGGCCCGCGGGTCGATAGTTGCCCACCCCTGTGTTATACAAATGTAATTTTATATAAACAATCGGTAGGTAACTTAATATGAAAGAAAACTCGAACAATAAGTTTATGTATACGTAAGTATTATTACGGATCGTTTGATAGTTAAATTTAATGAATTCGAAAGAGAAAAAATAATTGCATCCCTCGAATATGCGCTTGTGTTAAAACTGAAATAAACAGAAATTATTGTAGTCCCATCTACAACGTATGAAATATAAAGCACGGAATTGTATTACGAAATGTCCAATAGTTTATTGATGACAAATCCGTTTCACGATCCAATACATCGGGTTATGCGGAAGTATATTAACAATACCTACGTATATAGGTAAATCGTAGAACGATAATTGAACAAAAAATTATTATTATTCATTAGCAGTTCGACCAGGTTATTTCGCTGATTCACTAAAAGCACGAATATTTCAATGTCGTCCTACGATGGAAACGATAAAATCGCACGACAGTGGTTTTGTCATAACGTTAATCTTTCACGTTTCAGGGTGTACACAAACTATTTTTTATAGTTTGGGACTGCCGTATATTTAATTTATATTGTATTAGTTTATTAAGCTAAAGTAATCAGTGTTGGTTTTTATTTGGTTTAATATTTTTCATTAAGTTATGTATGTTTTCACCAAAAGCGACGCCATATGAAAAATAAAAGGTGTACATCAATCTTACCGATACTCCGTACACGATTCGCCGGCAGCCGTAAACCGTGAAGGATTTACATGGAATTATTCGCTTAAATTTCTCGAAACAAATGAATCACGTGCGCAGTGTGTCCGGTTTCTGTTAAATGGCGATGTAATTGCACAACATTTTCATAGGTTCGTACGAATTTTTTCGCTCGACCGCTCGTGCACACGACGCGGTCACATCTCCGACAAACGACTGCGAAATGCTGTCGTGAGACGTTCTTAATTTATGCGGCGAATTCGTTCTGGCGGTTATGTAACGATGGGTGGTTTCGTGCGGTTTGTCCGACGGGTCTCCAGGATGTGTTTACGCGCGAGAGGAGAAGAAGAAGTAAAAAAGAAGAGAAACAATCGTGAACCGACAAATCCGGTGTGTTGCGGTAGGCCACGCGTTGTAGTCGAGGCATCGGACGTAAATTTACGAATTTTCAGAGCGTACCGTTAATGATAAACAGTGAACCTACGTACGCACACGCTGGTGATGAGCGCTTCTTGAAAGTGAATCGATCTTACGAACAGATCGAATTCGGAACGAATTATTCGTGACGAGAACAGATGATAGTGTCAGCACTGTGAAGAGATCGGAAATCGGATCAACAATTGATAATGACTCGTTGGGCATAATATGTCTTGTCAAAGATATGATTTGTTTTTCACTTTTAAGAGATTGATTCAAATCGCACACACACACACACACACACATTTATGGATAACCATCGAATGAGTGAGCGCGAGTGAAAAGAAATAATAAAAAATTATTACGTTTCAAAGTTCTGTGTAAACAGAGCGGTTTTTTTGTTCGTTTATTCGTTCATTTGTTTTTCCTCCCCCCTAGCGATCGCTAATGAGTTCTGCGAGGTGTGTTCGTGCCGAACCGTCCACACGTGTGTCGTTTCGCAGTGTTGCTATGTGATGTGTTCAGTTAATACGTGTGCGGGAGAAATTAGTTTTATGAAAACATAAGTTGCGCGACTGTAGCACTACGTGTACAAAAAACGTTATTTTTAATATTGAAACGCATTATATTGCGCGTGAATATGGTTGGTTGGTTGGTTGGTTAGTTTTTTTTTTTAATCTGGCCGTTTTTCGAGACGAAAATAATAACAATATTATGTGAACGAGAACCATTGTTATTTTACCTATATATATATATGTATCGAGGGGCCAGGAGCTTAATCAACTTGACCTATTGATATCACGTTTTTAGCTAAAAAAAAAAATTAAAAATTGAAGAAGAGTGAACGTACGGGGTGATTCACCATTATATTTCATTATGACGTTTTGTACAAAAGTTTATGTTAATTTTATTATTATGACACCATCGAGGGCCCGGAAGGCACTTGTCCATTCGCCTTTCTGGCTAGTCCGTCTCTATGTACGTGACGGCATCGAGAACTCGATAAGCAGCGTTGGCGGATCTTGAGAACAGGGGCTAACGAACGAGAAAACTCGATGAACACCGCTGCCAATAACTCGTACCTATGCGAGATCATACATAAAAAAATGAAATCATTAGCTGTTCAACAATGATCGTAACCGTAGCCACTGCACATATCACGTGAACGTCGATTGCGAGAATATGTAAAGCGTTCGTTAAAACACTGATCGGAATAAACCTGCGTTTACGGTGACAAAACATGATATACCGATATAATACGCGAAAGTGATTCTATATATAAAGCGCAACGACGAGTACAAACAAAACTATACCCATTTTTTACCGATTTTTAAAGTAACATAAATACAATTAAATACATTTTTATCTCGGGAAAATGTAGATACTCAAATTCAACGTACACTGTTAGACTTAGAATTTCTTTATACTATTTAACTGATTAAATCGTTATTGTTTTCTCGGTCGAATTGAAGAACAATAACTATAAACAAGCACCTTGCTTGTCTCTGAGATTAATTTTGAAATACTATGTTCGATGCCGCAGTAATTTATGAAATGACTGACCGTAACATACAGATCAAATAAAAAGACTTAAGTTTGTTTATTTATTCTTCCAAAACCAGTTCTGCAATTTGCTTATTCCCTTTTAAATTTTAGGTGAGGTTAATTTAAATATTATAAAATATGTTTGTATGCATTTTTATGAAAATCCGACATACATTCGATAGTAATAATTTGCATAATACTAAAAATTGAATATGTATATAATAAAAACTCTTGTTTGAATAACAAAAATTAAATTTGCATTAATGTATCTGTATTTAATAAGGTAAAATGCAATCTGATGTCCATAAATAACATAAGTTATAAAATTATCGAAAACGAGTTTCAAACATGATTTAATTAATTATATACTTAATTAAATCTCGAATCAACGGTTTTAAATACGATTATAACAGCTGGAATCGTGGAAAAGTCGATGGGAAAAAGTCGCAGGTTGCATAAAAAGTAAACAAAAAAAGTATAGTGTTCAGTATATTACTTAATATTGAAAGGCATTAAAAATTTGTCATTTACCTATTTGACGAGTCGCAATTAAACGAACTTGCACGAAGAAATGTACACGACTCCATTTAGACTATCTAGACTCAATAGTAATTACGATTTAAATTATATTTATTATGATGCAGAAAGTAAATGCGAATTACTCGGTCATGGTAATAAAATTGTAAATTAAGGTGTTTTACTTAATTTTAATTATATTAATTTCCATTTGATACAAGTCTCACTGATGCAATATTATTACATTTTAGTCGTTTCTTAGTATTCATTTTTTTGTAAACTCGAAATCGTGATTAATTTTTATGCGAGAAATGTATTTAGATTCATAGATGATGTTAATGCATTATTGCAATAATCGGATACTCGGGTACAGTTTAACTGACATCGATTTAGATACAAATCACTTGAGAACTGGATATTAGTATGAAAATGTTCAAGCCATTGATTCCGCCACGTTATAGCCGTGAAATACCGTTTAAAGGCCATACGATGGTGCACTATCATCGATAATGACTGGTTTCAATTTTATACGTATACCTACATCCCGCGCGCGTTTCCATAATTTATGATGTTTTCCGGTACCGGTATATTCGTCCACAAGCGCATAACAGTTGTACTCGATAAGTTTTTTACCACAAAACCATCCATAAATACCATATACATTCCGACAGCTCACGTCCGGGTATATTATTATTACTAATAACTCGTTTATTTCGAAGGCATTATAATTAGGCGGTTGTTTAACACTTTTGTGTTATTTTAAAAGGTACTCGTCGATTGGAATAATATATTACGGTGTGTTATGGTAACGGATTTAGAGCGTTTTGCTTAGGCAATTCAGATGACTTGTTTAGAATACCGTGAAATTAAACGATGATGTCATACGATATCATACTACGAGTTGTACCATTAGTCTCTCCAAAATCTATTTAAAGACGTTTATCGGTCCCATCAGTTTCGAACCGTAATGGTCGTTCGGTACGATTGTTTTTCCGTTGTAAATAATCGCCTCAACCTTGTATCCATATTTGTTTTCTTTACGTTCTTTATATCTCTCGTAAATTAAATTAATGTTTAAAAATCCTATGTACGTTTTAAATAAAATAAATTTGGTAATGTAAAATTAATTCTAATATTTCTATAAATTAAATAAATCATTAAATAATAATAAATAAATAATTAATCAATTACATAAATAATCACATTTATTATTTGTTATAAAATCAAAAATGACAGGAACAATGCTGTTGTTTAACGGTTGTTTTCATTTATTTTTTATAATATTTGTTTCACAAATAACTTAACTCGTGTTGGTCATATTTGAATGACAATATATTATATTTTAATATGTATACTAAATTATAATACGCGTTACATGTAAATACACTGTGTACCATATTGCACCTGTACGGTAGTACCTCATAATAATTAGATAAGTATTATAGTATTAAATTAATATTATTTTATTATTACACAAGTAATATTTATTTTTATTTTTATATTACTATTATTAATATTCGTCTAGACATTGACTACCTCCTATAACGTATCCAAGGTGATTAGAAAATTTAATTATATCTCTCTTAGTAACACTATAAAAATATGACTTCTGTAAAAGAGTAAAATATACAATATTAATAATCGTATAGTCTTTCTTTTTAGATAATATTATATTTTTATGGTTCTAGATATAAATGTAACTAAGTTGCACGAGTGCTTATTTTTAATGCGATTTTTAAAATCAAATTAAAAAATTAAATGTTCGTAATTAAATCCACTACACTAATAAAAGTATTACGTTATAAATGACTGAATTTTTATAAAGCGAATACTCTAACTGCTATTTGTAAAAAAAAATTCATATGCATTTAAAAATAGATACAGAAAATACATGTAGCGTTTTATTATGTGATCACAAATTTCTATAACTATTGTAATACTTATGAGTTTACATTTTTGGTAAATTAAATTTCGTTTTTCTTGTTATGTGAGGCATACTCGTAAACCTTTAAGCCACCAATGAACCGAGTAAATCAAATATTTCTATACACAATCAAAATTCTATATAGCAATTCAAGTTTCGATATAATCACAAATAATCTTGACATTAATTTAAATCTAAAAAATAAATGTACAATGTTTCTTGTTTAGTTATCCTACACTAACCCCATTAAAGTGATGAAACAGTTTACAAGAATATTACATTTTTATTACTTTCAATAATAATAGTAAAATATATAAAGGTCAAATTTATTGCAACGATATATTTCACTCAACATATAAAATGTCGAATTCTCAATATTTGTGAATAGGTGATGCTCATTTTAACTAGTTACAGTAAACGTATACTTTGGAATAACCCAAATAAAAAAAAACCATATTACTTAATTAAATATGTTCAATAATAATATGCACAAAGGAATATGATAAAATATCGAATACGAATACACATTAAATAATGATATTTCAAATTAAAATAATATCTATTGCTCTATTTGAAGTTATCGCCGAATTACGTTGAATTTATAAGTTTCCATCAACATAAAAATTTTATTAGGTCTTCTAGAAGTAAAACCAATTACAGTAACTATATTAAAATTGTGACAAATAAAGTTTGTTGAATTTTCAATTTACACCATAATGTTCTAATGTTTTAAAGTTATTTAAAAAAAAAATATATAATTGTCATATCAAAACATTATATTGATTTATAATATGTACTTGTTTTTAACAATAAATTCACTTAATGGAAAACGGTTTTACATTTAAATTTTATTTAAGTAAAAATTATAAGCTATTACAATAACAATAAACGGTAAAACTGGATTATTGAGTATGCAATTTCTTTTACACAAATGTAAGAAAAGTACGCCGTAAAGTTACATTTGTATAATACACATATTTTATTTATTTATTTTATTTTTGCTTAAATCTTTTATATTAAGATGTTCTAGGAATTTATAATATTTTATACTACGTTTATTATTTTGGAATTCATTTTATGATTAGTTTTTTTCATTTAAAAAATCATCTACGTTTCATACCCACCAAGAGGTATTACAAAAAAATCCAGACACCGATGCCCTGTTGCACCAAACTCTTCGTTTTCTATCGGTAATTATTTTATCCATTGTTAAATTTTTATCTAACGATAAACTAACGTTTGTTAAATTAACACGTTTTAAATTTTGGAGTGTTTCCCAATAATTGTTTTATATTCAAGTTATTACCAATAAACTGGTTATCAAATAAATGGTATGGAGGTACAAGCTATATAATAATATATTTATCAACATTAGATAATGGCCACAAACATTGATAATGAAATTTAACCATACATACAATTTTCACGGCGATTAATCAGCCTCTAATTTAACTGTTGATAAAGTATATTTGAACCACAGATAAGACACAACAGTGAAGAAAATTGAATAGTAGTAAAGAATTAATATGATATATTATTAAAAGTAATACGTAATAAGAAATAATAAGTGAATATTATATAATATCATACCTCCGTTTTATTTCACCAGACGCATATTTTATATTTTGGTTATATTTGTAGTTGTTAAATAAAACCAATAAATTGCCTCATTGACCAGTAATTAATTTTATATTATTACTTTATTGCGACATATTTCGTTAAATATAAAATATACACGAAGACACGCAGAATACGAATGATTATGTTCGTCAAAGTATACTTTACGTATACCTAACCTACTGCCGATATCATCATTGGAAAAACTTATTTCAGATAATATTAAGGTAAAATTATTAATAAATGAATCAATGTAGATATATATCCACCTTGAAATGAATCGAACAAAAAAACTGGAGGAGTTTACATATACCAATTACAGCAGCGATCCTCACTACGCGGCCCACGGGCCGCATGCGGTCCTCGAAACGTTTTTTTGCGGCTCTCAGACTGACTGTTAAGGATAGTTATACCTACATAAATTTTAGAGTTATTAAAACAAATATTTTTTTGTAAAAATATTCAATATTTTATAAATAGGTACCAGTATATATTTTATATTTATACAACAATTTATGTACGGGCGGCAATTATCAAATGATTGTTAATAATAGATTAATAATAGACTTATCGGTAATTTCCAGAAGGCCTCGAACAACAAATGAAATATGTGACCTCGACGATTGCTCGGTCGTCAGTTTTATCTTTACTGTTTGTCATCAGTGGGGAGTTTTATCTATCTCAGTGCAAACATGTATAAGTTGAGCCAGTATTAATGTGATTTTAGTGCGGCCAACTTTATCATTGAACAAATTATTTTACGAACATAATACTTAGTTCATAAGTTTTAATTTTGTAATTAAATATGGCGGGAGTGTACTCAAAAGAGCGGAAACGAAAACTTGAGGATGAAAACCGTGCATTTCAAGCTGAGTGGGAGGGAGATTTTTTTTTTTACAAAAGGTAAGAAAGAAGGAACTGCCCTATGTTTGATATCTCGTGAAATGCTACATAGAAACAAACGTTATAATTTGAACAGACACTACATTTCAATTCATTCGCAGTTTGAAGAAAAATTCCCGAAAAAATCTAAAATCCGAGAGGAAAAATTGCAACCATTGAAAAATTCCTTTGCTTGTGAACGTAGTACCCTTTTAAATGCAATGAACAAGAATGAGCTTACTACAAAAGCATCCTACCAAGTAACAGAAATTTTAGCACAAAAGATGAAGCCGTTTTCTGATGCAGAAATTGTAAAAGAGTGTGTTGTCACCGTTTGTAAAACTTTGTTTTCACACTTACCTAATAGTAAGCAAATATTAGATGAAGTTTCTAAACTTCAGCTGTCTGACTCAATTTGCATGAGACGGTCACAAGACTTAGCAGCAAATATTGCACTTAACATTACCGATGAACTTCAGCAAAGCGAATGTTTTAGTCTTGCACTCAACTCATCCACTGACATAACGTCAATTTCCTAATTACTATTGTTCGTTAAATATGTATGCAAGGATTGTGTTGTTAAAGAACATTTTTTGGGCATGATTCCCATAACTGGACAAACTCGAGGTGTTGATTATTTGAACACAATAGTAAGTTTTTTTAACGAGCGTAGCATTGATTTGAAAAAGGTTTTTTCTATGTGTACTGATGGTTGCCCATCAATGTTAGGCCGGAATATAGGGTTCGTTCAGTTGTTGAAAAAACATTTGGAAAACGATAATTTACTAAGCTTTCATTGTATTATTCATCAAGAAAGCTTAGCTATTAAATTTGGTGAAAATTTCAACTAAGTTATGAAACAAATTGTAAAGATCGTGAATTTTATAAGTTCAAATGAACTGAACCGCAGAACGTTCCAAGAGTTTTTGAAAGAACTTATATCACAATACGGGGACGTGCTTTACCATATAGAAGTAAGATGGCTGAGTAAGGGTAAAGTTTTGGAACGTTTCTTCAATATTCGTCATGAGATTACTCTGTTTTTAGCTACAAAGGAAAAAGAGTATCCTGATGTTTATGATTTTAGTTGGTGGTTCAAAGTAGCGCTTCTCACTGATATAATGGGCATTATGAATAAAACACTGACTCGATTGCAAGGACACTACAATAAAATTGTAACGAAAATGATTAGTATTGTGTTTTCACAGGAACAAAAACTCAATATATATATCGAAGAATTGTCAAACAGTGATTATTCTAGCTTTCCTTCTGTTAAGACTTTGTTTGATGAAAATCCAGATGAAAGTCAAGATGTTACTGATTTAATAAAGCTGTTAACAGATCTAAAGAACGAAATGTCTTTGAGGTTTAGTGACTTCAGGAAGTATCAAGAACCATTTCGCTTGGTGGAAAATCCATGGTTAATTACAACAGCAAATATAGCTCATCTTTCTGATCATTCTTTGGATACAAAGCTAGGGATTTGAAAAATGAGTTAATTGATCTTCAGCATGATACGGAGCTCAAAAGTGTTTTTGAAGAAAAAAAGAATAATAAAGCTCACTGCGAGTTCTGGAAAACAGTTGATAAGGACAAATTTCCTAACTTAATTGACTGTGCTCAGAAGATTTTGTGTGTTTTTGCATCTACGTATGTCTGTTAATCTACATTCAGTAAGCTGAAGTTCATAAAAAACAAGTACAGATCCAGGTTAATAAGTGAGAACGTTGACAACATTTTGAGAATTTCAGTTTTTTCTCAACCTGCCAACATAGATGCCATATTAGAGAGTTGTGAAAGATTTCGCCATTCGACTTCAACAAGTAAATAAATTCAAGTAGCCCAAGTCATAAAATTAAGTAAAAGACGTTTCCCTACTTTTTTATATGCAAAATGTTTATTTTTTTGATATAATAAACTTATGTTATAATTATATTGTTTGTAAGTTATTTAACACCACTTCATAGTGTATTATAACAATAAGAGAAATAAATTTTGTAATTAACCTATACCGTTTAAGTTTAGGCCCTGACTAAACTGTACAATTTGTGCCTGCGGCCCTAAGGGAAATTTGATATGAACTATTTGGCTCTCTCAGAAATCCTAGTGAGGACCCCTGCATTACAGGTAAGAAAAAAAAACTGGCGAAGTTTTCACTAGACCTTTTATTATATTTTTATCTTACCTGATATTCTAGCGGAGCTTACAATCGCCCATACGGTACATACATTCAGGATTTAGCTGGTTTGGGATAACTAAACACCATAATATTTAAAAATCAAAATCAAGGGGGCCAGTTCAGGGCCACTGATTTTTCTTAGGGGGAAGGCAGCCCCCTTATGAACTCACCCTTAACGTCTTGTCTGTTAATACATAATACAAACATAATAATTAATAAAGTTTAACATACTTTTTCTCAAATAGTATATTGCACAGTCTTGATGTTTCCGTGGGTACGTTCGAAGGAGAGTTATCAGAACGACGTCCATGTCACCAGCCCCTACCACGAAAACTTTAAAAAAATTTTATTCAAATATTTTGTACGTAATTTGTATGAATTTATACGACAGTTTTCAGAATTTGTACGACGTTGTTATTTGACTTATGTCAAAAATACTGAAGAGGGGCCAGAGACATATGTCTCCGGCCCCCCTCACATAAATAAATTAGTATTATTTTTTTGAATTTAGTATAACTCAAGAACACAATTTATATGAATTTGTACGACCATTTCCGGAATTTTTACTTCACTCCCTCTCCTGAAATATGCGAAAAACACTGTTTTCCGTGTCCCCCCCCCCAAATTTGAAATCTAAACTTTTTCTTCCGCAAACCTTTTACTCATAATTTGTATGAATTTGTAAAACCATTTTTAGAATTTGTACGCCACCCCTTCTCCTGTAATATGTGAAAAAGCTTTTTTCCCGTGTCCCCCATCCTCCTAAATTTGAAATCTAATCTTTTTCTTCCACAAACATTTTACACATAATTTGTATGAATTTCATAATACAAGGAACTTAAATAAAATTAATTTCAAATATTCTTTCGTTATCGGTTTCATTACTTTTGTTATTATTAATTTAAAAGAATTTTACACAATATTTATGAAAAAAAAAAATTATCCTTGGTTCATACAATATATAGCTTAAATATTATTACAATTAAATGTTCTAATAATGTACCTTAACATTTTCTGTTTTTTATACTAAGATTAAATAAGCCAATGTTTAATCATAAAATTTAATTGGAAAATATACAAAATTATATCACAGAATATTCTGTGTTTTTATTCTATTTTTTGGTGCATTATTTAGACTAATATTAGGCATTGTGACTTGTAATGTTTTACTCTTCAACAAACTGTTCTGACGTTTATTGAATTTCTTATTTCCTGCGTTTTCGTTTTTGAAATCTAAATTAACTATGTTTTTATATTTATTCTCAAATTTTGTTTGGTAAAAATATTATCGCTAAATTCTAAGGTGAAAGGACGAAAGCCAGCAGTTTATCCTGATTTAGTTATAGATGCTGTTCTTCATTTTAAAGACAGAATAATTACTGAAGATAATGGCGAAAAAAGTAAGTGAATAGTTTACTTTGACTTTTAATAATTATGTATATTTTTAATTTGAATTAATTATCTATTTAGAATTTTAGTATTGTGAGTCAAATTTACTCATAACAAACTACTCTGTTTAACACCATTTTATTATTAATCACAAAGCTGATCGTTTCGTTCATGATTTGATTTATTTGTTTTATATAAATATTAATATGAAATAATTGCCTTACATATAGTAGTATATTTTAAAAATTGACAGAAAAACGTTAAATATATAATAAAATAAATAGTTATATTTAATTAAAAGATATAATAATATATATAATTGATTAAAAGTGTTTTCAATTGACAGACCCAGGTATTCTTACATTATTTTATGAATATCCTTAAATTTATATTTACACAAAGTAGTTTATAGAATTTGGAGATACATAATAAATTAATTTTTGAATATATGTTTTTTACTCAATTACATAATTATTAATTATTGAAGATTTCCGTCTTAAAACCTTTGCAGTGATATTGCAGAGGGGTTTTAAATTATCATAAAGGAAAAAGCCAGCCCAGAAATTCAATTGGTCATTATTCTGCCTATTGTAAAAGAGAAGAACGTAATTGGGAACTGTATGATGACCTAAAAAAAACCAAAAGATATTAAAGAAAATATGGTGGTTTCATGTGAAGTGTTGTTGTACACTATATAAGTCTTTGTTTTATTTATGATTTTAATATAATTACTTTTAAATGATTATACTTAAAGTGTATATTTTATCATTAAAAGTTAGCTCTTTTTATTCTGAAAATAAAAAAGGTTAAAGTACATTATTAGAACATTTAATTGTAATAATATAAAAGCTATATATTGCATGTACCAAGGATAACTTTTTTTTTTTTTTTCATAAATATTATGTAAAATTCTTTTAAATTAATAATAACAAAATTAATAAAACCGATAACGAAAAAATATTTGAAATTAATTTTATTTAAGTTCCCTGTATTATAAAATGTATACAAATTATGTGTAAAAGGTTTGTGGAATAAAAAGTTTAAGTTTAAAAGTTAGGGGAACGGAGAACACAGGAAAAAGGGTTTTTCGTATATAACAGAAGAGGAGATGGCGTACAAAATCTAGAAACGGTCATACAAATGCATGTATATCATATATTAAATATTGATGTAGAACATTTTTGGAAAAATTATTTTTCCAAGTCGGCGAGGCTGGAGAAACGTTTCCCCCGCACCGCACATAGAAAATTGAGTTTTTCGGGTAAATAGATGCCGTACAAATTCCGGAAACGGTCGTACAAATTCATACAAATTATATGTAAAAGATTTGTGGAAGAAAAAGTTTAGATTTCAAATTTAGGGGGCGGGGGACACGGGAAAAAGGGTTTTTCTCATATTACAGGAGAAGGGGTGGCGTACAAATTCTAAAAACGGTCGTACAAATTCATAAAAATTATGTGTAAAAGGTTTGCGGAAGAAAAAGTTTAGATTTCAAATTTGGGGAGGGGGACATGGGAAACAGGGTTTTTCGCATATTTCAGGAGAGGGGGTGAAGTAAAAATTCCGGAAATGGTTGTACAAATTCATACAAATTAAGTTCTTGAGTTTTACTAAATTCAAAAAAATAATACTAATTTATTTATGTTAGGGGGCCGGAGACATATGTCTCTGGCCCCTCTTCAGTATTTTTGATATAAGTCAAATAACAACGTCTTACAAATTTTGAAAACTGTCGTATAAATTCATACAAATTACGTATAAAATATTTGAATAAAATTTTTTTAAAGTTTTCGTGGGGCCCCCCCCCCCCCCCGGCCGGTGACATGGACGTTATCAGAACGTAGATATAAAATGAGAAAATGAAAATGATAACGAAAATTAACAAGATAGTAAAATAAGATATGTTAGGACTCGATTCAATTTTATAAGGAATTGAAATAAAAATTGAATAATTTAAATGTATATTAAGTAAATATTAACATTAAACCATTATTAAGTAATTAAGATGGATGGTATAAAATCAATTCTCATCATGGCAACTATGTATAGTATAGGTATATATTTCTATAGATACTTATATTTCATATTCCATAAAACATAATAACAATCGGTGTTTTATTACGTGCTTTAAATATTATAGTATTTTGTTTACGTTTAATTATTTGACAAACATAAGCATCATATTATATTGGTAAATAAGGTTTTATGGATAAACAGATAAATGATAATCAAGAATATTCAACAGTTTTGTTATAGTATTTATCAAGTTTCAATAATTTGATTGTGCTGCGGCAGCCGTATTTGAACAGTAAAACGTGCAAGGAATACTGTTTATTCGACGTGTTCGCGTTGGCACACTGGTCAGACAGGCTGATTCATTGATTACACTTCATCGCTGGTTCACTTTCTTGGTTTTCAATCTATCATTCAACCGCACGACTGAACGCTTCTCGAGATGGCCATCGGTGATTATCCCGCTAAATACAACCCTAAAGTGCACGGGCCCTACGATCCGGCCCGTTTCTACGGAACGCCGGATACGCCATTCTCGCAAGTGAAACTCGGCGAGGTAACTACTATTTTAACATTATTGCGTTATACGTGAAAAACGTGAATGCCTACAACGCGTTCCCCTTCTTACTATTATACGCATTGTCCTTGCCATTCCGGAGAGCCGTACCGAGGCTTTTTCATCCTGAAGCACTGCGCCTCTTAGGTTGTATGGTTGTCACACTCACAGCTTTTAAAATGTATAATACGATTAGGAAAAATCTGAAAATTTTTATTAGGTTTCTAGCAAAACAAGAAATAACATTTCTTAAAATAAGTGAATTACCTATTTAATATTTGCTCTTTGGTATTGTTAAACTGTGTGTAGTTTTGAAGATAAAAATGGATTTATAGATTTAATTTGCACTATAAAAATCCATCTGTATGTGTCCTTCACTTAGAAAATATTTTTTCAGTTCTCATTATATTTGTATTTGTTTAAATTGTACAATATTTTACCGAGTATATAATAAACAATAACAAATCTTGAAAGAGTTTAATTTTTTGATAAAAGTATAGATAAATTTAACTTTGCTACTATTACTAAGCCTATTAATTTCCTTAATATTTTTATTAATTCCTTTGATACCATTATTATCATTAATTAACATGAAATTTGTAGACATTTATTTACACATAATCATTAACAGTTGTATGTAAATAAACCTTAAAACTTTTTATAGAAGTGTTGGTGTTTATTTCATTTTCATACTCAGTTAATTTACTTTTCACTACTATGAAACAAAAATAAATAAAATAATAATCGAGTAACCATTTTGATGTTTGCATAATTATAATTTACTTAGCACTTGAAAACTATAATATTTTATTTTATTCAATGCTTTCGCTGGTTTTAGATGACTCAATGGATTGGACGTCGTAATAAGTCACCATCAGCATTTGCTGGATTATTTTCTCGTGCTTACTGGCGATGGTCCCACACATATGTCCAACCAAAACGTGCTACGGTTGCTCCACTAATCCACATTATTACTGGATCGATGTTGTTTTTCTACACTATTAACTATGGAAAAATAATCCGTGGGCGTAATTACAAACATCACTAATAGTCGACTAATAATCGAACTACTGTGTTTATATAATAAGTTAAAATAATTTCACAACCGCATGTGTTATAAAAATATTAAAAATATTTGTATACGCACAAAAACCAATAATATACTTTTTCAAAAGAAACTAGTAAAATATGCAAAAAAAACCACAAATATAAACTCACTACGTGATAGAACTCATTATTTTGTTCACCTAGCTATAAATAGTATAAATAGAAGAAATAGAAAATAGTATGTAATTTCTATAACTTCTGGTCCTTAGTCTTAACCAAAGCTCAAATCTAGTAGTATTTCAATTATTTTTTTTTTTAGAGAAATTCTAGAAATACCTATATGAGCTATAAATTTATTTCAGATAACTCAGAAGCTATATACGAAATTTTATGTTGCAAACTCTTATTATTAATATACCGATCGCTTTACTATACAATAAAAATAAATATATAAGTTAAATCATCTATCCAGCGGAAATAGTGGATATTGTAAAAAAACTGGCAAACAACAAATCCCCAGGTCATGACCTCATCTCTAACAAAGTCGTCAAAAATCTACCTTTGAAATCGATCGTTTATTTTACTCATATATATAATGCAGCTCTTCGGTTATCTTATTTCCCAACCACCTGGAAAACATCTGTTATTATTACAGTACTTAAACCTGGAAAGCTTTCAGAAATCCTCTCCTCGTACAGGGCTATCAGCTAATTACCAGTCCTGGGTAAATTTCTTGAACAAATCATTCTCAAACGAATCACCACCATAGCCAAATCAAAAAATACCATTCCAAACTTCCAGTTTGGTTTTTGTGCTCATCACGCCACAACTTATCAACTTCACAGGGTTGTGGATACTATCTCCGCAGTACTCGAAACCAAAAAATATAACGCTAGTGTCTTTTTAGACGTCGCGAAAGCGTTTTATACCATGTGGCATGATGGTCTCCTCTTCAGACTAAAAAATATTTTTCCAGCCCATTTATACCTAATACTTAAATCCTATCTTGCCAACCACTCTTCTAATGTCCGCTATAACTTACATCATTCAAAACAATATCCTATATTTGCTGGTGTCCTTCGAGACAGTAATATTGCTTCCTTCTTATACACCATATATATGTCGGACCTGCCCACAACTGAAAATACTTCAGTTGGAACATACTTTGATGATACTGCCCCATTATCAGTTTTTTATGATCTGATCATACCAACGCATCTCAACAACAACAAACTCACTTAAATATTCTCTCACAGTGGTTCATCAACTGGAAAATAAAAATTAATGAATCCAAGTTCTCTTTTGTAACATTCTCACTCAGACCTTTAAACTGCCCAACTGTAACAATTAACAACATCACCATTCCTCATTTGACTGAAGTAAAATATCTTGGTCTTACATTCGACAGATACCTTACCTAGTCTCTCCATCTTAAAGATAAGCGTAAGAAACTTAACTCCAGACTTCACCTGCTAAGGCTACTGTTCTAAGGCTAACTTTGTTCGAACCTTACCCTGCCTATAAAAATTATTCTGTATAAAATTATTTTTCAACCAATATGGACATACGGTATAATAATTTGTGGTTCAGCTAAGAACTCGAACAAGAAAACTATACAAACTTTTTAAAACATCATTCTTCGCTTAATCTTTGGTGCACCCTGATTTGTTTCGAACGAGACCCTAAACTCCGACCTCGAATCACCTTCCATCGACGATACAGCTGGTATCTACTACAAACGCTTCCACACCAAACTTTTAGATAATCCTAACCAACTAGTCAATGAGTTAGCTTCATTAACACTTTCAGGTAATCCAACCAGACGCCTCAAGAGGAAATGGTGCCGTGATTTGATAACTTAAGTAAAAACTTATAAATGTAACAGGTGCCACAAATTTGTGATTCCCTCCTCATGTGCTTATTCCTGTTAATTATCTGTAAACTTATTATTATTACTTATTGTACTATGTATAGATCATAATTCTTCAAATAAAGTCAATTTTTTTAAAAAAAAAAAATAAAATAATTTAATCCAAAATAAGAAGAATTAATTAATTAACATGAGTAAATAATAAATGGTTTGAGTTATATATTTATTTTTATTGTATAGTGATGTGATCGGTATAATAAGAGTTTGTCATTTTTTTTTATATATTTTTTTTGTTTTTTAGTGCATATTTAAGCAATTATATGAATATTAATAATAATATATACATAAAATATACTCGATCTAATTATAAGAGCATATTTTGAGGAATTTTTTGTGTTTATAAACTTGTTCCCAAGTTATGATAAAATCTATAATCCGAGTTTGATAAATCAAACGAAATATGCAATTTACGTTCATTGAATCATAGTAAAAACTTTTTCAAAGTTAATTATTGTAGTAATCAGAGTAATTTTTGCTGATGGTCCACCTGCAGCTGTCTGAAATTTACGATATAGATTTGGACAACGGTTTACCATTTTCCAACCGTTGGCCTAAGCCATAATCAAGTCAGATTATTAAATTAAAATAACCATAGAATTTATACCTACGTAATATTAGTGTTTAAATCTTACCGTTAATACAGTACTATATAAAATATGGACTAAGGTTAGTTTTCAATTAGAATTACAATGACTACGTTGTATGAGCAATAATTACAACAAAACTTATTACTTATCGTTAATTAGTAATTTAATCGTTCACTGTTAAATAAGGAGGATAAAAAAAATCAAGCAACGTGATCAAATTAATAATTTAAAAATTATTATGATATGAAAATATTGTTTTGCCGTAGACAAATCATTCTTCGTTGAATCTAAAATACTCACTATGGTCTACTCTTATAATACGAGTAAGCTATTAACGTTGGATGATTAATGTTGAATCGAATTTCGGTGCCGGGTCAAAATTCAGATTTATCAAATAAACGTTAATATTTTGTCGTTTGCCCGGCAGTCAGGATGAAAGTTGACCAGGATAGATTTTACCGCCGTATATGGCCGAAAGAGAAACTAACGTCCAATGATGAACGGTCATTTATTCGTAGAATTTGACGATATCATCCTTAAGCGAAAATGTACATTTTGTTCTTGTTGATTTTCGCCAATGAATAGAATTAGGAATTAAAAAATAAAATGTAAAAAAGGCTTTAAAACACCCAACACCCAAAATAATAAACAATGGAAATAAGCGTGTCGTTATTGATATGGTACAGCAAATAAAATTTATTTATAACATATAGGATATTTATAGAATCGAATAGCTGCAAATTGGATACCGTCACGTCAAAAAATAAATATGTGTAGGGATTGATAACGGACACATTTCTAGACATATATAAAGGTAAATATTAACACTTAAATATTAACAACTGCCTTCGAGTATGGACTAAAAGTCTCATGTATGGAGTATGGACTCAAGTCAAACAGTAGTATACTTCCAAGGGCAATTTTCATGTGAAAAAAAAATCACTAGCAAATCAACACACACGGTGAACATACACTGACATTATGTGAATTTTGTATGTTCAATTTATTACGCCTTGTACTTTTGCTCGGGAATACGTAAGGTGTTGTACAAAGAGCATGAACATATAGATTTTCTAATGTAATTATTTAAATAAACTTGAAAAGAAAAAACCGATAAAAATCAAACGTATATACATGTTTAGAGACATTTCATTCAATAACACACTTGCTAGTTTAAAATTCGACGCGATTTTTATCGAAATAGATGCAGAACGAAGTTATAAAAAAATCTTGCTTGTTCGAAATCAATGCATCTTAAGTGTAAAATATTATAATAATGTAACATGTGCATACCAAAATACAATTTATTTATAATATATATATATATATTGCTGTTACACTCTTCCGTATTCCGAAAGTCTATACATTTCGTTGTTGTTCCGTAAATCATAATCTACCGCGGTTAGAAAGTCGAACGTCCAATTGTAATATATTTAATGAGCGTTAAATTTCCATTAGAAGTACGTTGGCTGCGGACGTGTGTCCGTGTCGCATTTATATTTATAGTATATATTGCAAGTATTTTTTTAATTTTTTTTTTTTAAATCACACACAATGAGAGCGCAGATTATTCATGCGCACGACACACACTATGCCCGAGACTTAAATAATAAATTACACACCATTAATAACGATGACAATTGCACGATAAATAATAATTATAATTAGTAAGTAATTATTGTGTTTATATGCGGTATTGCTTTTGGACCGCATAATATTAAACTCAACTTCAATTATGTTATTTTTCCGCCGGGGATTAAATACTATCAGTGGTGTGGCGCAAACTACGTTATATTCATATTATTATTAGTACACCACTGTCAGATGTATTGCGCAAGATGTATACATTTGTGTGCAGACAACGATGTCGACCCTGTGATGGTTGATAGCTGTGCGCGACGTACATGGGTGATGGCGTTTATGACAAATTAACGAATTTTAATTGAAATTCTTATAAATGAGCCACACGGATCGTTGCGATGTGAACTGCTGCTGAGATGTCGAGTACGTGAAATTCAAGCGATTTTGAAACGTTTAAATCTTTGAAGAATATGTTCTCTCGTGTACCGCGTCAAATAATTGACGCATTATTTCACAAATAATATTGGACGTATTAAAACATAGTAACCGTAAACAGGGTTATCGGTCTAATCGAAAAATCAGTAACTACAGAGAGCACAAATCTTGTGTTTTATACTCTTTGTTTTCATTATGTTCTATTTTATTGCACACATTCAAAAGTAATGATAAATCTAATGTACAACGGATGATTGTTCACGTTTGTGTCATAATAATGTATTAAATATTTAATTTGCCATGGTTTCAAATAAAAACAAATGCTAAAATTGCTAATAAAGGAACTTTATACGTGGTAATACAAGTTTTATTACAACATATACAAAACTAGGTACTTATTTCGTTGTTATCTTCTATTTTGAACACCTTTTATACATAGATTAAAATTAATTTGTAAAAACGGCATGTGTAAAACATTTTTTTTTCAAAACTTGTAATAACTATAATTCGGAAATATTCATCTCGTACGATTACCTCGGATACCTTGATGAATAGTTTTTACGGTTTTTAACAAAACAGTTTTTAAGGGTATTATTATTATAATAACTATTATTTATATATTTTTTGAAGTCTAATTATAAATATTAACAAATGCAATTATGTATCGTATTTCCGAACACGTTCCTATACAAACTTAAATTATTCTATTAAATCTAACCCTCTAGTTTCTGCCTCAACCATAAAAGATTTTGGAGTTTTTTTTTTCTAGCGACTTATAATTTAATGACCATATAAATTATATTTGCAACAAATGTATGAAAACACTTGGTTTTATAAATCGCAACACTATTGATTTTTCTAATATATACGCAATAAACATCCTTTACATGTCACTAGTTTGCTTGTTACTTGAATATGCCTCTTTTAATTGGTCGCCCCATCAAATTTCCCATACCAATCGCTTAAATAAAGTTTAAAATAAATTTTTAAAAATAAGTTCTATTCGTTTTGACATAAATACATATAAATTTAAAACTCTAACTAAAAGACGAATTGAATTTTATGTTACCTTTATTTATAAACTTTTGAATAACTGTAATGACATAGACTAGCCACTTCATGCAAGGCTACAGTATATGATTTATTATAAGAACTTTTAAATTAAAGTCAACCGATTACGGAAAAACTATGAAACAGATTACCATAGTTGTACTGGAAAATTACCTCGGAAAGAAAATTGAAAAATAAGGTATTTTTATTGATTCTGAGATACAATTTTTAGCTGCTACTACAGGTATCTATATTATTTGGTAACTACGTATAGAAATTTAAAAAGTTCAATATGATCACAACATCTGGTTACAAAAAATGGTTAAATATTTAGAAGTGTAAGTTATTTCAAGGAAAAAAGTAAAGATAATGATCTAAGTTTTAAAAATATTAATTTTTCGGGTTTTATAGAGAATGTATCCCACCAGAAATAGTTAATCCACAGTACGGCAAACGATTATTAATAGATGACATAAAAGATTCACCACACATCATAAAAAAATAGTCAAAGAAATAAAAATTAATATTTTATATGTAATATTAAATTAAGTTAATTAAATTAATATGTATATATTAATTTAAAACTTTTTATAAATTATCCTCTTTAAATCGAAGACATAAATTAAATTCAATAGCTTATTAATTATAAATATTGTAAAAATTTGCTTTTAAAATAATTCAAATTAAATAGTGTATTAAGTTGTAGTTATATTTTTAAAATGTAAGTAAAATGTATTAAAATAATTTGCCTAATTCATAATACTTCTGTATAAAAATGAAACAATATCTAATTCTACACGTTGGAATAGTTTCTTTGAGTGCCGTATTACTTATAAAATATAATTTAAGTGAATGAATTTTACTTCAATGCATCCATATATCGTACACGTCGAATCATAAAAATAAATGCACAGCGACGGAGGATGTTCATGAAACAATAAGCCACGCTAACAAATTAATTTCTGACGGACCATACTGTATTTTATAGGGTACCTATGATATGTATAACTATAATATATTTTACCTTTTTAATTGAATTTCCATTTTTAGTGCCAAAATTTCAGAGGCGTCATTTGGAAGGGGGCAAACTTTGGCAAATGCCCCACTCTAAGAAATTTTAAAAAGTCGGCAATTCTTTGTCCGATGATCAAATCGGTAAATCGTACATTTTTATTTATTCAGAAATCAGATAATATTCTCTTTAAAATACACGTTCACAGTTTATTAAAAGTTGGGAAACACTGGATCCTCCCCAATTTATGACAATTATTATTACGTGAACCTTATAAACTTTATTTTTGGTATATTACATATTTCTATATATGTGATCTTTATAAAACAGTTTTCGTGATATCGATACCATAAAAGTTGAGTTCATATAGGTGCGTACTGGCCCACCGGAATGCCGGGTAAATCCTGATAGGCTCTTTCAAAAATGATAAGACTTGGGCCCCTTACCAAATAGGTACCTGTAGTTTTAGTTAAATTCAGTAATTTTATTATTTTTAGCAATTACAAATACTGATGGTCAGTCGAATTCTTAATTTAGTACTCAATGGGAAATGAGTAAAACACGCAATTTTTCAAATAATTTAATTGATTTGCTTTTGGTAAATATGTCTGTTACCATTATTTCGATTATTAAAATAATTCGACTATTCCATTTGACTATTCCCATCACTAGTTTTAACATCACCAGCAGAATCGGTAAATAATGTTGCTGAAGTTTGGCCGAAAAAACGACTAGTATTTGCTCGGGAATACAGTCAATTTAAATATATTGCAATTTCTTTAGGCATATTTCCAATTATGTTTTTTTCCGATAACCTGCTTGGTGCATTAACCGTTTTTATAACTAAAAGAAAATCTATCTGACGTTAATAATCCCTTTTAATATTTAACGATCATGAACAATTTGTTTTTGAGTAGAGTAGAGAGTTTTTGAGTAATATACATTTCACTAATGAATATTAGATATATCGTAATAAATGAACGGATAATGAATAGCCAATATATACAAAACAATTTTATCTCACCTACCTTTTTACTAAATATTAAATATCAGGAGCTTCGTCAATGCATTTTTTTATATCGGTTGGTTAATTAGTCAAAACTTTGGAATTTTTAATTTAATCCACTCGATGTTCTCTTTAAAAAACATTTATAGTTTTAAATAAGTACCAACGTTAATATTATGCTTCATATTTTTCATGCTTTTAAGCATTTCCCTCCACGCACTTTTTGGGATTTCTACTTTACCGGCCGCCACTATGGGATTCCCATCTTACCGTCCGCTGAACGGATAAATGTGACATTCC
The DNA here is from genome assembly GCF_003268045.1 of Sipha flava. NCBI lineage: Eukaryota > Metazoa > Arthropoda > Insecta > Hemiptera > Aphididae > Sipha > Sipha flava. The sequence continues at coordinate 386,050 of NW_020271726.1, forward strand.
AACGCTTTGACCGTGGTTAAAAACCAAACTTTCGGTACAAGTATGACAAAAATGTTATACCTAGAGAGTCATGTTTTAATTTCGATTACCGTTTACCTTTGTGTTTATCACTTCGATTTCTACGTTATTGGTATAGGTTATCTGTACTGATTTGGTACTTAATTGGTACAGTTTATCCGTTTGGCATTCATAATCTAAAAGATGATAGTTCAATGATATTTCTTAATCACGAAGGAAAAGCTCATAAAGGACCTGACGAGGTTTGTTCTTTTTTATTGAAATATATAAATGAAAATATCCCATCATCGGCTGAAGAACTGTATCTGTATAGTGACGGATGTAGTGGATAAAATAAAAATAGCCACGTTATTAGATTTTTGTTAGCTTCAACAGATATAGGGAGGTTCAAAAAAATCATTTACAGATTACCTATACGAGGACATTCTTTCCTTTCATGTAACAGGGACTTTGGGCTAATAAAAAAAGTCCTAAGAAAGACAGATAGATACTATGATTTGAAACAGCTAACGAGTATGATATGCAGTGCAAGCAAAATACCTAACAAATTTTCAGTTAACTTGGTAAATAAGAATGATATACTTGATATCAAAACATGAGGAAAATTATTGTACAAAAAATCTACATTTTCATTAGAAAGCTAGCGTTTAAAATCTAGAAGAAAAGAACCATTCAATGTGTCGTTTTATAGACAGTTTGAATTCAATGCTGATGAAAAAGGTGTTGTTATTGTTAAATAATTTGTTAATGGTTTTGTAAAAAAGACCTTTAAGTTTGGAAAAGAAAATTCTCTCATTTTATTACCTTCAATAAAAGCATATAAAAAAATGTGTTCAATCCAAAAATTGTATATTTTACGAACTTCTTGTCATGACTTGAAACGATCACAATTAATGTAATATTAATAATATGTAATAATACCTGTATAGGTTGTTTAATTGTTTAATTTAATTAATTAATAATTTCTTCTTAGAATACCTACTCCAAAAATGTTTAAGATAAGGCACCTAATTGTTTTTTTGTTTAAATTATTAATTAAAAATTTCAAATAGTCAAACTTCGTAAATTGTCTTTTTGAAATAAATAATTGCATACAGTGGTATCTATAAGTGTAATAAGCAAATAATGCTCAGCCCCTCTACAAATTTCACCAAATTTCCACTTATGGTTAGTGGTGCGTGCACACACTAAAAACGCACTAGCTAGGACACAGCGTAATACAAAAATAATAGTAATTTGTACTTATGAATGTTACAATGAAACTAACACTAACAAAAATTGACAATTCACGTCATACATTGATCAAATACGAATAACGCGAACACCAATTTAAGTAATCATACGCGAGACATCAATTCTATTTCAGACTTACAGTATTGTAATAAATAATGACTCGGTAATTCGTAAAAGACCTATTCGTATAAAACCGCGCTACTCAGCTGCCTAAGTAAGTGGTGTTTAATAATTATTGACTTTGCTGCGATTTCCCATAAATCACCGTAATGAGGACTATAAACCGGAATAAACTTCCAATTTACTCCCACTTTGGATGCACATCGAGTGACCTTTGTTTGGTGTTCCTTGGACTGGAACAAATCGAGTAGATTCTTTAATTTCCGATTGGCTCCCACGAAGTTGTTGCCATTGTCGGACCATGAGGTTTTGCAGTACCCACGTCTAACCCAGAACTACCGCAACGTACCTAAGAATGAATCTGTACTTAAATCGCTCAGCGCTTCGATGTGTACAGCTTTCGTGGCGAATCACACAAATACGCAAATGTATGATTTAAGTGTCTGCGCATTGCGTCGGATACTAGACTTTGTTTTTATCGGACCGTCGAAATCGACACCCGTAATCGCGAAAGCAGGCTCCGGCTGAAAGCGTGTGGGAGGTCACCCATTATCGGCTGGAAAGAATATGATAAAATAATACATTTATTTACGACTGTTCGGGCGATATTTATGCCGTTTATCGGCCAGTATTTCTCTCTTATTGACGCCAATAGTTCTTGAGGACCTACATTTAATTGACGATAGTACATGTTAGAACGCGCTTACATCCTTGTCGTGACTACGTGTGATACTCTAGATTCAGCCGAATTCACTCCCGAAATTGCACAGTCAAATTTATTTTTTGAAGGCGCAATTTGCTTAATAACTCATTCGTGATAAAATTACCTTGAGATGCGGAATCAAGTAATGCGTGCACTAAAATTGGCTTGTTGGATTCACTGAAGATTTTTACTATTGCCGTGGACAACAAAACCTTGGCTCCCGGCGTGTTAGAGGCGTGTGCACTTACCGATGTAGACGGCGATATTTTCGTATTGTTTTCGAGGGTGTTTTTATGCAAAAATGTGTTGTGGTGTTCTCCACATTTTCGGCACCCTTTTGCTTTGCATTTATTATTTTCTTTATGCTTTGATAAACAATTATTACACAAATTTAATTTTATTATATATTCTATTCGCGCTTGAACTGTTTAAGCTAGAAATTGCTTGCATTTATAAATAGCATGAGGTTCTTCGTAAAAATAGCATTTAAATTTTACTGTTGTGGAATGCGCGAAGAACAATTAATTTTTTTCTTGATACCTTTCTTTTGTTATTTTTTCTGTCTGTGTTCTTCTCTGCACTTTTTCAGAATGATTTAAATTTCGCGCGTTTTCAATCGATTTTAGAATTTGAAAACGGTTTTATAAAAATTTGATTAACTCCTCGATTTCTTGAACTTTTGTTTTTGGTGCTTGGGTCTTCCACACATGCAACGTGGCACCATCAAGTTTGGTTGAAATAATTTGTAATAGAAGTGGGCCCCAAGATAAAGGTTGCACGGAAAAAAAAATTACTAAAATTTTATAGTCATGGAAAATGTAATAAGTATTACTATTTTATAGGTGGAATGAGTAAAACAGTATAGTTATTAAGACTATACAAAAATAGTTGGTTTCAATAGTGAATATTAATATATTTTATAGTTTATTTTTTTATGTTTTAACCAACTATATTTTATAGGTCAGATAATTGAATACTATAGCAATATATCAAATTACTATAAAATATAGTAAGTCGTAACTGTCGAAATGTAATTCGGCGAAAACTGAACACGCGCGAATCGCTAACACAAAGGCAAAATATAAGGCAAGAGGCAACACGCGCGGCATGAAATGATAATTCTTAAGAATTTTGTTTCTTAAAAAACGTATTATGAGTTAATGAATGGCGGTCACCATTACCCTATGGTCAGTCATTTATTAATCATATTTTGCAACACTCCTACAAGAAAGTTCGACGCACGATGGGTCTCTAAGTTTCTACGGATTCAAGTCAAAACGGTAAGTTTTTTACACTGTATATTAAATATTCAGAAGATTATTAATGTATACAGTTATTTTCGAGTTTTGTTCGAATTATTATAATTTATAAATATCGACTTACTACATACTCCTTTAGTTTATTAATTATAAAGTTTATTACAAAGCTGTCCTAAATATTTTAAATCTATATTTTTTTATGTTATTTATTGTTAAAAAACCCATACTATTTTTCAAAATCAGAATGCACCACGTCACACATAGTAAGACACCAAAATTGGACTTGGAACAATTAAATACTCCACCACTTGCAATTAATTAGTATTAAATTTGTTGTATAACATGCACGGGCTCGACCAGATTTGTGTCCGTCACTCATGGTAAAATTTTATTTGAAAAAAGCGTATAGATCCTATTGTTATTTGTTTTTAGAATATAACTGTATACAAAATCTTAAGTAGGTTTTTATTTTAATTATTCACCAAATAAACAGTAAATCTGTTACACAATTGAAAATAAAAAAAAAGTAATATTTTTCTTGCATAAACTAAATTATATTTGGATACCATATTTAACAACGTTCTTTTAAATTTTATAAGTAAAAGCATGTACTAGCCAAAAAAATAGCAATTATAATAGGTACAATTTGAATGAATATATATTGTAATTTTATAGTAAAAAATACTATACATGACAGCAGGTACTGCTAAATATATAAAATAATTTAATACAAAACTTGATTACGAATACTAAATTTTATAGTAGTGATTATTACGAGTTATAGCTCAATAAACTGTTAATTATAGTAAATTAAATTTCTACTGCAGTGATATGAACTAAACCTTCCAGTTCTAACAATTATAAATTCCAGTGTGTACTACTATAAGTACTGTTTGGACAACTAAATTAAAATTTAAAGTGAACTATAAAATTTTAGTAAAAATAACATTTATTTTCTTTTAACAATGACTATAATAACTTAACTAATACATTATAGTAAATATCATTAACATTATAGCTATCCCTATAGAAATTATAAAATACTATTAAATCTACTATTTTAATACTGGGTTGAACTGTTTTGTTTTTTCCGTGTGTACCATAATTCTCTTGTTACTGAATCGCTCGTTTATAGAAACCCATGTCACTTGATAATTTTTTGCGGTGGTCTCGAGGTACCTTACGACTTAAACTGCATCTCCGAAGAGTGCGGCTTTCAAGTAAAACAACTTTTGCACATTCGTCAGCGCTTCATTTGAGTGTATCAATGCGTAGAACATGTCGTTGAAAGTTGACCACCCTTTATAGTTTCCGCTGAATTCGGCAAGGCTGGGCATTAACGAGTTAAAAAGTTAAAGTTAAGTTAAAAAGTTAAGTTACTTTTATTTTCAAAAGTAACTTCCAGCTTAAAGAGTTTTTTTTTTTAAACAACTTCTAACTTAACGAGTTAATTTATTAATTTGTCCTAATATAAATTTCATATATTTAAAATTATGTTTTGATTTTTATAACTTATTGATATTATATATATGTATATTATATATATATATATATAAATATAATAATTGTGGGAATAACCAAAAACTTAATGATATGAATGTGAGTGTTTTGCATTATTTCTATATTTGAAATTTCAATAGATATTAGAATAACGTGTATAAGTACAACTATCTACCTATATAAAATTTGGGAAACGATTTACGAGTAATAATAATAGTATTAAATAATAATATTTTTTTTTATTCTGCTTATTCACAGAAAATATGTATATATATATATATATGTTTTTCTTTTCTCAAAATAATGATTACCCCTATTATGGTATATTATAATATATTATTATAAAACAAAAATTTTATAGGACCATAATAGGGGTAATCATTATTTTGAGAAAATGAAAACATATTATTTAATTTCCTTGTATACAGAGATAATATACTCTTACTAATTTAATAGTTGTTTTATTTAATTTCAAATAAATTACAAGTACATGGATAAATTGGCCTGCAGAGCAAATAATCAAATTTAAACTCAATGGTCTAATGTATTTAGGTACTATAAAAAATTGAACAAACTAGCCACATAGTAGGTCGATTATTATTAATATTATTTTATATTTATAAATTGGTAATGATTAATAGTCTACCTGTTAGTACCCGTTTATATCCTACAGGCCGTAATTGGCGGAATTCGCAGAATGATTTAAAAATATTAACTATTAAGCAACTAATTTGTCGTGTCTTCAAAAATTATTATTTGTTCACAACATTTTGTTTTAATCTTATTCAGAATAAGACAACTGTCATTGTGACTGATAATGTGGCAAACTTTGTCAAAGGTTTCAGGTGTTTATTTATTATATTTTATTAATGACTAGCAATACAAGCTAAATATTCCTACACATTGCAATCTGCAATAATATTAATTTAAAAACCAGCCTATTTAGTAAAAAAATTTTGTCAAAACTGTGGGTGTATTAATGTAAAGTATTCAAATTTAAAATTTTAGGATTTTTTTTTTTTAATTTTATATTAGTATTATATTATATTCTTTACACAATTAATATAATCTAACTACAATATTGAATATCATTATTCATTATTATATGTTTGAACTTGTAGAGTCTACAATAGAAAAGAATTGGATGAAAATGCTGCCATACAACCTTTCACTAATAGTAATAATCATAATAAAAGTAAGTTCAGCATTATTTTACAATTTTTTAGTTTTTATACATAACTACATAAGTATTATATTTTTTTTTTAAATCAAGACGCAGAAGAAGAAATATAAGATGAAGAAGAAGAAGACTTATTGAGACCAATTAATATATCAAATGTACTTGAAAATGGAGTGGGTGATTTGTTTAATATGACATTACCTCAACACCAGAGGTGTGCTGTGCATATCTTGAATCTGATTTCAACTACAGACATACAAGATGCTGACAAAGATAATGTCTACAAAATATTAAGCAGACGTGTGTTTGGAAAATGTCAAGCTTTGTTTAACAAACAGAACCAATCATCACAATGTGCTGGTCAGATAAAAAATGTAATAGGCAAATATTTAATTACTCCAAATGCCACTAGGTAATTAATGTAAATTTATATATGTGTATCCTTATGTATATTTAGCAATTTTGATAACTAATATTAGAACTATATAATTTATTAAATTTTATATAATTTTACATTCTAAATTATGTTATAGATGGAATTCATATTATGATGCCATTAAATGTATTGTAGATAATTTGAACAAAATAGATGAAGTATTTTCCATAACATCATTGTCATCATTATCTAGACCACGTAGGACTACATTTTTAATAGAGTATTGCAAGGTATATAAGATATTTATAATTATAAATTTATTTTTATTTTGTTTCAAATATGTATAGATGTATAGTAAAATACAATGGAACCTTGATAACTCGAATTGGTTAGGAGTGAAAAAAATTCGAGTTATCAACATTTTTACTTAAAGAGATACGATTTATATAGGTTCCACTGTAGTTTAATATATCTAGTATTAAAAATTATACCATATTAGTATATTACCATGTATAAAAATGTTTAGGTTATGCAGCCAATCGCAAAGGCTTTAGACATATTACAAGGAGATAATCATGTGTGTCTTGGGTATTTACTTCCAACATTGACTGTCATTAATAAATAATTAAAAAGTATGACTAATTTAAATTACTGTATGCCGCTAGTAAATGCTTTGAATAAAGGAATAGAAAAAAGGTATTTAATATTATTTAAAACTATTTGGACAAATTAAACATTTTTATGTTTTGTGTTATAGGTTTCAAAGGTACATGATGTACCTTAATGTCAGATATCATATGCTTTAGTTCCTAAGTTTAAGTTAAACTGGGCTAGCTTAGAAAAAAAAAACCAGAATTAAAGAAAAGTTGGTTGAAGCTTTAAGAGCTAGTTGTGAAGATACAGATAGCATAAGTTTCTCTTCGCAATCTTTGAGTCAAAATGATTTGTCACATCAAAATGCAATTGACACGGAGGATGATGATTTTTTGCTTTTTGAAGATGACCTGCATGAATCTCAGAATATTAATGATTCACAAAAAATAGTATCTGGTTATTTATTAAACCCTAACATAAAATCTCCAAATGATTTCCCAGCATCATTAAAATCACTATACATTGAGTACAATACTGCAATACCATCATCGGCTCACATTGAACGCCTATTTAGTGCGGGTGGACAGCTTTATAGTAGGAGAAGGGGTTCTATGTCTGATAAGAATTTTGAAATGGCATTATTGTTAAAGTTCAATAAATATTTTATTGAATAATGATAATTATCAATTAACATTATAAATTTATTTGTATTCAATATATATGTGTAATTTATTTAATTAAATCCTAATAATAAATTTAATAATTACAATTTACAAATTTAATGGGTATTAACAAGAAAAAAAAAATGTTTAAGTTAAGCCATCATTTTGGAAAACGTGTAGGTAAAAAAATACATTGAAGTAATTTATTTGTTTTGTTAGATTTTATAATTGATTGAAATATGTAAGTAGTACTTACTAAATACCTACTGTAATTAATACAATTACATATGTTTATTGAAAATAGTTAGACTTCCATTATATTGTGTTATTTGTTAAGCTTTGATAAAAATGTATGATAATTTATTGTCCATGAAAAAAAGAAAATTAACTTATTTTTAACTAAGTTAAGTTACTTTTTTTCAAATTAACTTTTAACTTTTAACGATTTAAATAAATAAGAAAACTAACTTTTAATTTTAAACTTAACTTACATTTTTCTGTATTAACTTAACGAGTTAAAATAATTAGTTAACTTGCCCATCCTTGGAATTCGGGTACATTCAATGCTGCCAAATTTACCACGGATGGTTGATAACTACCGGCCATACTTTCCGGTTTTGCATCGCTTCTTGCATTTTGATTTGTAATAATTTTTTCGCCTTCTACGATCACATTGAAATACAAGTCCTCAAACTCAAATCTATAATTTTCTTTCTCTGTGATCCTTGTAGGCTCTGTAACATTGGCTTCGATGATGGACTGTATGTTTTGAAACTCTTCCCAGTTTTCTTCTATTTTCACTTTTCTTATTCTAATTTTAGATATGTCTCCATCTAGAGGAAAATCTTGCGCGTATTTTAGAAATCGTGTGATTCGACTTTTTATAGTTCCCCTATCGTCGTTAAAGTAGCTACATCGACCGTTATATTAAATTATTAACCAATAATTTTATACGATATAATTTACTTTATCGACCGACACGTTATCTTTACTAACACGAGAAAAACATGAGAATTCCTCTATGCTCTTTTGGTATGAATTGGAATATAGGGATGAACAGAAAAATGGATAATAATTTGGCTCTCTTACCTTTATGTTCGTTGCATATCTGTGAACTTCCGTGAGTTATGGCTTAATTGATTGTCCTTGTCAAGTTAGCACGATCCTTTTGACGATCACTTGAATTAGTGGAACTGAACCGAACAAAACGCATTTTTCTGATTAATGAATACACTTTCACGTAGTCTATATGCGGCTCGAATGGACCAAAATGTAAGGGTCAAAGTGGGTATTATAAGTAATAAACTAACACTTCTTACCCATTGAACTAAGTTTTGTATTTTATTAAATTTCATCAAAGTTATACATGAATTACAGAATTGAATCATGCACCGCGCGGCTAATTCGTGTGTATTGACTACTATTCAATGACTAATGACTAGACATTATACAGACAAGTTTTAGATATATATTGCTATCGATCGAGTGAATTATGGGATACCTGTATAATGGGTAATCGTAATCACACTCGTTGACAGCTGATCAATTATAATAACAATAATAGAAATGATTATTATTATTTAGTCCGATGATACTGAACAACTATTGTTATTCCATTATTAATCAGTTTCTTTTATATTAATATTGTTTATTGCTACTAGTAAGATATGTTTCTTAATATGTAAGTATATAGTAATATTGTAGTATTTTCTAAATAGTACTTATGTATTTAATGTAGGAAAAGTGATTTTTATTAATAAATTACATCTGATAACAACTAGATATCTGATATCTGCCTATGAAAACCTCACTAATATAATATAATATAGGTAATCACTTTTGTAGAAAATATGAATACACCATAAAATGCTAATAAATATTTACCACCTCTTTAAAGGACTAAAAAAAATTACTACTTCAGTATGATACACTAGCCAGTTGTATCCCCCTCCTGTCACCCAACAAATAGTGAGCCGGTAAAATGGTATTTTCCTGGGTGGGTTCGAAATTCCAATCCGTCCTAGATTACAACCATCGGCACATAATACCTACACTCCGATGTCCAATCAGTCTATAATTTGGGCATGTAGCAGATAGAGACTAGTGAACAGTGAACCTTTATATTGTTGTTGCACAGTTTAATTGTTTATCTAGCCGCATACTTACGTGTTCTCCTATTATTATCTTTTAAACTTTTATTCTTTTTTTCTGTTTATCCAAAAAATGTTATTAATCAAAATTTCTAAACGAAGTATAAACGATTTTTTTAACGTAGCTAATAAAAAAAAAAAAAAAAAATTAACAGGTAATTAAATATTTTGTTATATATTAACTATTTTTTGTACAATATTAAAATTTTTAAAATATAATGTACATAAAACATACAAATTACAATTTTAATTCATCGATAACATTAGTGAATTATTTTTACCTGATTCAGTGATCGGGCAAGAGAAGGAAGAGAAAGACGTTGATATAAATAGGTTTGTATTATAGCATACTTACTAATACTTATTTGCAAATTAATCTTAACTAATTTATCATTATTTTGTTACTTTATTTTAATTTTAACTATGACTCTAGTTTTAATGATCAAAATATTGATGAATAAGAAACTAATACATCAATAGATTTTACCAATCAGAACTACGACAATATCCAAAAACCATCTAGTTTGCCAAAAATTCCCGATCCAAATGATATAGCCAAAAGTTAGGTATTTCTCAACCAAAATTAAAATGTAATCCAAAAACTGTATAAATATATATATATATATTAGATATAGAAGTTTTTCCCTTTGTAAAATACTGAAAGTATTTGGATGTTTAATGCAAGAATAATTTAATTATTACAATACATTTAATTTATATCTATTTTTATGACATATCAGAATGAAAATTTTTATAGTATTTTTTTTTGTGCATATATTACTAATTCTACCTATAACTTCTCATCCGGTCAGAGTGTTTCTGATTAATTTGACAAATACTATGTTTTTATGTATCAGAGCATTCCTTCTGGTAAAATTATATAATATATACACGGACACGAAAAAAAACGCACACTTTATCATAAAACCAATATACTCCTCGTTTAAATCAGAATCTGAAATTACTAATTTAAATACGAAATGTGTAGAAATAATATTATTTTTTATTATGCAAATTAGATATCCTGCAGTTATATTTATTAAAATAATCTATCTCGTGTCTATAATTAGCACAATAGTGTTAATGATTACTTGCCCTTGTTTTCCATCCAATGAAATCTGGTGTTTTCTTATTTTAAAGTATTAGTGAAATATAATTAAACTTAATGTACTTATACAAGTGAAATTTCATAGAGAAAATTATATTTTTTGTCGCGTTTTTGGTGCCTCGCGCGTGACCACTACCATGCGCGCGGTTGTTCCATCGTTGTTAATTAACGATATTTAACAAAGTGCGCTATCAATCGCTTTACTTTTTCTTTTTGTTATATTGCGCATCAGCCGATATACGCATTATTAAAAATACGATCTTCTCCGCCGTCGTATTTTTTTTTTGTTCTTTTGTTCGTCGCTGAAAAAATATATTTTTATTTTCTGTCGTATGCGCGTCTTCTTTTGGTACCGACATTTTGTCTGTCGCATGCGCACCCCTCGCTGCCATCGATACCTACCTTGGCTTCATCGCCGGCGAAGATATTTACCAGTGCGAAGTCAGCTCAGAATTTATCAGGTAATATTGATTTGTTTATATATTTAGTGTTAAATTTTTAAACTTATAATTTTGATTCTCATTTAGGTACAAGACCCCTTCGTCCCGATACATGTTTTGTTATTTTTATGATTATTAATTATATAGTCTACTATTCATCAAATTATCTTGTTTTAATCTCCTGTTCATTTTCATAAATTGATCTATATTAATATAATTTATAGATATGTTGCATACAAGTATAATTTTATTTTTATCGATAAAGATCGGTTTTCATTGTATCTATATCATACATAACGCGAAAAAGTAAAACAAATATATATGTTATAAATAAAAATATACATTACAAAACTACAAGTATGCGTGAAATATGCAAAATTAAATTAACGTTATTCTAATAAGAATGATCAAAATCCGGGAAGATTTTTATCAGATTTAAAAAAAGTTAATGCAATACATATATGCATTTGAATATAAATCCGTTCCCTAATCATAACTATTGATGTATTTTTTTTTTTTTTAATTGATTTTAGTAATCATTAACAAATATTAATATGATAAAGTCAATTTTTTTTTTCTTATCATCGTTTCTTTACTTTTTTAATTTACCGGATACCGATTGAAATAACTTGCCAAAACCTAGCCAGAGCCATTTATCAGTTCACCTATGTCCAAAATATTGTACTAGTTATTTTGTATTTATTTTCAACAGTCATCATAATCATCAAAATTGCTGACATTTAATCAACTTGAAAACCATCACGTACTTTCGGGACTCATCTATCCGCTTTTTTTTACTCGCATTTACTGCGCACCAGTGTATTCGAACGAAGAATATAGTTTACTATATATATCTAAGTTTAAGGATTCTACGCGATTCCGTTTGCACTTTGAGCAGAATAAGCGTACATTATTGCAAAAACAAACAGTCGACCGTTTTGAACCGACCGCAACGATAAAAGAAAACCCCTAATGCAATATCATCACTTGCCACGTACACTTCTCGAATAATATGAGAATATGTTATTGTTGTTAAAGCCTTCCGTTGCTATTGCATTACGTTTCGCATCCGTAAAAAGGACAACGCGCACTACGAGGACTGTCTTCCGAATTCGGTATTACCGATCGCAACGGGTATCCGTTGGTCGATGATCGGCTGTTAGCCTTCAATTGGAAAAATAAAAGAATAAAAAAAGACTATAAACGAATGTAACGATTCTCGCGTTTATCCAATTCGTACCGTGCTCCTACCGCCACATTGATTATTATTTCTTATAATTTTATATTTAATAACATTGAAATGCAAAAAAAAAAAAAAAAACAATAATAAATAAAAATCATAACTAAAATATTGATAAAATAAATCATAGTGATCAAACTGTTTGTAAAAATTAAAAATCAAAAATACATTTTTGGATTCATTCAGAATGTATAACCGTAAGTGCGTTATGTATTGAAATACATTTCGTAAAATACACGTCCTCCGTTCCAATTACAATTATTGATGTTCTTAAAATTGAATATCATAATTTAAATTATATAAATTAAAGATAAATTTTCTTAAGTATCGTTAAGCACTGGTGCAGTGGTGATCAAGGTTATGAAACTTTTAATATATACTCTGATGTGTGTGCGTTATTCACGTTGTCTTCTACTTGATATTAGCACCTAAAATGTGATCCATATAACGATTTCGCAGTGTTTATTTTCATGCGGCTTTAGAAGAAATCGAATTTTCGGTATCGTGAGAAAACAAAAACAATCATCAACCGTTGTGCTACCGTCTTGATTGATTTTAGACAAACAGGATTTGTTGAGAATTGTTAATTTTTTTATTTTCTTTTTAGCGCAACTACGTTCGCGTCTAAAATAATAATACAGAGTACTTTTTATCCCATGTACCCGAATGAGTGAATGGAGAGTATCGTGCGTGTTTAGTGTCGAAATAACTTTCTGTCTTCATACACTATATAAAATATAAAAGTTACTATGGAAACATTAAGAATTCGGATTATTATACATAGATGATAATTGTATTGACCACATTATAGAAAATCATTAGTTTGATAAATATTGATTATAGAAAAATCTCTGTAATTGAGTTTTATATTTAGAGAGAATTAACTATCTTATTAATATATTAAAATAAACGATACATATGAGACAACAAATACACAGGTACCGACAAATTAGGAAGGTATTTGAAAAACGAGTTATAATAATTATACTTATCATTTTTTTAGTACAATTCCGTACGGAGTGTTTTTATTGCATGGCAAAACACATAAAACGGAAAAAAATATAATATTATTTAAATAATAAAATACTCTTTATACCGGAATTTGCATTATGAATACCAATTATTAAAGGATACCGAACAAAATAAATTTTATGTTTCGCATGTTTTTTTTTTAATCTTAATATGCAGTTCGAAAACAAATATGGTTTTCTGTAATTTTAATTTCTATTGCAGTACAATATGTTTATTATATTAACATAAATATAAAGTGTATTATATATACATATGGAAGTAGTTAGTAATCTTGATTGCACAATGAATAATTAAAAATATTTTACCCAGATAAAAATAATGATTATAATAGTTGTTCCTTAATTTTATTTTATTTTATTTTAAAGTTGCGTCAACAAAAAGGATATTATATACATTATATTACATTATGTTAATACCTTATCCTTGGAGTGCAGTAGGAGTAAATTAAGATTTAAACACATGTTGAAAACAGTAGTTTTCGATTTCGTGATTTTTTAACAGTTGACTTTATTTTTCTTTCATTAAGACTGTGATTTAGCCTGAAAGGCTTTTCCCACGGGCTTCTGAGTAGGGATAGTTGAATAGGCGTTAAAATCTATCAGTCCAATCAATTCACGATATGCTCTTATTGAAGTATATAGTATATTATTGCAATATTAATATACTTTGCCGAACAACCCACCTTTACCCAAAAATCAAAAACTATTTTTTCTATTTATGGTACATATAAATACACCTGCCCAAGACGACTATGTACTTTTAATTTGTGATGCATTCTAATAATTATTTCAAAATGTTCATGGACTTTGTAGATAGAATACTTATGTTTTCAGGTCATGATATTTATATTTTGTTCCACCTACCAGGCATTTTAAACTATAAGAAAAATGAATATTTTTAAAATGTAATAATTTATGATAAAATAATTAAATTGTTAGGAGGACTGAATGTTTTAAGACACGAGGAAACTTCCGCATATATTTTCTTCATATGACAAATATACAACATAGTAAATTTGAGTATAGTCGTTTAAATAGACACATCGTAGCTCCACATTGTAAAAATATTTTTAACACTAAAAGTCCACATTAAATAACATTTTTATAAATACCTGATACATTGGAGCTCCATATTTATCAATAAACCTTTAAACGAAACTTTATTTTTTAAAATTGTAGGTCTTCGTTCCTTACACCGGCTGATTCGATTCATAAACTCGAGTACTACGTGGTACTAGGGATAGGGCTTCGCCTCAAAGATAATTATAGTTTCAACCATTATACATACTTTGATACTGTTGCTATTAGAGTAAGTTGACTTATAATCAAATTTTAAGAAAAAAAACATTATCTGTGTTTTGTTGGTCGGTTGATCCGATATTTTAATTTTTAAGTGAGTTATGAATTATTTTTAATTTAAATTTTACATATTTGTAAATTGCTTCAAAATTAAAATATCGGAAAAATCTGACCAAACAAATATAGAATATGTTATTTTCTTAAAGTTTAATTATATTCCAGTTTACTCTAATATTAAAGTGAATATACTTATACCACTAGATTTGAACTGCTGGATGCAAATTTATTACTTTGTCATTTGTTGTTAGTCGGAAATAACACATGTGAATAAGGTGTCTTTTTAAATATTTGTAACCGATGCAAATATAGTGAGTAAAATAAATTCTGGTAGTACGAGGTATTCATAATCTACTTCAGTGCCAAATCTCAGTCTTATGAGGCGTTTATACATATATTAATACACGTTTAATACATGCATAAAATAACTAAAAAAAACCAAATTAAAGTAAAATTTAAAATAAATCATAAAAAATAACGAAATAGACTATTTTCAACTCTCAATTTTGGTTTTAAACGCCTCTTGGATCTTGAGACACCAATGAATTGCACCTCCACTAAATCTGGCATTGAACTACTCATACCTATATTATTGAGAATATTTTAATATTTAAACAAAACTTCAAGGAGGGCATTTAAAATGTTAATCCTCCTTGAGAAGAGGGTTAGGCACTACTAATGGTAAAGTTTTGCTCCATTAACTAAGAAACCGCTGATATTAAATTATTTTATTAATGTAATAATGTATCAATGTTTTTATTCCAAGTGATTTGTATCAACTTGATACTATTGAAGACTAGCTAAAAAAATGTTAATATATTTCTTCCAAATTTTTATGTTATAACTTATGTGTGCATCTTTTAAATTGAGTATTTTTTATTTAGTATTGCATAAAATAAGTAAAATACAAAAAATAATTATACCATAGTGTATTGAGTGTTATTCAAATTTTAATACACATATTTTACAAGGTCTAAAATAGTAAAATATAAAAAAAAATTGTATTTCTTCATCACTTTATAATTACACATTAATAATACAATATTTGGATCTTTTCCGTTAATTCACAACCACTGGATAAATTATCTATTTCTCTAAAATTTGTATCTTATTTTATCTAAATACATTTAAATGCATAGTCTAATGGTTAATGACTATTAATCCAAAGTAGAAGGTATTTATTTTAATCTCTTATAGTAACGAAAATTGTTTGCATTTTTTTCTCGAAAAATCGGAACTTTAATTTTAAATATTTTAGGACTTCACTCGTTACGCCTGTCGGCTCCATTCACCAAATATTATTATTACTATTTTAAAAACAATAATAATAACATCAGTAACGGTATATTATTACCCATATCGGAATTTCAATATTTTCAAATTATTCATTTTACTATAATATTTATTAAGATAATTTGACACAGATAACCAATACTGGGCAAGTTAATGATATTTTTTAACTCAGTTAAGTTAATTGAGTTTATGTTCAATTAAGTTAATGCACATGAGAATTACATCGATTAAGTTCAAAATTAAGTTAAAAAATATCGAAAAATTATTATCAATTTATAAGTCAAGTTAATTACAAAAAATAAAAAAAAATAAAATATTTAAATCCAGCTCTAATATAAGTGATATACATATATATATATATATATATATATATGTGTGTGTGTATATATAAAATAACAATTTACAACATATCTTATTTAACATTAACGATAGTAAAGAGGCAGAAAAATCTTATTAAACTCTAATAGAAAAATACACATTTCTTTATTGGTATTTTTTTTAATTACTCAAATGTCAAATTGATAATTATTTATGTATTTTTTATTTTTATTCATTTTTCATACAAATCACATATGATAAATATAATTAAAAAAAAAGTATTCTTTTTAATATCCAATAACAGTATTAAAACTAAAAATAATAACTGCAGCTGAAAATGTAATTATAAAATTATACCAACAATAAATATATACAGTTGATATAAAATATTAAAATAAATATATAATATTATTAAATTTTATTCAAATCTAAACAAATAAAACAATACAATGGACAGGTTAATCACAATACCTATTGAATCTTAATAAAGAGTCATCTCAAAATGGTTGATCAGCTATTACTTATTTCTTACTTATTACTTTATTACTTATTACTATTCTCTTATTCAGTAATAACAATCTTATTTAATAATATCATATGTTATGGAATAATTCTAATAAATAGAGTACGATTGGTATTAGTATTATTTAGTCAATGATACTATGTACCTATAATAATGTAATGTATAATATAGATTTACGGCCACTTTTCATGATAATGGTAATGTAATTCATGGATGGCATGGCTATTTATACTCAATAGTCTTAAGACGGTTGAATACTTTTCCCTAGCCAGACGTCCATCGGGATTCTTATTAATAATTAATACCGTGATAAATATTATGGTCTCATCTAAAAATTCTTCAAAATGTTTATTTTTATATTTTTTATTTTCCTAAATTCCATGCACTTGTTACCGAATGCGATATTTTACCAAAATATTTTTTTTGGTCATGAAAATCAAAAATTAACTTAATTGGGATTAATGAAAAAATAATACATTAATTTCATGTTAATCTGTAAGGAAATGAGTTAATAAGTTAATTTAATTTATTAGTAATGAAATGAGTTAAGTTAACTTAACTTTTGACTTATTAACTCGTTCATGCACAGGCTTGCAGATAACCATTAAATTAATCTAATTAAGATAATATATAACAACTCATTTTTTTATCTAATCTAGATAAAAAAATGAATAATATTATCTAGATAATTCCTAACACTGCTTCGCACAGACGTTATATAGGTATTTAATATTTATGGCTGTTATTTATTAATTTTTATTGATTTATGGATGTCATAGATACACATATTAATTTAGGTTAGTATAATATAGGTTAATATACTATTATAACTATAGCACTTATTATTAGTTTATATTTTATTTTATTATGTGAAGATTAATTCTTAATTAATTTGCAAAATATATTGAGGAATATACAGATCACGGGTCATGGTAAACGTTGTTAGTACTGAATAATTTTTATTTTTTAAAATATTGCTGAGTTAATTTTCGTTTATTCAACCGATTATTTGAATTGCAGAGGTAATTTTTTAATTTCAACGTATTGACAAAATTCTTATTTTTAACGCAAAAAGATAAATATGTTTCATTTTAAGTAAGTTTTCGACGTAACAGGTAATAATTTTATTTTATGCAATTTTTGAGTTTATTGTATAATAGTAATGTAAATTATATGTTTTTAGTAGTAAAATTTACCCATTATATTCACATTATTATTCAGAAATTGTTTTCATAATTTTTCTATCTAGTGTATTTTCTCAGCAAATTTACAGAAAACTTAAATCCAAAATTTAAATTTGAAATGTCTACCTATATTTTTATTCATGAATGAAAAAAACTGCACGAGAAGTTATAAGAACTTATATTCGAATAAAAGTTTGTATTTCGTCAAAAGCTTTTGTCAGCCAGCTCTAGAACCGTATTTTCGCAGATGCACGAGAAGACAAAATATATATAAGCTATAAGTTAAAGTCAATCATATTTTCCTTTTTTTTTTATTAATAACACTTTTTTAAGGTTTATACGAGAGTCATTTATTCCATTCTTCACCATTAATCACTGTCAAGTAGTTGTATGTTAAAATAAATTTTATGAAACCGTTTTGATACATTTCAAGATATAATTAGAAAAAGGCAATTTTATTGTTGATTATCAATTTATACTCTGGGCCAAATTTATCGCACCGTGTTCCCCATGATTTAAAATGTTCTCTTTATTAGACAAGAAATTTTACATAGTAAATTGCAATGGTTATAACTGGAAAACACTCCAATAAATATGAACAATAATTCAAACCTATGTCACTAAATACGTATGTATGGGTCTTGTTGGAAATTCAGGTCTCGTCAATTGTAGATATCACAAGTGTATTATACCAGGATAATCCGGAAACAAAAATGAACAAATTCGCATAAAATGGAATATTAATACTGTGCGACTCCGTCGGGGATGGTTTTCATTGTGTTTATTTTAAACGTGTAATTTACAATGGTAACAGAAAAAATTAAAAATTAAAAACAAACATATTAGATGTCATACCCTGTTTTCGTATGACGGCGTTAAGGGTGCGCAATTAAACACCGTGCGCGCGTTGCGTTCAATTACGCGTATTTATCGTGTTACACAATATTTTGTTGAAAATAATTCTGTATTGTCTTCATAAAGTTTATCTTTCTACTGTTACTGATGTGTTATACTATTTTTACGATTTATACAGTCTTTGTCTCGAATTGTTATGTTTAACATCACCCACAATATAATTATTATATTAAATGTCTTTCATTTACGTATGTAACTCCACTGACTAGCTTAGACTTTAGAAGCAATAAATTTCACTGGAACGATAATGAGCAAATCAAATACCATAACAACGATGCAATAATAATAAATTAACAATACATGAAAAAGTTTATGGTGATAGTAAATCTTTATGATTACGTATATGACGTCAGTATGCTTGGGTATTCAAATTAAATGTATTTAACTATCTCTTTGTTAAATGACCAATGTTTCTCAAATATATATATTTAATTAATAAATAAATCTTTTGCGATCATTGAGGTTTTTTATAACTGATAAAAAAATAAATAAAAAAGGAAATCAGTTTAAACTCTATAAGTATTTTACTGCAGTCTTTTCGATAAATTTTGTTTAATACAATATAATATTTAATATTGTGTAAATTTTCGATCCGTATTTTTTAAAGGAATTTTACATCCTTCTATTCTATATTATAAAAATATTATGATTTTACAAATCCCAATTATAGTTTTAACTTTAAAACTTATTTAGGGAATAAAATATAAAATGCTGCCGAGCCGGAAAAATGTTTTATAATAAAACTATACATAATACATTAAACGTTGACGATTGATCGCAGTTTATTTCAACGACACTTCGAAAACCGTTTGATGCAGAAAACTATTAATTTTAAATGGCATGTGGACACACAGACACTCAGACGTACAAACACAATAACAAACATGTATACAAACACATAAATCGTATTATTTATTAACGTCTGTCAAAAGGATATGTATTTTTACTAAGTTTCGATTCTGACCGGGGACAGAATGGACTCAAGCTCTCGCCTACTCATTTCCACCTGTCAAATATAATAACAACAATACAATACGTGACTTTGAGAGTATGTGTTAAAATAAAATACAATTTCTATACCTACGTCTGGTACAGGTAGTGCATACTCAATTCACACGTGGCCATGGATAAATAACATTCAATTAATAAACGATGGTGGTGGCAGGAGGGTACATATTCCCCTATTGTCTGTGTAATTTTTTTTTTCCGCAATACGATCGTATAGCGCACTAAGTTATATCATCGATGTTACCAGTGGATAAATACATACAATTCATTCGACTGAACAATAACGATAATACCGATAAGACTCTGTTAGTCGATAAGACCACGGTGGTAGTAGTAGGCGGAACGAGAGGTTCCACTTAGAGTTGAGAAAGTACTCATTCGCATTTTGTTCAATTCAGCTAGAGAGATGAAAAACTTAAAAAAGATAATTAATTTTACTATTGATTTTTCTTATAACGAATACATCAATTTAAGATTTTTTAATTAATTTTCCGATTGTACTAGATTTTTAGCAAACACTCGGTTCATTGGGGTTTTTAATATAATGGTATTTTCAACAAAATCGCTGATAAAATATAATTTCTACAGTACTTTAAATTCGTTATTTTTTATTTTTGAGTAATAGTGTATTTACCTATAAATCCATTAACTGTGGAGTTCGAAAAAACCGTCACTATCATATCGAATGGAATTCAACAATGGTTTTCTATTTACTCGTATATTCCGAGAGACGGTCTGCGTGTATATTATATTATATAATATGTTAAAATATTACAATTTCTCACATAAAATTAGAAATCATAGTCAAAAATTCCAACACCAAGAGCCATAACTCTAACTAGGTATTGAAACTTTACGGTAACTTGTTACGGTGGTTTAACGGAACGAAATCCGAAAGGATCCATAGACCTAAAGGCTGATAAAAGAAAAAACGGTGGTGCACAATAATCCGTTTATTTATAAATACGTATTTTGAAACATTTTTTACGTGACATGGAGATCGCAGTGCTGACCGTTCATATGTGATTCTCTCCCAAATTAAATATATAAATTAAACATATTTTCATCTTATTGCACAATAATGTACATTCGCTTTTGATGTTTGCAGTAAAGCTAAAAGGATATAATTGTAAAACTTTTTTTATAACGATTAGACTAAGTGGGCTTCAACAAAGTTACGGGTTTCATTGATCGTATTTAGAACCGATTAAAGTATATTGCATCCATGGTGCAAACATAGTAGCTTAACCTATTAAATATATTATAAACCTATATAAACAATTTCTAAAAAGAGATTTAACACAAATTGAATATATGACACAAGTAAACATTAATAGGTTAATTAATTATAATAATATATTTACAATATTATAGTTAAAATCGTTTATAATTGTCTAATAATTAAAAAAAAAGAAATTAAATTATTCTGTAGATATTTAAATATTATTTTTTTCTGGATTTCGTTGTAGCACATTTCTGTATTAGTTCTTGCTAATTTATATCTTTAACCAAATTAGATGCAATACATAATATCAACAAATTTGACGTCTTATTTATGGATTTAAGTAGATCGTAAATAATTTTTTATACATTTTACGACAGAAAACGATCTTTCATCACTTGAACTTGGAAAAGATTGAGTACAAATAATTCTTAATTATTTCTATATTTATTAACGATGTTTCTAAAGACGAAGTAGTAATTATTTTATAGTAAAATAATAAAAAATTAAATTTAAATTTAAATTATAAAATATTAAATACTCATAAATTAATATATAAATAAGTTAACATGTAGTTTATACATAGAAGTAAATAAAAGTTTAGCTTTGAGAATTATTATATTTGTAAAGTACGATCGATTTCAAATTAAAAATGTATTGTCAGGTATGCAGAATGTCAATGAAATCATGACTAAATATGAAAAAAAAAAAACTGATGATACATTTGTAATTCTGTGGTACTTAAAAAATATAATAATACTCTAAGGTAAGGTTTTATTAATTCATTTATTTTTATACAAAAAAACTATTTGTTTATTTATTTATATAATGTAGCAAATGATAATTTTCCTTCTGATGGAAAATCTTATACAATGATTTTTAATTGTTTTAATTATTTTTCAAAACCTATTTCTAATTATGAATTATATAATTCAACAAAATTTATACTTTTAAATCAAATATCGTTCATGGTCTCTTTTTCTAAGTTAAATAAAAATCTAAATATATTTTTGATTTCAATATACATTTCTATTTTTCTATTAAATTGAAAATCAATAGTGTCAATCTACAATAATTCAGTTTTAATTTTCTTAATAACAGTAAAATTAATTTTATTTGGGCTCAAATCATCGTAATAATGATATATATACATATATGGTTCTGGATGTCAGAATTTTAAATTAATCACTATTATATTTAATATTTGCGTCTTCTAAAGATATGTGAAATTAACTTCTCATATTTTAAATATATTACATAATATATTTATTCATATTTTCAATTTTTCCTTACTAAGTTAAGCAAATGTGCTGCACATTGGACATACAATACTTTCTCGGATGTACTTTTTATTCTAGCTTGCAAACCATTGTATATGCTGTATTTATTAGAACAATTTTCATACGACTAACCTCTAAAGTTTTATAAATGTATTGAATGATTTGTAAATAAATTCAGTCAAACAATTTTTATATCTTCTGCTTTATGACAAACTAATTTGAGAAACCCAAGAAATATTTTTACTGTATAATTATTATTTTCAACATACCTTAAAATAATATTAATTTGATGTATATTGATAATGTTAGTGGTACAAACCACTACAGTAGAAAAATATTTTGGTTTTTTAACTTTTTAACTATTAAAAATACTATAAATTATTGAGTTACCCGTTAAATAAATAAATTCATCACAATTTGTACTTTATAAATATGGTACATTTCCTTTGCCTTTATTTCCAAAATTGGTAAGGTGATTTGTAATGAATGGATCAAAGTCTAAATCTACTAACTAAATCTAAGGATTCTAAATTATTAACATTATGTTAAGAATCAAACTTTTGATCATCCTCTCTAAAAATTGACCCTCTTTCTGAATGAAATGATTTTGTGGCCACTATACGATGCAATATATTTTTTCAATACTTAATTTTAGATTGAATGTCTTCTTGAGATATATGATCAATAACCTCTCTATTTTTTAGATGTTCTTAAAAATAATTTATAAATATTTATATTATTTATATTATTTAGCTACAATTTTCTAAATTATGACATTTTTACAAATTTATGAATCCAAAAATTAGGATTACTAAATGCTTGTTAATTAGAAGCAAAAGTTATACATTGAAAACAATAAAGTGCATTTTTAGGTTTTGAACAGAGAAAACACTTTTTTTTTGCGTTCACTATTGAGAAGACTTTCAAGTATATCTGATAAAATTTAAAAAATTTTTTCCGTATAAACTTTTTGTATTTTTAAAATAAATATTAATGAATTTAATAAAGGTGGATTTAAAAAAAAAAAACTCAATTGCATCATAATCTTAATTCCAGTCTGCTGTGCATGAGCCTAAAAATTTTTTTGATATGGAAATATTTTTTGATGAGAGGTTACTAAGTTCAATGTTTATATACCTAATGTAACTTCATTGTTTTTATTTTCAAGATTATTAATTTTACCTTATGAATCAATTACTAGTTTATTAAATTGAATAGAGCAATGTTCATTGAATGTTTCTAGATCGTGGTAATTTTATTGTATTTTCTAAAATATATTTTCATCATTAAATAAATATTATTTCAAAAATCTACTTTTTCAAAGAAGCTGTCCAAGTATAATGTTTACATTATAACATTTTCTTCTTTCAACTTTTTTCTATTTTTTTTTTTTTTTTTATACACTTCATCTTATTATTTTAATTTTACTTTAATATATCTATTACAAGCATAAATAATTTATTAGAATAGTTTAATATACACAAGTCAACAATTACAACTTAATTAGTACTTACACTGCGTACTAGAGTCTAGACCAGGGGTGGTGAACCTATGGCACGAGTGCCAAAAATGGCACGTTGACCAAATTGAAATTGTACAAAAAAAATTTTTTTGCTATTTATAAAATGTTGGTTGTAAAAAATATAAATAAACAAATTATATATGTTTTAAAAATGACAATATTCCTTATGCTTTCAAATTTTTCGTCAAACTATGTTCATGAAAGTTTATTCGCCATAAAAAAATGTAATTTAATCGAAGGAAAAATAAGGGTTTGACCAACAAAACGATTGCTGCTTGTGTTTCACTAAAATTTAATAAATATAATGTAATAAATCTGTAATTTTGTTAATAGTCTTAGAAAATATAATTTTCTTTCTATGATTTTCTACGATTTATTCACTACCTAATCGTACCGCGGAATGGAGAGTTTTCTAGACCAAAAATGAATGGTATGTACGCTTAACCAATATTTGGAGGTAGGTGTTGAAAACGCTCTTGTATTGGTATTTAGACATTTGCCTACGCGTTATAACATATTATCGATTGATTTCGTTTGCGTTGAGGCGCGGACGTTGTGTTTTTACCGCAAACGATTTTTTTTTTTTTTTTAAGTTCCGTCGTGTTTCCCACTCATTAAGACATTTTGTCGGCGTTTCTGGACGGAACATAACCAACCGCGTACGTGGAAACAAAAAAAAAATATAATAATAAATGCATAATACAAATTTAAGAAGGATAACGACTCCAGGCGTTAGGTACTGCGTCCGTGTAAACGTTTGACGATAAGAAATATTTGTCGCGCGCCGTCGGTGAACACATACGCGAAACATATAAATATTACAGGAATCGGTGTGGCCGGTGGCCGAGTGGGAAAGAACGCGAAATCCCTCACGAGGATCACGGAACGAACTACCGGGACCGAAGGATAGGTTCATCTCGTAGACTTATCGTCGGCGATTCGCCTCCGATACGAGACGCCGTCACCGTGTACATGACCTACGGTGTCTTCGTCATCGTTATCGTTTTTACCGCCATTGTTGCTGAGATCGTCGTCGTCGCGTTTAATAATATTTCAGCGCGTAACGCTCCGACCGGCCGCTGCCAACGATGGCCGTGCACTTCTTGCGTCGGTCACCAGATGGCATTTACACCTTTACGGTATTCCCCCCGCCCAGCCACCCCCGTCCCACCAGAGTGGACCGACGGCGACGGCGCGCCGCCGCGAGCTCGGTACCCTTTGAATCGGACGCGGCACGAGCTCAACAGTCGTCTCGCGCACGAAGTGCCGAACACACGCGCGCGCGTTCGCTACCACTGCCTCGTCCAGTTCGCCGACACATCGATCTCACTCGTTTCTTCGTTACGGGTCCGGCCTTAACGTTCTCAGTCGTTGGGATCGAACGTTGATCGCACCTTCACCTTACTCAACGGTAACATCCGTTTGCGTGCGATCGGATCATCGCGACCGTCCGGCCCGGCCTGATCACGCTTAATCGCGGTTGACCCGATTGGACTGCGATGCGGTCCGAGGCTGCGGTGGCGACGATAGCGGCCACCGTGCACCGCGACCGGTAGACGCACCGCGATGCGTACCGCGACAGCGCTGACCGCGGCCGTGGCCGTTTTGGCCTGCTGCCGACCGCACACGTTGCCAGCCGCGCGCGCCGCGTGCCTGCACACGGCCAAAGATCTGCAGGCTCAGGCCCGCGCGTCCGAAGTGGTGCTCAAGGCGCTGGCGATGCGCGTGTGGCCCGAACCAGACGGGCTGATTGGTGGCCATTTCGCCGTGATGGCCGTCTATAAGGGTGCACGGACGGTGAAGGACGTGTTGCGCATCGGCGGCGCCGATCTGTTCAACATGCACGACAAGTGAGTTTCTACGCGTTTCTACGCGTTTCTTAGCTTTAGAAAAGTCGCGGAAACAAAACATTTCGAATTCTTTACAAGTTATGCACATTTTGTACTTTGGCTCCACAAACCTCTGCTGCTGTCGAGACTACGTTGTTATCGTTGTTTACTCCAGTATAAAACGTTCTCGTGCGAATGTAACGTATTACATAACGCGTAGTTCATTTTTCTTCGAGACCATAGTCCTTGGTCGGGGCAGAAACCCCAAGAGTCGGCAAGCCAACAGTCCGCTTGAAATCGTTTTTATTCATATTGAAAATCCGCTGTCGATCCGGTGCACCGGGTGGTTGGAAACGAGTAATGTTACTGAACCTTCGTCTTACGGCCGCCCGACGCAACCGGTTCGCGTGTGGACCGCACGAAAATCCCATAATCCCGACGCGGTCGCACATCACCCGTTGGGTGAGCTCCGAACATTGTTCGTAATTTATCTCAAAGTTGAGCGTCGCCTCTGTGCTCCGCGCGTGCGTACCGTCCACAACCACTATACGAACGGCACGCGGACTCGTGACGGTGTTCGCGAAACTTCACCCCGCGAGTGGCCAACTTAGACGACGTGCACATTACGCGATGATAACGTACACCGACGGCCCACGGTGACGGCGATCCGCATGCTATGGTACCAGGCAGTGCACGATTGCGTACGTTTGCGTTTCCGTCGGCCGAACAGCTGATGCATGCCGTGCAGGTGGTTTTCTCGTATACGCACCGACATGCACTTGTCGTATCGACGCCTCAGTTTAAGACTGCAATGACTCAAATTATGAAACTTCTGGTTCTAGAATGATATAAACCACCTCTAAAGGTGAATAATGCAATTAAAGTTATTGCATTATAGAATCGAAATCGTCGTAATTTTGCAAATAATATCACGTAGATAACTCAATTCTGAATAATTTTGAGTTATTGCTGTCTTGAACTGAGGTGACGATATATGACACCCCTCCACCTGATGCACAACATTGACCGACGTAAAACAATTTTTGGTATCGATTATTTTTTTGTTTTTTTTTTTTCTTTTTTTTCGATTCTAATCCATCGTTTGCATAATGCTTTGAAGATAAAAACGTTGTCGACGAAAGTCGATAATTTATTTTACCAATTTCGACGGAACTTTGACGTCATGCTCTCGATCGAATCGTCGAAATGGATTATACGAATGTATGAAATCGGACAAGAATATTCTCGGATTTACACGTATCGAAAACGAATGTGCTCCGCTGAATTCACGGTTTTTGTTTTGGTCTAATCTACGTATGGTACGTGACAAATTACCGTCGAAAAATCGTATGATCATTTGAATATTATTTTGGACTTTATTATAACTGCATATCGGGTTAGGTCAGGTACCGCTGAATAGAAGAAAACGCCGTTCCGTTGGTTTTTCGGTATTTTAATTATTTTTTATGTTTTTTATACATTTTTAAATAAATACACGGTCTATTAAATTTTTATTATTTTCGGACTCGAGTGTAATTTATTTTCTCTTTACTTCTCTCGGAATAACTATACTTCTCTGTCAAATATTTATACATTTTCGGAAAATGTTAAAAATAATGCTAATTTAAGTCTATGATGTGCACAAATTTTCTATTGGACCAATGAATATACGTCGAATATGCTAAAATATGATCATTCCTAAGACATTAGAGGCTTAATTAGAGTTCGATTTATTTTTAATTATTATATAGATCAATTTTATAGCGACCGGTAACTTTCTTCATGAAGATTCTAAATAAATTCACTATTATTTATAAATGATCTAAAAATAATAGACCGTCTGACGAAAAATTAATTTTTCAGAAAGAGCATTCGTTATTAATTTAAGTGTTCAATGTGTATATACTATATTGAACATTAAAAAAAAAACAAACATTAGCGAAAATATAATATTATTTATAATATTTTTTATTTTATGTGGTATATAAAGTTCGTCGAGCGTTATATGTATATCCCATAAAAATATTGATTTTTAATTCAATTTATATGAAATTTCGTAATAAAATATTTCATTGGCATTTACATTGTTCAGTAATTGTTTATAAAAATATAATGCTCTTCATTTACTATATTTTAATAGAATTTAATTTCAGTGTCATTAAATAACTGATAATTAAATTTTTTGTTGGAAAGTAAAATGCTGTTCAAAATCAGTTGTATGTTGTATCTTCGTCAAAACATTACGATCCGCTTGTTTCGAATGTTTTAAATTATAAACTCTTTATGTAAAGTTCACATTTATAATCCAAATAACAACATTTTACTTTTGTTTGAACTTAATAAATACCTTAACTGACCTATTGACCACAATTTACAGTTAATCAAAATTGTATTTAACCACAACGGTTAATGTGGGTTTATTCACAGATGCTCAAACCAATTAAAATATTACCGTTACAATTTTCTTTTATTTTAACACTTTTGATGTACATACATCCTAATAAATTCATTCCATTTTAATAATTTCGTTTTATCGTCCAAAATTCATTCGTTAGGAATATTTAATAGAGGTCATTACTTTTTTAAGTGAATACAAACATATCGGATATAGTGAAAACGCGAATGTAACAAAATAAAACATAAATTAATAATATATGTGAATTAATAGATGCTAAAACATATGAACACGAATCAGAGACATAATCACGTGAATAACTTTTTATTTTATTGTCTATTAAAATAATCTAATCTATATTTATGATATGAGTAAAACCATCTTTCTCCTACGTATAAAAGTAGAAAACTAAGTAAGTTGAGGTGTATATATATATATATATATGAATACATAAATTCACGATTATACGTGAATATAATAATTCATGGTCTATAATATTTTAAGTTTACAGAAAATGTTTAATAATAATTATTTCGAAACTTATATTTTGATATTATGAGAAATTAATTAAAATATTACCGTCATTTAATACATTTTGTATTTCATATGGTTTTTTATAATAATATTTATTTATGCAATTTATGATGTGTTTATACAAATTACACTTTTCGTTCGATATCAGAAGTTTTCGTTACGATTTTTACAGTTTGATGAATTCGTTATTATAGGTTGTAAACAATTTTGCCAGTTATTAAAATATTACATTTGAATGTTAATGGTAAAAACTAAAGAAGAGTAGTTATTTCAAACATTGTAAGACTTTTTATTAAAAATTAACTTTTATTATTCAATTATTTAAAAAAGTAACTCATGGTACTACAAACGAAAAATATTTTTATTTTTTCTTATGAATTACGTCTTTTACGTTCAATTATATAATATTTCTAATATGTTTTTCACCATATATTTTCATAGTATTAATTACATAGTTAAGTACGTTGGAGTATTTTTTTTTTTTTTTTTTTACATGAGAAAATACAAACTTTATATTTTACTCTAGTGTTTAAGATCATTTAAATATGTTATTATTAAAAAAAATAATATATTAAATATAATTTTTCAACTACAATTACAATATCTGATATTTTAGTTATGTTTGTACGTGAGAATAAAATAGAATAAAACTTCTAAACAATTTTTTTTTAAATTACCTCTATAAAACATTTGTTATTTTAATAAATATTTATTACATATATATATATATATATATATATATATATATACTAGTTGACCCGACAAACGTTGTTTTGTCATATAAATTATTTCTAGAGAATATTTTGCTAGAATAAAATAACTAATTTAATATATGTGTGTAAGAATGTGGTATATAAGTGGAAGAAGTATGGAGTATGAACGGTGACGAAATATAAAAATAAAAAACCATCAAACATTTATTTTTTTTAATAATTTATTTAAATTGATCCTTTAAAATTAAATATATCGCTAATTATGACAATATTAGTAAAAAACAATATCAATCCCTTAATGTAACAGAGTGTACATTATTTTTTGTTATCCCAATTTCGCCAACATAAACAAACTGGATGATTCTAGAGCACGCCACGTATAATTGTCCGTGTGAAAAACATGATGTGCTCAAATCTAAGCCACAGACAGACATCGTTTGGCCTTGAGACTTATTGATAGTCATTGCAAATGCCAATCTAATTGGAAATTGAAGATGTTTAAATTGTATTGGCACATCTGTGGGTATAATAGGGATTCGTGGTAATAATATATTTTCACCTCGGAATTTGTCATTTAAAATTATGGCTTCGATAACATTTTTCATTAATTTTTCAATGACTAATTGCGTGCTATTGCATAACCGAAGTGGGTTCAAATTATGAAGCAATATAACCGGATATCCAACCTTCAGTTATAAATTATGCGGTGGCATGTCTGGTAAATCCAAATAGTTCAAAAATGCTGTTACTTACAGCTTCAATAGCATTGCAAATTGTATCAATAGATTTGTATGACACCGAATCTCCTGGTAACAAATGTTGTGTCTGTGTATATTGGGAAATATCTGGTCAATGAGAGCATCTTGCAAATCAATGATTGTGCAGAAATCGGTCGGTAATTGTAAGCATCTCATTTCATCTGTAGTAACTTTCCCATCGCCGATATCTAACAATTGTTTTGAGAATTTTCAGCACGCAAATTTTATTGATTATATCGCTAGTATCGTAATCGTTCGCTCTCTATCTTTACATAAATATCGACTATAAATTATTGTTGACAAAGCTCACAACATCGTAGAATAACTTTGTCCTGATCACATCTAATCATCAACCGATATGCATAATAATCCTTCGAACTAACATTTTTGTTTGTTTTGGCACCTGTTGATCTTATGGTTTAATATTTATGCAATACCCGTTATTTAATACCAAAAATAAAATGAATAGCTTTTAAATAGTTTTTAATAGTTTTTTAATAGTATCATTTAATAATTAATTTTCAATTGGGCAGTTATCTATCGACCAGGTCAAAAATTATTAAATTAAACTACGTTTTATTAAACAATAGCACTTAGGAGCATAAAAAATTGATAAAAACATATTCGCAGATCAACCAAATGGATATACAAATTTTCATTAAAATCGGTTAAGCCGTTTTGGAGGAGTATGGTCACACACATTGAGACACGAGATTTATATATTATATATATATATATATAGTGTTATATTGAATAATGTTAAAAGTTTTATATTAAATAGACTATAGAGTTTTTATTAGCATTCTATACAATAATAAAGCGTTGGACTTTCTGAGTATAATATTTTATCTTGACTTGTAACCCAGTTAGTCAATTATCTTACCGATAACGTGAACAATATATCGATATATCGATGTATAAATGCAAATCATATAGCATTTTGTGCAATTCAAAATATCACGGAAGCATGCCATGTAATAATAAAGGTTAAAACATAAGCGTTTTAATTCTATAGGCACTTAAAATAATATTTTAAGAAATAATTTATAATATAAAATGAAATTTAACATTGCATCATTAGTAGATAAGATTATTAAAAATAAAAAATAAATTCATATTAATAATGTTAATGTATTTTATGATAATTATTAATTTATTGTATGTTAAATATATTTAACATTATTAATGATTTACAATGATTTTATCTCATGTACGTTTAATTTTTATGGTTGTTAAGATATTATCCAAAAGTTCATGGCTAATGTCATATTATTCGGTTGATGTTAACATTAGCCAACATTTAATAATATTCATGGCGGGTAACGATAACACTTGTCTAATGTTGATTTTAGCTGAATAATGTCGACATTATCCAAATGTTAACATTACCCGTATATATATATATATGTATTTATAGGCTCTTATTAGTAATCTGTCATTACCAAATAGTTTAATGTAATGAACTACACATCAATGAAGTTAAACAAAATTAATAAAATTATAATTATTTTGACCTTAAAATTAAGAAAAATGATTTAAATTCAATGATTACTACATTTTATACCATACTACATACATTATTGTGTCATATTATTCATACATAAATAATTAAACTAATTTTTGTCAAAATCATTTATTTTGTTTGTATAAATGTAAAGAAAATTACAGTAAGCGATCACAAAGAACATAATATATAATAAAATATAGATAATATTGAAATTTTTTTGTTGATTCTATGATAATTGAAGCGTAAATTAGATTTTTTTTAATTATTTTTCTTATTAAGAATGGCCACTGAAACTTTACTTTTCATCATATAAACAATAATTTATAAAATAAACATTTATTCAACGTTAAATAATTATGAATTCTAAGTATATTAATTCGATATTTGTGATTTGAGTATTCATGGTTTTATATAATTCTTTGTCTGTGTTTTAATGGTAGTTGTTTAGAACTTTATACATTTTATAAACTTTAAATTTTAAGTTTATG
This sequence comes from Sipha flava, assembly GCF_003268045.1. Lineage (NCBI taxonomy): Eukaryota > Metazoa > Arthropoda > Insecta > Hemiptera > Aphididae > Sipha > Sipha flava. The sequence goes on from NW_020271726.1 coordinate 418,509, forward strand.
AAATTGTTTAAATTAATTTCACGTAGATTTTTTTAAGATATAATGTATAATTTATATCATTAATTATTTGTTGAATTTCTCATAAGTTACGTTTTTAAATTTTTCTTTTGATTCTAAGAGTTTCGATAAAGTTTTTTACGAGACTTTACTATTTACGATGCATTGTAAAATCTACTTGATTAATTATGTACAAACTACTGGTAAAATACAGCTTAAAGTACAATTGATTTAATACTATTTTTGGAAAATTTAAATGTAATTAATGAATCTCAATCACATATTTGACTATAACATTAATTTTAAAGTGTGTTTTATTGAGTTAGGTATTCTGTTCTTGGTGAAACGATAATGAAGTAATGTTTTAATAATTTACTTTTTTTTATTTATCTCCTGTTACCTGCAGCTCCTCGATATCATGTTTTGTATATTTTTAAAGTGGTATCACACTCGTTTATATAAATTAAATACTATATAATTACTTAGTTGGTTATATACAGTGTTGGGAATAGATAACTAAAATATTATCTAGATAAGATAAGATAATTTTAACAAAATATTATCTAGATAAATATCACTTTTTACACTTATTTTTAATGTTTTTTTAGTATTTTTTTAATATTAGATTTCTATCAATATAATGACATAATATTTATAAAAACAACGGTTTGAGACTTTTAATTTAACTATTTGAATATTATACCTATAAGAATGAAACATCAAAACATTTAAACCAATACCAGTATTCCACTGGTCAAAATTATGTAGTTAGCTGACTTTTTATTTTTTAATACTGTAATATTTCTACCCCTACTTAGTTATACAAATGCATACAATAATGAATTAATAATAATTCATACATTTTAATACAAAACTAGTCAAGTAAAAAGTTATTAATTTGTATTATCTCAATGATAATTTAGTTCTAAATAAATCTTGTCAAATGTCTATGTATGCATTTAAGGACTGTAGCCACTTGTAAGTCATATTAAACCAATATTAAAAAAGGATGAACTTCACCTTAAATATTTAAAATATATATATATGTAGTAAATAATACATTATAATCAATGCTTGGTAAGAAATAGTTGAATGCTAAAATATAAGCAAATTGTTTTGTTAGTTGATAAAACAAAAAAAAAAATTATTAAATTACAACTTTATAATAATACTAAAAAAAAAAAAATATTTTATAACAAAAACAAATAACAATGTTTATAAACCTTTTATTAGAACTTGTTTGAATTAAGATTCTGACATCTACAACATAAGAGCATCTCAAATGTTTTATCATTTAAACGATTTTTCCTCGGTGTTATGATCTGTGGTCTACTATTAAATAAACGCTCTACTGGCGCAGAAGAGGGAAGTGTTGTATTATATTTGAAAAAAAAATTTTTTATGATTGGAAATGAATTAAGAACATTAAAATCTTTATTTTTTGAGTTTAGATATTCCATAGCTTGAGCATTAATATAATTATGATTGCTTTGAATATCAATTTCCACATCTAAATAATTCTTTGATAGGACCTAAAAAAATTCTTGGTCACTGCTATCACTATCTACATTTTCATCAGTATTCAAAACAGCATCTTTATCATTATTAATTTAATAGCACCCATCAAAAAATATTTGTTTACAATATGATTTGTATCTATTGAGTACCCAAGATAGTTTAAACTTTGGGTGGCTTATAGCAGATAAAATGAAGGATTTACTTTTGACTTTTTTAAATCTAGTATATAATCAAATCTTTTTTCCAAACTGCTTATAATATTAAAACATAGCAATAAAATGTTTATAGTGTTTATACCTTTTACTAGAAAACAGTCGCCTTATACGAGAAATCGTTAGGATCTGTAGTCTTGATGAAATAATATGCTATAATACTCTTTCATCAAGAACATACTGACGCACTGCTTCACGCATCAACGCATCGTTATCAAAGGTTCAACCGGTTTTCGTCAGCTACTTAGATTTGCGTTCTCATTTGAAAAACAATTTTACGAAGTTAATTTTAATTTTTTTTTAGAATGGATGGGAAAATAAACCTATACCTAATTAATTGTAATATGTTCATTATGATTTATGGCTAGTAGAGACTAGATAGTAGAGAACGATGTATAGTGCATGCCCGCACGCAGGTTCTTGTAATACCGTCGTTGGCAATAATAACAAGAAATATATTCATCTAATTTTATAAATGATTTATATTATATTAGAATTTTAATAATATTGGTTTTATTATTTTGTAGGGACACTATAATATTTATCTAGATAAACCCATTTTTTATCTAAGCTAAACTTTAGACAAATCATAACATAATTATCTAGATACTTTAAAAGATAATTTATTTAAAAAAAATCTTATCCAGATAATTCCCAACACTGGTTATATATTCATTCATATTTGTCATGTGAACTGTTCTCTTATCGTTGAAATCATTGTTGCGGCTTTGTGGTTTATAAATAAATACATAAATAAACAATAAACAATAAAACCAGATTTTGCATGCTTTTTGATAGTACTACCCTTAAAATGTTAAATATCATCCGAAATTTCTATCAGACGTCAGTCTTTCATCCAGCTTTAAGGTGATAAGATGTAACCTTGACGTTCTAGACAGCCGGCCATCTAATTCGAATAAATTCCAACGACGTGATACTGCAAGTTAGTTTAGCTAGCTTGCAGTCTTTGACTTCATTTGCATAAACCCTTCCATATACAGAAGAGTAAACCAAGAGATACAGGTTGAGTTTGAAGAGCAATTAGTGAAAAACAACTCTTACCTCAGTACCTTGGTGTGGTATTTGATAGGACGCTTACATTTAAGAACCATCTAGCCAAATTATCAGCGAAATAAACACCTTTTATAGTATAATTGACCTATAAACATTAAATGATAAAAAATTTTAATTTGTATGAAAAAAAAAGTACACCAATAATACTATTTCCATTGAAGATAAATTTTCCGTTCAAACTGTTCTTAATAATGACTTAGTAAGATTTTATTTGATATTCTTAAAAATGTACATTATGTATCAAAAGAATCTTAGCACAGTATAGACGAGAAACCAACCAAATATTATTTGTTGTGGTGTGTAAGTAATGCACAACTGATTATGTTTATTCATATTTTGTATGTATAATCAGGTGTTTCTTAAATAGACAGTTCAATAAATAATCTAAAATAAAGTGAAGTCTACCAAGTACATCGATAATATATTTTTGTAAGTACTTATTTCATTCGTTATGATATTGCATATTCTAAATAACTATAAAATGTTTTTACTTAAGCTTTTAGTTTTTCAAGGAATACAATTATTAGTCCGTGTTATCACCGGAAAATACAAATTTTTCCCTCGTAAGTAATGCGGCAAATTCTTCGACAGAATCAATCGTAATAAAAAAATGGGAAGAAATTACAAATCTGCTTGATTCAGTTATTACTATAAAATTGATAATAAGAATTTATTGAAAACTGATAGTATAATATTGGAATATAAGTGTGGTGAAATAATTGAACATTTAGATGTTCACAAATTAGAGGATATTATATTTATTATTTTAAAAAAACTGAATAATTATTACGTTACATCAATTCCTAAACAGAATTCGTTTTTCTTAAATATTAATCCATTTAAACAATTAATAATTGATCTATTTCAATCACCCTATGTACATACAATATGTACTCGTATTCCACGGTGTCTTGATTTCATCTACATTTATACACCTATAATGACAAAATTCGTAAAAATACTATCATTATATTCGGACTTTTGTTACTTAAGCGAAGCATATCTAAAATAATATTACAATGACACATTCAATTATTATGAAAATGTTGAAAATACAATTTTAACTACATTACAACAAAATCTTTTCCAAAAAAAATTAATTTTAATATACAGCAACGCGATATCTAATGAAGAAGACTTGAATTTTATAATAAAAATTTTCGAACTAATTAATAAAATTGATAAAAAAATATGATTCCAAGTAGTGATTGGAATAATAAATTATTATTCAGAGATTGTCTAGGAGAATTCAAAATCCAAATTCCTCAAACATGGCTGAAAATTAGTAATGATCAGAAAATTGATTAAATAGGTGCACTCAACCTTGAATTAAAAAATATCATATATGGACAAGGAAACAATTTTGTAAAAACAATAAATCTTTCTCAAATATCCGAATCAGATTGGGATTCCACAGATATGTTATTGTTATTAAGTGAAGTATTACTTAACGTTATCCAAAAAATTAAATTGATTTTTCAGAATAATATTGATATGCAGTTGAATTCACCAGTTAAAGAAATTAATCTTGATAGTAATGAAATACAAACTATTAGTATATATCGTAATCATATTAATAATATATTAATGATTGATTTGCTTGATGAAATTTGTAAAAAGTTTCCTTTTATTCTATATTATTTAAGTAGTAATCATATCAACAATTCAAATGCATTCAGTTTGTATTCAACCATGTGCAGTGATTGGATTCATTTTTTAAATGTTCAATGTCGGTGTGGTAAAAATGAGGACGAGCATGATTTGTAGATTTGTACAATATTCAATGTGTAAGACAGTCAATAATAGAAAAACTAATGTTAAATTACTATATAGTGACCCAAAAGACAGAACGTAATGAAAACGTGATGAATATTGGACCAAATATTGAGTCCTTGGAATCGATAATTCAAAATATCCATACTGCATTGATCAGGTTTTCCATGTTTAGGAACATTTATATTTGGACATCATTTAATTGGTTGGTACAAATTTTTACTGACTCTCATGGTTCAAATGACTGGAACGACATTAAAGTAAGTAAAACGATGTATGCTTTAGAAAGTATGCCATTAATGGCAATATATAATCAGTTAATTCTATGGAACTTAAATTTCGAATCACTTAATAAATTTGAAAGTAAAATTAATAATTCTTTACTTAAGAAATTATATCAATACGCTTGGCGTTAATCACAAATAATTATATCATACGTTGATCACTCAGTGATAAATTATATCAGTGACGAAGTATTCCAGAAATTAAAAGTATCTTTTAAATGGTATAAAGCAGTAGAACCGGTGTTGCTTGACATCTTACGTCATACCGAAGGGTACTTTAAGATTCCTAATCAAAGTCCCTCTATTGTTACGGAAATTGAAAATTTCTAGTGTTGACACGATTGAACAGTATTGTATTTCTATAAAATATTGGAAAGTAAATTATGTAATGAATTTGAAGGAAAAAGACATTTTATTTGGTATACAATTGGGTGATATCTCGACTCTGAATAAAATCTTTTTAAACAACTGTTACGATGCTGTACATTTTATAAATAATTGTATTTCAATTATAAATAATTCGAAAGTAATACAAAATAATCTAGATACTTATAACCCTGAAGAACTCTGTAGAAATGACAATTTAGATAATTTATTTACACCCAAGAATATCTTTGCCAACGATTCCACTGTGAATATTCCAACAGAAGACGGTGGTGACAATACACGAGAAAATACAAAAAGGCTAAAATTAAATTAGTTTCCAATTTTATCACATATTTATTATGAGTTTTTTTTATTTATTATTATTTTTATTATTTATTTATGGGTAAATATTTTATATTATTTCTTGAAAAAAAAAAAAACAAAATTTGGTTAATATTATTAATTTCAATAAAACTTAATAAAAACTTTTATTTATTATTTTCTGTGCAACAAATTTAAAAATATAATATTTAAAATATTTGTTAATAATTTTAAATATTTATATTGGATATCGCGTTATATATTCGAATAATATGTTTTATTACTTTTTACTATTATTTGTAATTTGTTTCTAATTGTTCAAAAAATTGTGAATGAATAAAACGAGTTGAATGTATCTAACTTATTCTGATTTATTTCCTATTGATTGGAATCATGTGAAATTTTAATCTTGTAACAAATAATCTATGATCTAGGATAACGAAATAATTATTTTGATTATATTATATGAGTATGCTCTCTATTCATTTATTCTTGAATGTGTAGAATATTATAAGATGTTTTTACTTAAACTTTTTAATTTCAAGTAATACTTACCATCAACTAGTAATATTTACTCATATATGTACCAGAACCATTGGTAAATATAAGTAATTCTCTTGTAGGGGAAATTTAAAATGATTCGATTTATTCCAATTTTTAGTTTTTCAGAACACCAGTGACTATTTAGATAACTGAACGCTGTACATTCCCAAGATTTTTTTTTTCATTACGGAATTTAATAAATTCCTTGTGTTAAATTAATATAATTAATTTATATATGAAGGAGTGGTTAAAAACCTCTGCTATTTTTGTGATTGTGCAAAACAAATATGCAAATGTTACTTGTCCTGTGCCCTAATTATAAAATTATAATTTTTTACGGGACAGATTATTTTTCCATAGTATACAAACTTTAATAGCTATTGTTTTTTTAGAAATTGAAGGCTCAAAGCCTTAGATTATTTCACAAATAAAAGAATATTTCAAAAATCTAAAAGTTATTGTGGTTTAGTAATATTTTATATTACATTCGAAAAAATTTACAATATATATATGAACAAATTCGAAGTATAGTATTGGTGATGAAGTCAAATATTTGCTATAGTTTATAAAAATGTGCAAATGATTATGTTTTTTCATATTTTATATGTTTAATCAAGTGGTGTAAAAGGTAGGAATTTAATAACCTAATATTAAAATCTACCAAATCATCGTGTATACATTTTTGTAAATACTCAATTCATTCGTCGCGAACCTGTACATTCTACAACAATGTACAAAAAATGTATTTACTTAAACTTTTAGTTTTTCATGGAATGCAAATACTCGTCCGAGTATCATTGTCGTCGGTAAGTAAAAATTAATCCTATACAAGTGGTAGTGCTGCAAGTTCTTCATTTGACAAAATAGATAATAATAATTCAACAAACGCTAAAGAACTGGTTAATAATGTGGAGATATAATACGAGTAAATGCATATTGAAGAAAATGACCAATTGGAAATCTCTGATACATTTAAGGGTTGCAATTGTGGTGAAGAAATTCAATATTCGGATATTCAAAAATTAGGGAATGATTTATTTTTAATTTTAAAACAAATTAATTATTATTTTATTTTAAATCTTCCTAAAGATAATAATTTCTTCACGAACATAAACGAACACGAAATAATAATTAATGTATTTCAATCAGACTTTGTATGTACAATATGTACTCTTATTCCACGATGTCTCGATTTCATTCACATTTGTACACCTACACTGAAAAATTTCGGAATATTACTTTCCTAAGGTCCATGTTTCCGGCACCGCCCATTTGAAATTTTGTTTTCAAAACCGAGGAATTCGTTTGTGGTCCGTTTGTGCTGGTTTGTGCAACAAATCCCTTCGTTTGTGCTCAATCCCTTCAAAAGTTATTCGCGATTCACCCCAGTGGTAAAGGAACAGTGTAAATGGAAATTCCCTTGCAGATATTATGTAGGTAGTTTATAAATATCAATTTTATTTAAATTATTGCTCATTCCGTGTTACTTTGCACATAAACTCCATCCCTCTTTTACACCATAAGTAATAAGTTTGTATTTTTATACTCTTTGTTGGCGTCAATAATTTCAAAATAACATAAGCAGACAAAATACGAAACGTAATGTGTTTATAAAATTCACCCATTATTATATGATTTATTGTTAATTATTGTTTTTTGCTTCTTTTATATTCTTATACCACTATATTATTTAATATAAATAGTTAATATAATCATTGTTATGAATTAGTATTATTTTTACCAGCAAATAAGAATATTTTTGTAACCAAATACACATATCACAATAACAATGAATGTTGTTTGGGTTATTATTAAGTAGTAATCGTCTTTTCGATTTGCATCTGTGTTTCCATATTCTAGTCCCCTTTTCTATTTTTAATATTATATTTAATTATTTATACTGCATATCGACAAGTTTTTTTTTTTTTTTATTTCTATATTCTTACACACTTATAAAGTATCTAATTTACATTACAAAATATAAATAAAAATTACAATAAAGAAATTACAAACGTCATGGTGAAATTGTGAAAATAAATTGTGGGCATTATACATAATGTAGTATTTTCAATCAATGTTTAATAGAATATTTTCCTATCGTTCGTGATTAGGAAATATTTAACACTGTGATTTATAAAATAGTGATATGCGACTATTGCTAGTTGCTACTTGCTTCTATAGTACTTGACAGTATACTGTAAAGAAAACTACCTTACAGTATTAGTACAACGCTATTTTTTTGGTTCATTATTTATAAAAAAAATTACACAAATATTGTGTGGATAAAAATATTAAGTAATAATTTAAAGGAATGAATGAGAAAAAATAATTATAATTCAATTAATTTAAAACTTGTGTGCATTATATAGTTACAGAGTAGATTAATTGATGTCAGGACTGTAGATATTAAAAATAGTGGAAGATGGTAGTAGTTTACTACATAGATCATGGTTTACTAATAATAAATAATTATAACATGGATTGAAATATAATGTAATATTTTTATTAATAGGTAATATGTTTTAGATAAAATACCATTCATTAAAATTACTCATATTAAAACATATAAATTCGTGATTTTAGATGGATATTTATTGATATTATGTCACATTTAGATTAGGTAAATACTATCTGATATCACGACTAAATAGTAAAAAGAATAGTATTCTAATTCTATGGATTACTGTGATATTCTGATAGTGTAAAGCAGTGCTCGAATTGGGAAAAATTAAGTAGAGGAACTCAGTTCAACGATTTGAAAACTGCGTTCCACGTACGCAATTATTTGACACAGACCCGTGGAGGGCTTCGTTCCTCTCCCCCTCCCTCCACCAACCTTAAATATATTTTGAATACCACTTTTCAGCTAAACAAATATTTAAATTCCAAATATAATATATTTTGATAGCAATACCAACATCCTATATGTTACAATAGAAAATAAAAATTAAATAATAATTAACATAGGTAATTGTAGGCGATCAGGCAGTCTCGTGAATCGAATGATATAATCATATATTTGGTTTTTGTTTTTATCAATTTTTCCTATTAAGTGCGGGCCACGGCCTTAGAAGATTAGTCTAAGGTCGTGGTGAGGGCATTTATTTTTTTCCGAAGTGACGATATCGTCTATAGCCAATATTAATAACAAACCGTATAATGTATAAATTATAGTACACCAAATTCACAGACATTAATATTTATATTTATTCAGAAATGATAACGTTGTCCCTTATCATAACCACCATATAATCTTTAATTATAAAAATAATTTTGATATTATAAATCATAAAATTTATTTTTCAATTGACGTAAATTGAAATTCACATAAAAATTATTTTGGACATCAATTAGGATGGCGTCCCCCCATTCCGGTGAAAAAATATAATTGGGGTACGCAAAAAAAAAAAAAAAAATTGTATAGAAGCTCCGTCTCCCTGCGCACCACCCCCCTCCTTATTCGAGCATTGGTGTAAAGTAAATATGTGATTCGCCATAGGCACGTGAAAAATAGAAAGTAGCAGTTAGCAATGTGATTATTTTTATCACAGTGTAAAATAATAAATATTATTCACAGTTTAACCACAGATTATATGAATACAAATGGTGTACTTCGGCGATTCCTCGAAGAGTAAACAAATTGCGGAACTTTTATGGAGCGTGACCAACTTCTGTGATCAATGTGACCACATTTAAGAAATACATGATTGTACCGAACATTCTACCATAATGAGCCATATTATTTACTTAAAATTATGACTGGCATTTCGTAGAACCACAACAAAAGTCAGTGATGCTCTTTCAGAAATATTAAATTATTATAAAGAAATTTATTTTTCTACTTGTAGTCACGTTCCTTAAAAGTGTCCGACTTTTATCGCTGAATTTACTTTGTAACATAAAGAGCGCACCATCTATATTCATATAATCTGTGGTTTAACATCACTAGTTGTGACCAAAATCACGATTTACCGTATGCTGATTAGTTTTGTGATTTCACCAAGACAAAGCACGTTAGTAGATCATTACGGCTTAATTTTGAAATTGTTATGAACAACATATTTTTAAACAACTGTAAAGCCGTGGTTTCCAACAACCTCGTATCCCCGATTACGTGGTGCGCGATGCGCGTTTGCACGATCACGCTTGCGTGATGCGTAATGGAAGTGTTTTGCTACGATACGTGTTTAAGATTGCGTGGTTTGGAGTAGGAAATTTTAGTCAGTTGATAATTGGTAGTACATCAAAATAGACGTGGTTATGCCTTATACAATTTTGGAGTATGAAGCAGATGATGAACTATTGCTACTTGTGAATAATTTCCGTAATGGAAATCATGAAATGTTTAGTCAACGGAGCAGGGAGTGTTGTTTCAGTACTTTAATCAGTAATAAAATTTAAATGAAACATATAATAAAATATAAATAATATATTGAAAAATATTTTAATAATGTATAAAATAATTTAATCCCGCATTGCATTTCACGCAAAATTTGCCTCGTGGCAACTGCTGCGCGATTGACGTGCGTGATTCGACAATCACATGCGTGAATTATTAATAAACATCAATACTATTTTTTATGGTTTCAACATTTGTTTACACGTTATGATATGAATATTTATATAGAGTTAATATTTTTAATAGTTTTCTTTTGTGCGTTCTATAGTTCTGTATAGAAATTATAAACTACGATTTTGAACTTAGTGGACCTAACATAAACGAAAACTTAGTTTTGTTTATATATTAATTAACTGTAAATAAATTTAATTAATAATATTACTTTTGTTTTCTATTATATAATTCCATTCGTGTTTTAATGAAAATCTTATAATGCACTTTAAACATTATTTACTGAATACTTATTAAATTATTCATGCGATCCTGAATAAATAGTAAATATAGTGAGTTCTTTTAATTATATGTTATAAATAGTATTTCACGTTTAAAGGTGCACGTATAAAAACATCAATAAAAGTACCTACTATTAAATTTATAATAAATTGAACGATGTATTTTTTTTCTTGACATTCATTTTTTTATTTCAGTAAGAGTATATGTTATGATACGTATACAAATATTGAATTATAAAGTAGGTATAGGATTTTTTTACCTTATAAATTTTATATCACAACACACGAAAAAAAAAACGCAAAAATGCATTACTTATATCGGAAAGAAATGTTTTATGATTTCTACTTATCTCTCAAATTGAACTAATTAATTTCAATATTATGTACTATACGCGTATACGATGCTATAAAATTAGGTAATAATCGTTTAAGTAGAAAGTTTCATTTTTGGGTGAGAGCAAAAACTGTTACTTTTAGCGTCAATTTTATGGTTCAAATGAAAAATAATGTTGTTTACGATTTAAAAAAGACGTTGTGTTTAAATTAATATATAGTGGTTTTTTTTAAAGTTCTTTTAAAGTCTAAGACCGTGAAGTTAACACTCTGAACCGCAGCAATTACAATGACCAATACTATAGGAAACACTAGTGCAGAGATTTTTCATCTGCATTGCAGTGCAGAAGCCGGTTGAGTATCCCATTTCTGAGAAATCGAATCGCTTTTTACAGTTGATTTTTTACCTGCAGGTACAATAATTCAGATAAAATTTGGTCCAGTAATTCATTGTTTATTATTTTGTTATCAGTTATTTAACTAAAACGAATAAACTATACATTTTTTTTAACTAAATATTTCATTTTTAAGCGCTAAAAGTATATCAAATATTAATGGTATTTAAACATTTTAGTATTATTCCACTACCCAAATGTTCAGAAAAAAAAATAAATGTTAACCTTAGTAAATACTTTTATTTGTTTGTTGGTTCAGAATATAGTACATAGGTTATACTTCCTCAAAAGTGACAAATGAAAAAGAAAAAAATATTTATTGATATAGAAATATAAATACAATACAAGTTTAAATAATATGAACATAATACAGAAATTGAATGATCTTATGCAAAGATTTTTCTTACATTGCTCATATTTTTTATAAGGCCGAATGTAATGAATCGTTATTTTTGAAACATAATACATAAAAGTATGCTAAATTATATACAGTTATTGGGCAATAATTTTAAATGCAGTGATTTTTCAAACATCTAAATAATATTAGAAGCTAAAAATGTAGTTAATAATGTTTGCTTAAATATTTTTATTTTTATATTTAATGGAATTAATTTAAAAAAATCAATAATTTTTTTCGTTAAATTATATTACCAATAATTCGAACACCATGATAGTTTTTTCTATCAAATTTTATATTATGAAATGGGCTTCGTATTTAAAAAGTTTTCACATTAACAATAAAATGTAATTATTAGGGCTGGGATTTCGATGCACTTTGCATTTTTTTTCTGAAACTTTCTGTACGATAATCATTTTGTTACAAATATGTTTTAGATATTTTTAAATTAGAATAAGAAGTTTTACTTTGCATTTTTTTGCATTTTATGACATTTTTTGATTTTAAGGTCATTTTTCTCATTTTAAGGGCATTTTAAGGGTTTTTAAGTCATTTTTGATGTTTTTCAATTTAAAATTATAGATTATAGATTTTTTCTACCGATGGATTAGTGTTGTTGTGTAAGGTATGCAATGTAAAAATTGCTATTGAAAACGTTTTACCATACAACAACATATATCAAGAGAAAAACATATCAATGGAGAACAACGAAGAGATCATATTGAATAACAATAAAAAAATATGTATATCTACAATAACTTATTGGGGAACAACATGAGGCACGCTCTCGTGATTTATTGTAACAATAAAGAATAATTTTTTATTTATTAATATATGAAGTAAAATCAAATATTTATGTACTTGTAATGTAATTTTTTTTAATTTTAAAGAGCATTTTTTATTGTATTTTTTGAGTTTTTTAAGTCATTTTTGTATTTTTTTAAGGTAATTTTTCGCTATTTTTAAGGACATTAAAATCTCAGCCCGAGTAATTATGTATACATAGAAATTTAAAATTTAACTTAAAATCGTAATTATAATCTTGTTTATATAGGTAATAAATTATTTTCAACATTTGTCGATTGTCAAGTGAAAAAAATCCACATTCTGGCCCAATAGCTTTTGTATTTTCGCTTCCAGCGTGAAGATCTCGTAACAAATGGATTAATTAGATTTCGAGAAAAAACATATAACCCATGCGTAAATGTACTGCCATTTACTGCCATTTAAATACATCAAGTTATTGATAAAATAATTGGAATTCAAATGGATTTCATAATAAATTGAGTATGACCTTCCTATATTAAAAAAAAAAAAAATAATTATTTATTTAACTGTATTTTAAATATTTTTTTAATTTAATTTAATTTTTATTTTTTGTTCTTTGATCTCGATGAAATATATTTGCCTGAGTTCACAGGTGCCATGGGCATTAGACAACTTACTCGAAAGGTTTATTCTCATAACGACTTTAATTACTTAATTGTGTACATTTAACCATATTTTTCCTTTCGGAGTCATTAGAATCATGCAACTAAACGTTCATTACAATAACAAAAAAACATTTTTTTTTTTTTAGATTTCATCATTTATTTATTTTATTATTATTATTATTATTATTATTATTTATTTTATTTTTTCAGAAAAGTAAAAGGTATAATGATATAAAATACCCTAGAGAATAGTCCCGAATAATTACGGTACGGTTTTATTTAAATAATAAATTGTAAATTACTAAACACTACAAGAATAATACTGAAAACACATCCAAATACAATAAATACTTTCGCGATATTTCGTTAAGACATCTATAACCATGCAATAATTTAATGTTTTAATTATTTTACTCTGCTGTAACTAACGCAACAGTAATGTATGGTACATTCGTGGCGTTTATATTTCGAGTTTGTACAACCTATAATATTGGGGTTTATTGTTTTTTTTTTCCGCAATTGAAAATAATATGACCTCATGTTAATTAATTATTGATTACGCTATAAATATGTTTTAAAATTACTATTTCTATAAAATTTGCTTCGTTTTAACGTCATTACATTTGTTATAAAAATAAAACTAAAATAATAAGAAATACAATTAAAAAAAAGCTGTATCTGTTGTCTCATAACAGTTAACATGTGGCAATGAATAAATAACTTCGTTAAATTACTTGAATATTTTTTCTTAGCCTTACACTTATTATGCGTAAGGTGCATTATATTAAGTTAATGTTTATAACCTTTTAAAAATAAATGATAAATATGAAGAGACTATCATTTCAAATATTCACAGAAATAAAATAAGTACTTTTGTGACATATACATACATGAAATATATAAATATACACTCAATATTGACAATTATTGATAAATTTTTCTGATTATTTTCAAAGCTTAAAAGTTATAATTTACAAAGATTTTAAAATCAAATATGAATTTATACCAACAAAAAAGTTGTTTTAATTCGATTTATTTTCAAGTTTATTATAATATTGTGTGACTTACGGTTTTGAAAACCATTTTTAGCTAACTACGTCATAATTTAGCGTACATATTTGCATGTAATTACTATTTAAAATCAAATTCCAATGTGATAATAATTATTGCAAATGCATTTTCACATAATTTATCTACGTCTTAATAAGCCAACTAGTTCTTGTGGTTTTCTTAAAAAACTTATTCAATTTAAAACGATTGTTTTTCATTATGAACTGTATAAACTGAAGTATGGGAAAGTAAATGGTATATTAAAATATAATCACATTTTATGAGATTTGATTATTTTTACACGTTATAATATATAATAACGAGTAAATCACCTGGATATTTGAAATCTTTTTTATTTTATGAATATTTGTAAGAGCTTTAGAATGCAGAGTACTTAAAACAATACTCATTGATACGTCTAACATCAAAAAAACTAGTAAAACATCCGAATGATAAATAAACTGATTAATATATCAATACATCTTGAATATCGTTGATTTACGATCCGTTTCAAAACGCCACGATTTATGTACAGTCGAAAATGGCAAAAGTGCTCTACGGAGACTACACACATACAATCGTGACTTTAAATGAGTAAGGTGCTGCCGCGCGTCAGTTAAGTGAAAGCCAAAAGCGATAAGCTAGCTGAACGCGACCTTTAACCCACCTTCTACAATGGTCGTGAGGCGGGGACGTTTTAGTATTTAGCTGGCGAAACAGATGGTCATTAGCCGAAAAACATTAACATTCTTCTACACCTTGAGAGTAAAGATTATATTATGTACTATAAAGTCAGTATGGATCACAGTGTGTAAAATTAATGTGACCTTATAAACCGATGGGGTTTTATTTTGACGGAAACGAGCTAGAATAGTGTACGCGTTACTTGAACATCAGCTCCGACTTCACGACATCAATGTATTTTCCTTTCGTCTCAGTTTCTATTTTTTTTTCGATTATCACAAAATACCCAAAAATATAATTCGTTTAACTTCAATTTCATTAAATACCAATTATTTATATGTATGTGTACTGTATTTTCCATAAATTAAACATTTGTATGAATATAACCTATCAGCATCGTTGTATTATTAAATATGTTGTACTTGGATCCCGTGATCCGCTGAAACTTAAACGAAAAATCATGTAAACGTTCATTTACACTATTCCAAATGATGTACCGTCGTATTATACACAATATTTACCAGAAAAGGAACGCGGAGGTGCGATGAATTTTACAAACAGATGCATTTCATGTCTAGATTTTTGTGTATGTTTTATACCGTGAGCACAAAATATAACTCTTGAAACTTCACTTTTTTCCACATCGATTGTTCGGCGTAAAAGATAAATGTGCTACCCGTGAATTAAAAAAAATTATAATAGAGTTAATTCAGTTCAGTGTTCTCTCAATATTATATTTTATACTTCGTTATTGCGATATGTTCATTGAGTCGATACTGCTATATTCACTTTATCAGCGAATACCTATCTCCTAGTGTTCACCACGTTCTAGCTTTTTCAGCACCTTATTGCCCGAACTGTACTAAAAAACACCAGGAAGTATACATTGCCATTTATTCCTCCTACGAGAATATTAGGAGTGTTCACGTGTTTCCCGCGTTCGTAACATTAAATCATTATGACAGTTATGCGAAATTAAATCATCAAAAAAAAAAAAAAAAATAAAAAAATAAAATGTGTCCAAATCGACTTGCATACCTTTGTTTACCCTCAACAATGTCGCTTATTTTGTATCGCATTTAACATACGAGTGAAAAACAGTTTTTACCATAAAATTTATACTTTAATAAAGAAAAAATTATTGAAATATATCGACACTCAAATTCACATAATTTTAATGAAATGATTTTGTAAAAATAAGTGCATACAAGTATTGTATATAGTATGAATACAAAATTTATATATTTTTCATTTGATAAATCATTGTAAATGTGTATCAGCGTGTAACATAATTTATTGTTAAAATTTCAACATTATATTAATATAAATTTTTTCTAATTAAACTGTGCCAAAATAGAACAAATCATTTCATGTTATATGAAATCATTAAGGAAAACAATAAAATAATTTCTCGCAGAACACAAACAAACAACAGTCGGATTAGATTTAACCGATCGCTGTTTTTTAAGGATTTTTCAAGAGTCTTATTTTTTTTTATCATTACTACCACAAATAATCGTGACTCACAAATAGTACACCGTACATGAACTTACGACAAACAGTGTAGTTATTGTATGTGATTGAAATTAGACCAAAGTTGGATTTTTGGATACTTAACTTGTTATACTTCAACGAAATACGAGAGCGGCGTGGCTAAGGGACCGTCTGTTACACTCGCACGATTGCGTAGCAGGTATATATACCACCCTTGTAATCTGACTTGATCTATGATTTTCGTGCTCAGCTTCGAATTAATGTTCGACTTCCAGGTCTCTTACATCAAGTAGAGGGAGTAAGCAGTATACGGTCAGCTAAAAAATGGACGCCACCGCTACATGGGGTAGTATTATTCTTCTCACGGCCAGTGAACGACAACGGTACAGACAAATAATCAAATATCACATGTGATGCAAAAACATAATACCTCACAGTACCTATTTAGAACGATTTTCCGGGGGTGGGGTTGAAATGTTTATGAAGTTAAAAACACACATTATATTAGTGTTTTATTCCTTAACCTACAAATTTCGTAAGAGGATTGAGTCACTGTATCCTCTCTCTTCCTATTTCACTATATGGAGCTGTTTTACTGACATATGTACACGATAGAGCTCGAATCAATCGGAACTGATTGGGAATGTTTGACTAACAAGATTTGGGGAGATCATGGATACGAAGTACTGGAATAAAAAGAAACACGCTCTGCTCGATAATTCTGGGAAATCGTTTTCTGCATTAATTCTGCCGTAGTGTATTATGTTATAGTAGCTATCAATACGGATGCCATGAGATATTTGCCATCATTCATCCTTAAAACATTATATTCGAATCATTACCGAATAAGTAAAATGCATCATGCCATTAATTTGTCCAACATTTAATTATGGAGTTTTATATTGATACGTTCAATAATACGTAATGTAAAACCAATAATTGTTGTCTATGAAATTCGTCAGTTTTAATGCATTATAATATATTAATCAACTAACAAAATTCAATATTGATAGTAATTTTAGAACTATAAAGTAGCTAGACCATTAACTATATTTAGAAAAAGGTTAATTTATCTTAATATACTTAGTATATTTTCAACATGTGCACTTAAAATATTTTATACTTCATATACTTTAAAAGTATGTCTAATGATGGTAAAAACTGTTGTAAAAATAAAATAATTCTCTCCGGTTCAAACCAATAACAGTTAATGTGTTGAACCTAATAAAATGTCGTTTAGATAATGTACACTAACACAATGTGTCACGGTATCATGGATGTTTGGAATAAGTAAATTTGAATCGAATAATTTTTTCCGAACGATTGGACATACAATAGAAAACAAAATCCTCTTCGCCTCAAGCTTTTCATACCGAATCGTATAAATAGCAATAAAAATCATGTAAAATGTTAACACGCGTTTAGAAACACCACACCACAAAACACAAACACTACACCACAAACGGTTAATTATTCCAGGAGAAAAACGATGTATGCTTGTCGAGGAATAATATTTTTTTCAATTTTTCTCATGTGGACACTTACGATTGGATTCCACGCGTTGGTCAAACACTCGATGGGATCGTAAGAACATCAATCGTGATAATTCCGACAAGAATTCAAAGATAATTATTATTGTTACTAAGAAGGTTTTATTTTGTTGTATTTTTTATTTAGTTGTTCGCGTTTGGATAATAACGGATGGGTATAATTATAACTGTAATATATTCTTCAGCATCGCTAACAATGAGTTGAAACGAGGGTCGCCCAACTAGTGTCAGTCGAGGTATCATTGCGGTCAGTGTTCAATTTGTTTTCTTCCCCACACCACTTTGCTCGGTCAATAACTTTTTGCCTTTTATTTTTATTTTTTTTTTTCTGAAATGCTTTAATCATAACGGGAGCGGGTGGTTCCGGAGGAGGTAGTGGTGGCGACAGACGCGCTGTCGTAAAACGTCCGCAGCGGTAAAGGCGAGGTCACAACGCAAACAGTTGCTTGGGATATTTTATATTCGGTGACACTGCTGATGATAAGTACGCGTTTCTCATGTAAAACACTCTTTCTGTCTCATACAATATATACATACACACACACACACATACACACACACACACACCACACATTATTTTGGTTCTCGCTAAATAAACAATATCGTAGAAGAAATGTATTTTTTTAAATTTTTTATCATGATTATGCGAACCGTCGTGTAGTGTTAAACAATATTAATGTTATCAATATAACGGATACGTGTTAATGTATAAAAACAACAATAATTAATGAAACACTGCAGTACGTGCGCACGATTCAACACGACATCACGATACCCACGTAAATAGTTTCATCTGAAAAAGATATAATATTAAATAATATTACCGTGGTATTGTTAAAAATCCAATATTTGAAGGAAAAGCACACGATTATTGTGTTATAATTTTTGAAATTTTTCACGCGATAAACGTACAGAAAATTATGTCGCAGACACCCGTGGTTTTTCATTTTTTTTTTCAACGGCTGATACCGAATTCCATCTTGGAACCCCTGCAGGGCAAAAACCAGAGTCCGAATTCCGTCCGGTGGGTGGAGCAACTACATCCGAAATTGGTCCATCTGTCTATCTAATTTATCTAAAAAAAAACAGAATTAAATTGCATTGCTCTACATGAAAATATTTACTATGTCCAATTAACATTTACAAACTGTATATTTAATCTAAAATTAAAGGTACAATCATACAGCAACATAAACATAAAATATAAAAGCAATATAAAATGCATTTTGGAAGGGTCCCAAAATAATTACACAGACACTTTATTCTGTATTGCCACGATGGAATTCCGTGATAGCTACTCCACTGTTGGGACAGAATTCGATCTTTGTTGCTCCATCCTCAGGACAGAATTCAAAAATTTTCAGCAGCGTAGGATGGAATTTGGCTATTGCAGTTAAAATCAGTTTAAATTTATCAAATTATTATGATCGGTATTGACCCGGAAACTAATGAACTGCACAAATTACAATAGTTTTGTCGTTCTTATTAACCGAGCAGGTGCAATTTTAATAAAGTGATAACTTATAGTATTAAAAATCTAAAAATATTAAAACGCATTTTAAAAATTTGATTGAATTATAAAAAAGAAACAAAAATCTCGTGTCAAAATATAACTGACACAAACAATAATGTTTTGTAGTAATCACTGTCATCCGGTATTATATATTTTTTTTGTTGCATACACAGTAGGATATTATTATATGCGGTGCGTGTTACTATAATATAATAATATCTTAACATTTTACAACAATTTTACATCCGTTTATAGTTTAATAAACAAAAAATATAGGCAAACGTTCATAAAAGCAGTTCGTTGTGTATTATTTTTGCCTATGCAGCACGCCGTCTTAGTGTTATTCCGACATTGACATATTTTTTTAATTTCCTTTTCATTATCTGTGAATTGATTTTTTTTTTATTTCAGACGACTTGTAACGTACGTTTTAATACATAAAATAACTTGGCTTCGTACTATAGGGCATTAAATTTCCGAAAATAATCGAACTTGACGTTGATATTTAGAATGAAAAAATACCATTCAGCAAAAAGATTATCGAAGTACGTTTTATCGTGAATACTACGTTGAAATAATAAAAAGGTTGTTTTTTTTTTTTTTGTTAGAACAAAAGAGATAAAAACTGTAATAGAACCCTTAGTACATGGAATATATTGATAAATTTAATAATCAAAATACCACGCATATTTTCATCTAATATCAACCGCATAACGTTTGTTTATCCTTATATTCTCACGTAGATAGTAATAATAGTTTTGATCTTTAGTGATATTTTTACAATGAATTATTTTTGTTTTTGGTGTATTTGTTTTAACTATTTATTTATTTATTTTTTTTTCTATTAGATCTAATATAAGTTTGATATTAATAACATACTATTTATTATTATATAAAACATTTCAATATATATATATATATATATATATATTGTGTTTCATGTATTTTAAGGTTTAAATATATGTTCCAATCTCCACATTCACTCCAAAGTTTAAAGTACATTTTAAAAAATAAATTGGAAAGTGAAACGCATTTTTACTTTTGTGAGAGTTGCGTAACTTTTAGTTAGTTTTTAAATTATATTAATTTGGTCTTTCTGATTATTTTCAACATATAATACAATGTTGTGTCTTTCAGAAATATTGTTATATGAAATTGACTTCTGTAACAATGTATAAAAGCATGTAAATAAATTACTATAATGTATTCGTTATTCATCTTACGCAAATTAGCCGAAAAAAAACCTATAAACATAATTTAACTGTACATAATGTAGTGTTCTGAAGCATTATAAGTTTGTTCGTTTTTAAATCGGTTGACAATTAAAAAAACGAAAATACGTCTCATCTGTTGTTTTAAGCCTATTGAGTCCATTTTTTTCTTCTTGCTTCTTTTTTTTTCGTTTTATTCAGATTTTGGGATCCGGCTTTGTTGTGTCGATGCGGCGCACGGTTTACAGCCGCGGATGTGTCGGTTAAATTATAAATTACTCTAGTTTATTTATCTACTGCTCGGTAGCCTGCAATGTTAGCTGTAAGTATATACAGTGGTGGGACGGAAAACCGTTGACGTTCGGTGACGATGACCGATAGTGTGACGAGAACAAGTGCATACGTCCGCTGCACGCCTGCAGATAACGTTGGTGATTTAAAAAAACTTCCCTCTTCTTATTTTTCTCATGAAGTCAAGCTTTCAGTTTTTACTCGAGTATGTTACGATAAACTCAAAAGCACGAGTAAAAAAAAAATTCACCAAAAGTTTAGATATGTGCATGCGAGTGCTTTTGTGTGTTTGTGTTACACTCGAACTTATAACTTGTAATAAGTTGATTTGTCGTATCGAATCAAAATAAATAACGTCTTGTAATTTTTACCTTCGATATAATGAATGAGTTTAATTTGATAGACAGTACTGCGCAGCCGATATCGAATTCTCAAGACAATATTTTACTCTTTTGGAAAATGTCCTCGGTATTATTATAGGTGCATGCGTTGCAGTTGATGAAATGGACAATATTTCATGATCACGTTTGATGAAATATATGATAACGTAAGTTATATTTTTAGAAGAATACTAACTAAAACAAATCATATCGTTTTATTTTAGTTGTAATTATTTTATCAATTTGTTATGTAACGATTATAGTTTTTTGGTCTACGTATCCACGAATAAGACACAAATGAGGTCATGTAAAGGAAAAGGATATGGACACTTACTTTCTCAGAAAGCACGTTCCTGCTATCTATGTACATATGATTTAAGAGTTAAAAAGTAAGAAAAAGAGGAATGACGAACGAAAAACGTTTATGTATTTTTATTTTTCTACACACGCGCATGTAGAGTAAAAATAAATGAACTGTAATGATGTGAACGCGAAAGAATATATGAACCTCTATAACGCATAGTGTAAAAACAATGTTGCCGTTGGCTATAGATGCTGTAAATATAGACTGGCACGAAGGAGAAAATCGATTTGATGATCTAAATATATATATATATATATATACATCATATTTCAATCCCACGAGAAATCTAAATGGGCTAATCTCGCGTAGGGTGATTCCCGTGTGAATAAGTCCATCGATGACGGTGATGATGTTGACATTCTTAACGGAACATCAAACGTAATATTATGTCGATGCTGTACTTTTTTGAACACTTCAAGTCATCATCAGAAATTTGGAATTAAACAAATCATCGTTATGAGCTCGACACCATTTAAAAATAATCTATTGTTATAAGATTTAAAGGCGTTTAAAGATTTTATAACTTGTTAATTCAAATATCTATAAAATATATATTATTTTAATTTTTTTAATTTTTAATGTGTTTTTAATTACTGTGACTGAAACACTCAACAGAGATGTAAAGAAGTAAATTTAATTTTAAGTATCCAACAATTCTATGCATTATTTTGAATTGTCTTATATGTATTGCAATTCCAAAATTGTTCGAACCGAAACTCTGTGTACCACCAAATGTTGATAAATAACTACGATTCAAATGATTAGTTTACTATTACGCAACACGTGATGGACACTTAGTATTCCATTATAATAAAACTGTGTACATTAAAAAAAAAAAAAATTGTGAATCGACGCAAAGCTGAGCAAGAGATATACATATTGGGTTTGGAATTATATTTTTTTCTATAATTAAACTCTTGGATTATAAATTTGCACCAAAAGCTATATGTGATAACTCATTAGATCTAAAACTATAAACGAACATAAACGATACTTTGGAAAAGTAATTTTTCGATAGCTTAGCAGTTTTTCTGAAGTAAACCATAATATCCCAATAATAATGTCAGTTTTTCCCAATCGGTTATTTTATGCTATGGCTATCTTAACCATTTTATCTTAATAATTAATCATATTAGATTCTATACATTTTCCTTTATGAAGGTTCTAAAAACGCTTCAGTTTAGAAAACATTTACACAGGCGTTCATCATATAGTCGATAGTTGTTTTGATATTTAAAATATGGCATGGTTTTAAAAAACAAGGCATAATTAGATATAACTCTTTGATGCACGATCAGAAGTCATGATTTTCAATTTAGTAAGTTTATAACTACAAATGATAATAAACACATTGGAATAAATTTAATTTCGATCAGCCACTATAAAATAAAATAGATTATAATAATTATGCGATACACAATAATGTTATTGACTTTAAAAAAAAATCATAGAAAATGAACGGATCTACCTTTATTAGATTTTTAAACACCAATATTTTTTTTAAAAATCCTGTTTACAAAATTGATATTTTCGATCTATAGAATAAAATTTTAAATTTTCAAATTTGAGTTCTAAAAATTAAAAAAAAAAAATAACACAATTTTGCTGTAGCGCAGGTATTTATTTAAAAAAAAAAAAATAAATTTAAAGATAATAATTTGTACAAAAATTATTATATAAAAAAATATGCACAAATAAAAAAAAAAAATGTATTTTTATATATATTTTTTTATTTTTTTTACATAAAAGAAAAATGCAATATTATTTAATCATGCATGTTTCACAATAATTGTTATTATTATTATTTTATTTCATAGAAAAAGTTTAAAAAAATAAAATTAGTACGCCTATGTTTTTGTGGTCGAAAAAAAACTTTTGCATAAAATCATACGTGACTGGTATGACTACTAATGAAACCGTGAACTGTATTATTTCAGTATTTGAAAAAGCGAGAACTAAAAATTTAAATATAAAGGTTGTGTAGGTAATATTATTCCACTACAAAAATAATAGTATAAAAACAAAATGTTTTGTGCGTTTTGAATTTAAATGCGATTTCTTGATTGGCCCAACTCCATAGTGTCTGATCATAATTATTATCAAAATAATCCCCACGGTTGGCTTTTTATTATCGGTATAAATTACGTACTTATTTTATTATTATTGAATTTTTTTTTCAAATAAAATCAGAAAAAGTTAAACCATATGAATAAGATGAAATAAAAAGTTTTTTATGGACAATATAGAAAATAATTGATAGGTAATATTTAAAATTTATATATGTATATTAATAAGAAAAAACTATAAAAACTCTCAACATGCCATTAACTGAATTAATTACAACTAAAGAATAACCTTTACTGATATTCACTTACAATAAATAAGAAAACACAATAAAAAATTCAAAAAGATTCACTCATAGCATATTATAACAAATCATAATTCAAATATTAGCATACAAGTTATATGATTAAACAATATGTAAATCATATGTAATCATGGTAAATGTCATAGTTTAAGTTTTAACACGTTCAACGCCGATGACAACACGTTTAATTAAGTAATTTAGGTAGCACCTCGAGTAAACACGCTCATAGCCGATGACATTACGTTGTTTATGTTCTTCGAACATTTTCAAATAAACTGAAAATAAAATTTTTTGTGACTACCGTAAGAAAATGTGTACAAGGATGAATAAATAAATTTAATATACTACTTACGTAAAACTTTAAAATACTATTAGTCATACATTATAATTTTTTTCTTTAACTGCATTACATATTAAATTTATAAAATGCAGGAACTATAAGATAATGCTCTAGGTAAATAAATATTACCTTTTAAAGTTGGTATAGAAAAAACTTTTATTCATTTTTATAGTAAAACTTTGGTGATTAAATGCATTAAAATATTTATGTAGTTATTCATAAGAAAAGGAAAACTTAAATCAAGGTAATTAAAACTGAAATTATTTCATCAAATTACTAAAAAAATAAAAGAAATATTATTTACAATTGAATACATTATATATACGTATAATGTAATATTTTGTTTATTGCTTCTAGTTTGTTTTTGAACTTCACTAGAAATTAACTATTGAAACGATAAATACACTTTTAATGTAATGCAATTATAATGTTATAACATATTATATGTGTGTATATATATATATAGCGGTGCTTAATCCGCGGCCTGCAGAGGTATTCTATATGACTCGTTGCAAATTTTAAAATAAAAATAAAATATTGAAAAAATTGGTAAAATTATTAGGAAATAAGATTCTTTATTAATTCGTAAACTTCAAACATTCTAAAAATAAAATAATAAAATAATTTTAATAGTAATAATAAAAATAATAATAAGAGTAAAAATGTATTATAATATTTTACACTCATTTAATCTTTATTTGAAATTTGAACTTAAATAACTAATTATGAAAAATTTGGTTGAAATGTAGATGTTCCAATACTCGTAGTTTAATGAAGGTATTCTTCCGTGAATCATAATCTAAGCGATGATTTTGTTCATATATATATACGTCAAGCCAAATACAGTTGTCATTTTCATCGTCATGTATTTGCGAAATAATTGTGTAAAAGTATTATAAGTATCGACATACATTTTAAAAATTTTAAAATAAAAGTAATGATTTTTCGTGTAATTCATTCAAAAACATCAGATTGCAATTTGCTTATAATTTCTAAAAATCAATTTATTGAATATTAGATATGTTTTTATTCTTAAATTTTTGGCAGTATTAAAATATATCAAAATCACTGCACTTAGTTTGATGAATAAATTATTTTAATTTTGCTTTAAATGCTTTTATAGAATTAAATATGTAATAATTAATTTTCCAGATCTTTGTAATTTATAATTTAAAATATTTAATTGCTAAATCCCAAAACTAAGTGTCATATTTAAATTCTAAAATTTATTTTTCCTTGTCTATCATGAATATTTATAACTCATTTGGTGAATAATAACTTTTAAATTTGATGGCTCGCTCTATGATAATTGTTTACCCTTTGTTTTAGGAACAATTATTATCATACGACGGGTATCGATGTACTTACATTATTATTAATATTACAGTGATATATCACGTGTTTGATAATAATGAAAACGAGTTACGGTCGTTCATAAAAAAAAACCTCATATTTTAACACGGTACGCAGTAATATAGCAGATGGTAGTTACAATTGTAGCTGGTCCCACAGTATTACATTTTATAATGGTCTGAATGTCTCATATATTTATTGAATACAGCTGTTGGCTAGTTAATAGGAACGCATTTGAGAAGACACGTTTAAAAAAGCATCTTGAGGAGGAGGAGAAGTAAGTTTTTTTTAGGGAACTTATATCAGTAAAATCCTAGAAAAATGTTTTCTTATATTGCGCTGTATACAAATACAGTGAAACCTTTCTTAGGCAGAATTGGACGGAGGAAGAATACAAATTTCTGTTCAATTCAAATTTCTGGATAACTGAATAAAAAGGAAAATACAGAGGATTTAAATTTCTATTTCAATATTTCGTAACATATTCAACGACAGGGATAATGGTTGAGCAATGTGAATGTGTGGAAAATCAAACCCTCGCTCTCAATTATTATTACGACTCAAAGTTCTATCAAACGAAACGTAAAACAATCATTTTAATTAGTTGGACAGTAATCAAAATCAACTTTGAATCAGCGGATCATCTGAAATTGTGATCCAACGTGAGCGGAACACTGAAGCTTTACGTACCTACTGTACCGCTAATCCAATTCTTAACATTTTAATTGTTCCACGACGGTTCGTAATAACTGTTTACACATATTAACGATAAACAATAGTAAAAAAAAAAGTGAGTATTTCGTCGATGAGAAAACAGTGTATAATTGTTGTTTTTGCTTCGTTTTGGCTTCGTTTGACGTCTGCGGAATTCGAAATTAATTAACAGATCCGACGCGCTTGTACATGAAACGTGTCTGTATTATGTAATATGTACACAAAAACTTTTTTTCGCGTGCACTCGCGAGCTTTGCCACAATCATATCGGAAGTTATACATTTGAAAATTTTTCTGTCGAAATAATCACTATCAAAGTGAAATCATAATGTGACAGGGTAATATGTGCTGAACATCGATTTTAGATTCGTGCAGTTGAAGTCAGTTAAAGTATTTTGGCGTTATTTACACACGTCATTAATACCCGAAAATGCGTACACGAAAACAATCGTTCTACACACTAACTACAACCACTTTGAATCGTCAGAATCATTTAATTAAATGTTAAATAGCACAACACGTGTATAGATTTAAGAGACGCATTAAACGTCGCAGTGAGATTTTATAGCGATAAAAAACGATTTCTCTCGGATCATTTGGTCACCGAAACACGTTTTCCGTCTCATTCACCCGGTGTAGTATTTCTGCGCATTGTTATTATTATTATTATTATTATTATTATAGCTAAAACTATTATTATTATTTTTATAAAATGACGGTAAAGCACGAGCGAATACTTTATTTTTTTTATGTATACATAATGTATTTATTTATTTCCAAAGAACCTCAACATTTTCTGAACCGGAATAATGCAAAGTTATACGTGTGATTATATTAGCCGGTATATGCATCGGTTTAATGGGAACGCGTTAGAGAGGACGGGGTTTGTGTGATAGAGAGGGGAGGAGACGGAGAAGGGTATAAATACACACATACATATTCTCATAAATATATATGTACGCAGCTCGTGGCTGTCTCTTATACACACGCACACGCGCACATACCGACTGCCGTTGCGCGTTTATAAATCTTAATGGGTCCTCTCCCAGGCTCAAATCCGAATTTACTGCTTTCCATTTGTTGCCCAGTGTAAGCCGCCGTGCGCCGTCGACCATCACTAGCGGTTCTGAACCTCTGCTAACGATTTCGCGTCTGCTACGGTGTCGTTTTTCCTATAGCCAACATTGTAAACACATCCAACGTTGTGCGTACGTACGATTTATAATACGTGCGCCTAGATCACTTTAGTATTTATTCTAAATTTTATTTTTTACTTTTTTTTTTTCAAATTCGTTCGAGCGTACCGAGCTGTTTATGCGGCGAAAAATTCGAAATAATTCGTTTTATTCCTACATATGATTCATTTTTTATGTGGCTCCTTTGGTGTTCCCAACCCTTCGGTAATACGCGGGTCCATACCTAGGGTTCATTGGAGATTTCCGGATACTTCGCGAGATCGTTCATTTATATATATATATATATATTTATTATAGCAGTGACTCGCCTCCGATTGATTGAAAACGATTGACCAATATAATATTTTTTATCGTCGAAAGTTTTACTCCGGGGAACAATGAACCGGAATGTGCGTTGACGTAACGACAATAACAACATTATTTTAAGGTCTAAATTTTTATTTTTTCTTTCCAACTTTTTAATGGAGTTTTCTGATAGTGGTTTGTGAAAAAAAAAACAATGTGTATATATATATTTGTTAAGCCATTTGGTCTGCACTAGAAACTTTTCGTCAATACGGTATAGAATAATATGTACTGCTGCAGCAGATGCTTGTAAACGCGATTTTTCCGCAATCGTTCGTATGTTTTATTATATTGTGTTGTCTTGACTGATCTCAAAATGTCTGAGGCGATTTTATTTTTTAAATTGAATGTAGCTCGATTTTTTGTAACCTTTTTATGGGAAGGAGGACGGTCAATGAAGTGACAAAACAATTATCGAACGAACGAGTTATTCGTTTGTCCGTTGAATACAAACCAATGTGATGTGTAATTCATGTGAAGCGAAGAACACGTCGCTAGATTTAAAATATTTCCTTTTATTTTTCACTGAAAGTACATACAGTTAAATTAGTTTACACATTTACTAAATCCAAAAATAGAAACATGAAGAGTCACCCTTTTAGCTCAAACTGTCTAGACATACATAATATTGGTATTACCAATATTATCTATTGTATGTACTATTCTTTTTTTCTATACTTATTTTTTTTTTAACTTATCTCACTTATTTTATTCAAAAATGTTTGTTATGTATATGAAGTAGGAAATTAATCGTAAATAGCATTTTTTAGAGGTTATCTATAACTATTTTTTGATATGCCAATTGTTAGATTCTTCTATATTTTACTGAACTGTAAAAATTCACTTCTGACATTAAAACAAAAATTTAACTACAAGTAACTTTGCTATCTTGCGCCGAGGTTATCTGAGTTCTAACCAAATCCTGTAAATGTTTCAGTATATGTCATATGCAGACACGTTGCCAGGCTATGTTTTGGAGGATATCTTAAATTAATTATTTAAATAACTAAAAAGAAAATTATTTATGTGTACTTCTGAAAAACATTAGTTTCGAATTCGAAATCAAATAATTATTCTAAGAATCTACCTCTAAACCCCACGGAAAATATTATGAAAATGTAACACCTTGTCTTTCCTATATTATAATGTAAAATGACATTGATATTTATTATTCTTTGAAAATTATAATTATTAAAACAGACTGTTAAAAATACTTTCTTAAAATCGAATGGTATGTTTTTGAAACTAAAACCCCATTTAAATTTAAAAAATAACATCTTATCTATAAGGTTAGGTTAAGGACTAATCGATAACAATTGATTATTTGAATGTTTATAATATTTCTTCATTTACAACGTTAAAACACTGCAATATTGCGTAAAATTCTTTGTTTTAATGTTCATCTTGAAAAAATAACCGAATAAATAATATACATTGATATTTTTTGCTGTATAAATACGATTTCACAAATCGTTATATAAATTATTTTATTTATTATAAAAGCAAAGGCTAATATTGTAATTTATTTGACTTATAGTTTGGAATTTTAGGCTTCCGTATACTTTTCATTATGCGCATTATAATAAAAAGCAGTGTCATGGATTAAAGAAATAATTTTTTCTAATCACGATGTATCCATGTATTTGACTATAATACAATGTTGGACTATTCCTAAATATGATCCGCTCTGCCGATAAGTCTTAATATTTTAAAGAGAATAAAGATCGGCGTGTGTTACTATTAAAAGATGAAAAAAAGATTGTGGCTAATAAGTTATAAACTAAGTTCGAAAACGATTAAAGCGATCGGTATATTCAGAACTACCATGCAACAAACATGCGCACTGATCATGGAATTTTCAATGGATCCGAAATGTATTAACGATACTAAACACGAATCACTCCTATTACACACGAAAATTAAAATATTGGTTTCGATAAATAATGGTATACTTATAAAATTTATAATCAACGTTTCTCAGATTCCAAACTAAAAAAATGACGTATAATTTTTTTTTTAACATCATGTAGTAGACCGGTATAAAAAGTTTCATATTACATTTTTTACACAATCGATCTTTGAAAAAAAAAATTGTGCACATTGCTAAATTTTGCTTAACAATTGTTTATATTTATTTATATAAACATTTTTTTGTCTTTTTATTTTTTTCATAGTTTTGCATCCTCAACTTTGATGGTTTTACCTTTATATTAAATAGTTGGATGATTTGGTTTTATTTTAAAAAGTTATATACATTTAAGAAACTACAATATTATGTTGAAAATTTTTTCCTTTTATTGCATTTTAATAAGGGCTTCTAAAAATATTTTTTCGTCACGCCTGCACTGAATGTTTGATTTTCAACTGCGATTGAAGCGTCGGAAAGTGACCAGCGGGCTGAAAAATAAAAATTCCAAAAAGTGCTGGACGCGTATTCCCAGCACATTTGGAAAGTGTAACGGTCTTTACATAATCGTTAGTTAAATCTTACATTCGTATCATTACTTCTTCACATGACACATAAACATTTAAACATATTATTTCGTTTCCGCTATCCCTGCATGCATGCATTGCGTTGAACGTTACAGATAATAAAATTTCTACCGTGAAAATTTTTCTCGTAGAATATATATATATAGTCTATTGTTGCGTATATCCGCGCGCATTACCTTGTCCACGAATGTAGGGGTGTGACAAAGAACAGTACGCAACAATCGAAAAAGTATATTCCCCGTCCTCGCCACGTACTATGTTGTACAATTGGAACCTGATTTTCGGCCAATGTGCCATTAAGGGGCGATTCCTATGCACGCATCTAGAAACGCGAGGTCGACGCGGCGTGATTTAATTTTAGCCGCGTAGGTACTACTTTACTTGTTTTTAAATATAACCGATTTCTTTGATCGCGGCGACGACCGATTCGAGAGCAGTCAAATTGTTCGAGTCGCGCGGCTTATTATATATTATATTATAATTTATTATTCATATTTTAATTACCAAAGTTCAAAATCTTGTGAATACTGTGTGACACTAAATTCCCTGGCTAAGTACATTTCATGCACTTAATTTTTATTTTTTTAACAGAACATATTTTATGATGGCTTATACTTATTGTAAAAGAAATAGTTTTAAGATAATTTTTTGTTTCCTTGTTAAAGACATGGTTAAAATAACATTAATAATAATAATAATAATATTTTAAAACACATTTATATGAATATACAAGTACAACCTAACCGAATAGAGGACTTGATACGACTGCGTTTACGTGCCTAATTATTTTATTCTTGCAATGTTAGATGCGCATCTTTTGACGCGTACATAGGAATTTTACTTATCGAAATCGGGTCGGTGCTACTCTCCGATGGCGAATCCGATGATGACGATATCGGAGGAAGAGTAGGCTCCCTCGATTTCTTTTTACCTCTTGTTGTTTTAGAAGGTCCTGTTCTGTCTTTTTCTTCCATTTTCCTTCTTCCCTTATGCTAACCTAAGCCCCAGACCTCCCTAAACCAATCCTATCTGGACGGGTATTAGTTGATGTCTTATTTCGGACTTGTGAAAACGTCAATACAATTATTATAAAACTTGTTGATTATATTGTTAGCAACACCGGTTAGTAATGAGAGTTATTAATTTCAAAATAAATATACGATTTTTCTCGAAAACTGTGGTTTTCTGATGTTTGAATCAACCTAGAGGGTGCGATTCTTAACAAAAAGGGTCGATATTAATGTCGAAATAAAGGGAACGACCGTGAGCACTTTCCCTATAAGACTAATAGATAGAAGATCGTCTAGATCAGTGGTTCTCAACGGGGTAATATCGTCCCCAGTAGGCGGTGAAGTATCACTGGGGGCATTGAACTATTTTTGGGCGATAGGGGGGCGGTGAACTAGTTTTGGGTGGTAGAGGGGCGGCAAGCGTATTCACGCAAAAACGTTGTACACACTGTGTGACCCAAAAATAATTCATACTTGACAATCCATATAATAACTATTAGTTACTAATAGGTATTATATGTTGAGCAATGCACAATAACATATCTTTCATTGTTGATAAATTTATTATCTTTATTATTTTAGCGATTGTGCATGGATATTGTATTTTATTATAGGTGAGGTACCTATATTAACCAAACTTTTAGTAAACCGTTTGATTTGACCCGCGCATTTTGTATTTGTTATCATTATTATACTCGTAATATTCAGTCTGTTGAAAAGTGTTTTTTAAAAAAAAATTACTACAAAAATTCATGAGTAAATATTTACAAATACAATAAAAGCAATATTTTTTACTTATTTGATTTTAAATTTTTTTTTAAAAGTAATATTTTTTCTAAATAAACCATAAAATGTATTTACTATAATACTATAAAATAAAATTGATAAATTATTATTTTTTTTCAAATGTTTGATTTCATTAATTTACTAGTACTATAATCAAAAAAATATGAAAAATAGAACATAAATGAAAACATTAGTTATGAGATATTTATCAATTTTTTTTTCAAATTTTCCAAATCGTTAACTTCTTTCCTATCTCTCAGCCCATACCATTAATTATAGAATTTTCACATAGGGGGGCGTTAAAGAATTGATTTCTACTCAAGGGGGTGGTAACATAAAAAAGGTTGAGAAACACTGGTCTAGATAGAAGTGATAGCCCTGTCTATGATGGTACCTATGGAAAAACTAATCACTTACCTGGTAAATCATTTGTCCTAGTATAACTTCTCAGAAACTCATCCGAATGTTTTCAAACTTCACCGGTGCACTCTGCTTCGTTCGACGAATCTTTCTACACCTTAAACTCAAAAAACAATCAATTTTTTCTGAAGAAAAGTTATGTTCTTGTGGGAGCTTATAAAACACGTCCGTTAGCAATAAATGTCAACAAAATTGTTAGGTATATTTAATATATATTTATATAACAATAAGTTAAATATATTTAACAAATATTTGAACAGTAAGATTGAAAATGAATCACTCGAATCCGTGTAGTTTTACAGCTGAAAATCAGACGACGGTAATGCGTACAGCATAAATCGTGTACGGCGATACGAGAGTCGACTATGTAAATGTATTATAATTCGGTGTGCAGCGGTGTTTTATCGTTAATATTAATTCGAGTTTTATTCAAATACGTATGCGGCGGTAGCGTTAGCAATACATTTATCTTAAACGCTAATTGGCTATTAATTTCGGGTTGGGAGTCTTGCAATTGTTTAAAATAAAAAAATATCCAAACCACTTTCACGTGTCATGCGTAGCGGTCCGGTTCCTCCGCATCACGAGCACAATACACATTGAGTTGTTTGTTATAATGAAATATGTTTCCACAACCGACTGCTCGAGAACGAAACAGTCGTGTTCGCGGGATGACAGCGAGAATACGAAAGCGAAAGCTAATAGACACGATTTCGTCTCATCGCGTCTTCCATCACAATACTGTATTATTATTAATTTTATAAGCGCGTGAGTTGATACGGTGATAATGTCAAATTTTCAATATCCGCGATTGTTGGATTAAATACGAGACCGCCAGGAGAAATCACGATCCGGGTGAAGCGAAACGGGGAAAATTTTGCCATTAATCTCTGTTCGTGTAAAAATTGGTATACATTTATCATAAGAACACACCGTTTCCCATACGGTGAAATAAAAAATCGAATGGTAATATTTTATTTACTTTTTTTTTATTATCGTTCAAATAAATTAAGTACAAAGATAACGGGAAATTGAATAATGTTACCTTTTCGTTTATTTTTTATTCCGTTATACGATTGGATTTTTACGTTCGATGTACATCCGTTTCGATATTTATAGACGGAAACTTTTTGGAACAACGAGAAAAATATAATATCGGAAATTATGTATGCGCTGCAATGCATGTGTATGTGTATGTCAAGAGGTATTCGTTCGCTGTCTCTCACAACGTTTTGAGACGATTTTTCGATAATTCACAGCCGTCGTGGGTTAAAAAAAGTGTTCGAAACGTTTTGTGTGTGATGAGTTCACTCCAATGAATGTTCGATAGTTAGATAAATTATAATAATGTTACAACTTTAACCCGTGCGTGCTTTGACAATCATTCATATTATTTCTTGATGATAGTGCGTACTATACGAGAACTGAGTAGAACGAGTGACCAAAGTTTGTTGATTAACAGACGGGCAAGTAACTTGTTGTAAACTGTGACTAACTTAATTGGCATATTGATTAATGATCATAATTTTAACACTAACCGTAATCCTTATTCAGTGTCACGTAATTTGAAATATTAATTTACAATTTATATTACTATTCGAAATTAGGATTGTAGAATTTAATTTTTTTTTTTAATCGTTTATTTACAACAAATCCAGACTTACAAAAGTCACATCTTGAATTAATATTGATTTAATGATATATGAAAATTCGAGTAGGAAAGTTTCACAATTTGTGTAGAATATATATCGAGTACGTTTATTTATTTTCTAAAGAGAATCTCCTACGAAATTTATTATTAAAAATAATAATGGTTCTTCATTTCATCAGAAAGTTCTTAGATCATCCGAAGAGTGCAGTGTTATTAAACATAACTGAAGCATATCTGAAGCATTTTCGAACGCAATGATTATTTATTATTCTTAAGCATAAAAAATATTTAATATAATAAAATCAATAAAGTGGCTCGTGACAAAACTTTCTTTATTATTCATAGCAGTTAACTTTTCAAAACTAATAAACATAGCCATTTATTTTTTTGCATTGATTTTTAAAATATATTGGTAATTTTTATTTATTTTTTTATTTTTAGTAAAGCGGGAAATATATTTTAACATAAATAACCATTGATGTCCATTATGTAATTGAGATTTGGATGTATCATGAAGTATGACATAAATATTTTAAAATACTTATGTTATTACATGAAAATGTATGTTACAGCGTTGATTGAAAATGTCCTGTTAAAGTTATACACTATCTGATGATAATAACATTGAAATGACAATTTTCAAAACAATAACTATTTAAATTTATAAATGTAGAAAAATAATTAAATTTAAGGTGGATTTATAATGATTTTAGCATGAAGTCTATTTTTTTTTTTTTTTTTTTTTTTTTTATTAACTAATTATTACCAAAATTTTATCAGTATACCCACTACCCATTTTTCGGTGCTGTAGTTTTTTATTGAATTTGAAAGTCTCCAAACGCCCGTCGCGAATTGTTCATATTCTTTTACATTTTTTGGAAGCAGAAAAATGAGTGACTGCTTGAGCGTTATCTGAAGTTCGTTATTAAAGACAATATTGTGTCGTAAACTTAAATTTAGAAACACTATCTCATAACCAGTGCGAAAGATCACGTATTTTAAAAACTAAAAATAACGCGATAAAATATAATTTCAAGATTTTCAAATACTATAATACCACATATATATATTATTTAAAAAGAACAATTAAAATTTGAAAATAATTATTTTAAATGCAACGCTTTTACATAAAGTAAAATAAATAATACATAAATACCAAATGCATTATTCAGATAATCCAATAAGATTCAATAAGGTTAATATCTTATATAAATATTTTTGATACAATAAACACTTACAATTCGTATAGCAAGCGATCATTTTTATTCACTTAAAAATAATAACATCATTTTTTCTTTTGTTTTAAAGTTTTTCACTTATGCTAAATTAATCGAATAAAATATGTGATCGAAGATTGGTTCACGAGTGAGTTTTGGTAATGATAATTGTCTGTCATTCGTCTAATGATGAATAATTTCTCTAATGTTGGTCAGGTACGATCTAAAATATTATATTATATTCAGATAAACTCATCAGTGATAGTTCATAAAATCAAATGGTACAAAGAACGCATATTTCATGAATAAATGGTTAACGCCTGGGAATCGTTTAGTTGGACATTGAGCGGATAAGTTTACGTCGCAAAGTCATTATTAAAAAAATTATTGTTTTCTTATTGTTATTATTATTATTTTCATGTAACTAGATACATGGATTTATAATTTCCAAATAATATTTCCTTTGATTATAATATTGTTTTAGTATATGAAAGTTAACACATTTTTTCATAAATATTTATACAAGATTATTTTTTATAATTTCCATTTCTATCGTAAATTTGAAATATTATTTGCAAACAAATAAAAGCACAACCAAATAAATATTGACAAAGCTTGAAAACGCAATAGAAAAACATTAGTAAATTGCTGTCAACGGATTTCCGTATAACTTATTTACTATATTATATACTTACATATGTACATTTTTTTATTACATTTATTTATTTATAATCTTATGAAGATTATTTTCAAGAGCATAATCGTGTTGTGGTTCATTATATATAAAATGTTCTTTATTCAATATAAATTGTTACAGCAAAAGCTTTACGCCCAATCAATTCGAAAACTCTCTACACCCGTAAAAACTTTTAAACAATTTTAAATTAAAAACCTATATTATTCCAAATGACAGGTTCTTGCATCCAGTGTCCCATTTCATGTTTTGAAGAAAAAAAAGTCTTGAAGCTTGTAAGTATCAAATATTCTGTGTCCGTATCGTAAAATTTGACTGCATATTTCAACGTTTGTACCAACAAGGCAAAAAAAGTTTAAAATAATTCAAGTCTGAAAAGCTTGTGACATCCCATCACCACAATAGATGAAGACACTTTTGAGAAAACGAAAATCTCTTTTCGATTATAAGTACTCCGATAAGTTTTTACAACGTCGATGTTACACTCAAATGGCTCATAATCTAAATTAAACATAGGTTACTATAGATTTAAAAAAAAAATCATTGATAACATTGTTATATTTTTAGTGTATTCTTCGATAAACAATTAGATTTTATAACGCATTGATTCAAATATTATGCTAACATATATTAGTTGTGCTGTTATATAAATTATATAACACTAGAAATACGACTTAATACTTGATTGTACACATGTATTTATCAATAAATTAGGAGAAATATGCATTTTTGATAATGACGTAGGATGTGTGCATTTATTCGAATAATAAAAAAAAATTCACATATCACATTTCCTGGAGTACATAAATCAAAATAACATAAACATTAAATATTTGAATGGTTGATACCGCATAAATGTACGAGTATTATAGTAAAATCTCTAATTTTTTTTTATTTATTAAAAATAAATTAAGTATAATTTATAAACTTAGTTATATTTCTTGTAGTAAATCCACCTTTTTTTAACCAGTTTATTAAAATACAAATTTTGAACCCAAATATTTTTGGGTTTTATCGTTTTTATAAACGAATCTTTTAACAAATCGCAAGATCATAATATTGAATTTAGACAATTGTGTGTATAGCGCTTACGATGTTTGTAATAATTACAAATATCGTAAGCGCTAATTATTATTTTCACACAACGTGCGTTCAATCCAACAATTCGATCACTACAATATACACGTTTAAAATATAAAAACAAATTCGTATTGCCGAAGTGGATACCGTTTCAGTAATATTGATATAATAAAACATTAATCTTCTCAAAACTTTTTACCATAATTATAATTCTTATTATCTTTTTCTCAAAACAATCAACTAAATCTTAATGTAATAAATCTAACACTTCGACAACAAGATGAGACATAAATGTACCGTTACAATTGTCGTCGTGAAAACAATATGGATAGATTAAATTTTACATTGTACAAAATTTAGTATTAAATTATATCTTATTTATATAATACTGAAAGTATACATAAGCTAATCGTTTTACTAATTTATTTATTTTTTCTTACGGCACAATCGATAAGGCGATAATTACTGTTGAACTTGACTATTGTGTGTACAGCATTTACGCCATGCCGGTGCCAACGAATTACTCGCGACGATATTATAAACCGTTAATCATATTTTGCAAACATTCGGTCCATATAAGCATAAATCAAACAACTGCGGCGCAAACGCTGTCCCCGATAATACGAGATTCGGTAGTCGTAAATCGTGCGAGGGAAAAACAAAAAATTATCGCGAACAAAAATCGTACAAGAAAGGCGACTTAAGACCGTGGTCACGGTTTCAAAATTTCAAAAAGGCCCGCCGACCTGGTCAAATCGATGTACCGTGCTAATGGCGTCGAGGATTCGATGAGGAAATTCCGCGGCAGCGATTCATCGATTTTCACGTGGGTCTCCAGTCAATTAATCTCGCATCGTTTCGGCTACATACACACCGATTTGGCACACTTAACCGCATGGCGAGGGCTTAGTTAGTCGTGGCCGCGTGAAACCCATCGTCAACAAACGTACGGAAAAACGTTTCGTTGTTGAAAAGCCATTTTTTTTTTTTTTTTTTTAATCAAGTCGAGTGCTAACGATTTCTGCAATATCG
The DNA here is from genome assembly GCF_003268045.1 of Sipha flava. Classification (NCBI taxonomy): domain Eukaryota; kingdom Metazoa; phylum Arthropoda; class Insecta; order Hemiptera; family Aphididae; genus Sipha; species Sipha flava. Next base: position 457,242 of record NW_020271726.1, read on the forward strand.
AGTGGCTTTCGTTCTGCGTGGACGCTGCGGATTTTAACATCACTATGAACGCGATACATCTGTACAATCTCCTTGACCAATGCCTACAGCGTTCCACGTTCAATTTGCATGCCTTGGCTTAGTGAGTTTTTTATATTGTTCTGTTGCACCGTAACTCGACGGCCGAGCTTTCATGACGAACACTTACTAATGGCGTTTGCGTGTGCATTGTATATCCAACGATCGCGGTGTTGATCATAACGCGGTCGCCCATCCCTTCGACGGCCACCGCTTACAATATTAGACACCAGTAAGCGTTACATCGGTTAGGAGATCAAATCGAAAAATATGTGTCAGACGAGGGTAAACCTATCCAATCGGCCAGTACGCGTATTATTCTAACGTGTCATTTTTGTTTTTTTCTCGTTACTAAGATTATATAATTACGGATGGTTTTCGCAGTTAAAAGATTTCGTATTGTTAACAAATGTTGTTCATTCTCTAGTTCGAACAATTGACGAACATCTTGTATTTTCTTTATACCACGGACTATTTGTTTCCGATCAGAGGAAAGACTCAAAATAAAATATCAATAATTCGATTGCTGATAACTGATGACGACGAGTGTTTGAAATATTTTTAATAAACAATGATCATAACGCATAAGAAACTACAACGTCCCAAATACATGATGGTATAAATTTTCTCAAACGGAATTAACATGTAACTACTTCTGATTATCGAGGCGGACCCAAAATAATCGTTATCTTATTATTGTTATCAATTACATTTCCGCCTGAATAGCACCAAAAAACAAATACAAGTATTAATTTGAAGATTTACGAATATCAGTTTATTTATATATATATAGACGTTCCATTTTTATTTTATTTTGGCGTTGCATATAGGAAAGAGACAACGGAATTTATTCTTCCTCCCCATTTTGCTCTCAATAATAATGAAACTCGTAAAGTGTTTATTATACGTGTAGTGTCAAATTGAATTATCGCCGCAAGTTAGACGCGCACTGGACAAGAATTTTAAGCCGTTGTTTGTCACTGCGTATTTTCTCGCTGCAAAATATCTCTATTATCAACAGTAACTCTTTCTGACCCTCTATAAGATTAATGGCGTGTTCCGATCGTTCTCTGTATTGAACGTTCATGGGGACATTATTCAATTACCTCCAGAGCAATAATTTGTTTCTAAGCTGAGAACATCGGATCCAATAAATCGCTGGTGAGTGTCATTCTTCGACGATCGGACCACGGTACAGTTGTGTATTTATATGATATAAAAACAGCTGACACTCGAAGGCGTGCGTGTGCGTCGTTTCTTATAATATTATGTAAATAAAACGCCCTTTTTCGCTTACCAATGGAAAATATTTTAATGTAAGACCCATGTTGACTCTAATTTTGATTAATTTACTATCTGTGTTAAATACGTATAGGAAATATATGCGCACGGGTTTTAAATCCCATTTAAATCGTTTTTATGATGTTAGGTGCCGTTGCAGTGTTCAACGTAAAATTGAATATTATCAAAAGATTCATAAATTTCTTATAATCTATAGTATAATGTTTCCATATCCATCTTGATTATAAAATCGTATGTATTTTTTTTCGTTGATTTTTCCCATCAGAAATAAATTAAGCCATGAAGAATATAAATAAACGTCTCAATTTAAAATTTGATGAATACCAATGGATTATCAAAAACTATTCGAAAAATCACGGACATAACCTGCAAAACGGTGTTCTGATACTCGGACGTCTTATATTATTTTCTAATGTTCAAATCAATAAGATATAGGGAAGACGTTTCCGTTACACCATGTCCCCATCGAACAATAATAACGTATTTTCGTACATTTTGTCGTAGGAACAAACCGTCTTGGTTTCGAACCGGATGACTGGTATTGAATAGGAATAACGTCGCGGGAAGCACTGATATAACACAGTCAATAGAGCCAAAAATAGTTGGTCTTTATTGAAAACAATGTCCGCTGAAACAGATGGGATAAGGACGCGTGCGTTTACACCGGAGCAAATTGCAGTGGCGGCCGCGAGAATAATATTGCAAATATCCCCTGTTGTTGCCCGAACGGTATATACGAGATTCTCGACACGGTTTAATTACAATCCTCCAGATTCGATGCCAGAACGTTAGACCGCCACGTCCACTCAAATACAATGGGACGCGAGGCCAAAAACGGTTGTCTTGGAAACTTATTATTTCGCCTTTTCTCCGGGCTTTCCACCAGCTCGTCGTCTTGATGGGTTACCGATTAATTTATTAAACTTTGGCAGGACCGTGGCCAAAATATCTGTTCCCTCTTCTTCTTCGGAACTTGCGGCGCACATGCGGTGCGGAAAGGAGGCGCAGTGGCAGGTATTTACGACGAAACAAAAAATAAAAGTAGAAGAAGAAAAATCGATTTACCGAAAGTGTAAATTAAAGCACAATGGGTGCTTCTATTACACCGCCGTCGCCGTCCACCGCCAACGACGTGTCTCCGGCACGAGTTCCGGTGCCAATAAATACTTTATACGGGCATATCGGCCCTCGTCCCGTTTGTCAGGAGAGCATACACTGGTTTGTCTTCCGTCACGTCGATGTGATAACCACTGACCGTAGCAGTTCTCGTTGAGGATTCTTGCAGATTCTTTTCAACCTGATTACTTTGACGCTGCTGTACAATATGCGACACATCACCATGGAGCGCGCTCGAAACATCGCGTACCGACGTACAGTAGAGACCGTTCGTAATAATAACATTTAAGGGACCGGTAAAAAAATCGTCTGCAATAATCGATAACAGTTATTACTGCGGTTTTCAAGTAAAAACTTAAAGCTCGATAGTCCGTACGGTCCATAAATTAATATTATTTGTCGTATTATATTAACACTCGCCTTACGTACCTGATTCGGGCATTGATTGAAAGAAAATTCCGAGTAAAAATACGTGTTTTATATTGCACGATTATTCAACATTGAGAATTTGCGGGATACATACATTTTTATTTCTTGCACCGAAATCGATGAACAGAAACGGTCATAGCAATTAAACATTTTACAAAGATAATACAAAAATAATCATCACAACATCGGACGTATGACTATTATTCGGACATTAAAATAACCGATACAAATCAGTACATAGAATGTACGAGTTCTTCCGGGACCTTCAATTTAAAATTAAGAAGTCCGTTTGTCATTATGACCCCTGTTATAAAATAAATAAACGATTTCATTTGTACTCGTATGTTTTTGATGTATGTTCGATTGACAAGTCTTATCCTATCCACGCTGAACATTGATTATGAAAACGTCAAATAAAATACCTACGTAAACTTTTTATGATCGTAATATTTGATCATGTACACATTTTTTAAAAAAAATGTTTGTGACATACGAATTTAAGAATTATAATCAGTACATGGATAAAATGTGCTATATTTATTTGCAGTACAATTTATTATTTTGATAAAATAACTGTAAAAGAGTCCTGAAATAAAAAAAAATGTGTTAATTACGTTCTTTAGATCCTAAAATATAGGCAAACTATTACTTTTTTATGCTGTTTTAATTTTTAATGTTTAAGATCTATATTGACATCCGTAAAATAATATAATAATTTACTGAATATAAACTATACACAAATCTAGTGAGATAATATCGACGCCTAAGTTCAATACTGCAATAACTCAAATTATAAAACTACTAGTTTTAGAATGAAATAAACGACCTCTAGAAGTGAATAATGAAACTAAAATTTATTGCGTTAAAGAATCGAAATCGTCGTAATTTTGCAAATAATGTCACGTAGATAACTCAATTCTGAATATTTTTGAGTTATTGCAGTCTAGAAATGAGGCGACGATATAATAATAAAACTTAAATAAAATTATAAAGTATTTACGAGTATATCATTATATAATTTATATTTAAGAGTATTAAGTATGATAAAAATTAAAATTAAGTTATCAGTTTTGATTAAAATGTTATATATTGAATTAAATTTGAGATCTCGTTAACTGTTTCTTTTTTTTGTTTACTGTATTTCTAAATTTAACAAAATTATAATATTAAATTAATGCTAACTAAAAGATTTGATAAAAAAAAATGTCTAATTTATAACTAGTTTAATCTTTTATAAAAATAATAAAAGCTTTAATATTATTAAAAAATATCATATAAAATTAATAATTCAAACAAATGTCGATATATTGAATAATATGAAGAATATTTTAGTGACTAGTTTTATTTATATTTGGTACTTTTTATAAAAAAAAAAAAAAAAAACGTTTTTTCTATATTTATATTTACAATTGAAACGGAAATACAATGACTGCATTTTCCATTGTCGTTCAAATGAAAGTATGATTTTTTAACGTAAATTCAAAAAATTGAAAATCTATACCATCTTATACGATTTTTATTAAAAATCGCTACTTTATTGAAAGTATAATAAAATAAAATATTAATTTTAACATGCTATTCACGATGGTATAGTAATATTACTTTCATTAATTTTCAAAGAGAAAAATTGTATTCTCTTACTTTTAATGTATTATCAAACACGTGAATTAAAAGTCAACCAGTAAAGTACTAAAGAAATTTGCTCAAGAAGACGAATAAGGACAACACTCTAAATGTATATACACATATTTTACGTGTCGGAAAAGTTGAGTGTGATTTCAAATATCGTTTTGGTTATTATGATCGAACAAACAATTAAAGTAAACCATAGCGTATTTTAAAACGATTACTCGTAATGCATTTTGCAGGTTAGGGAAAAGGGTGATTTGCTCGTCAGTCAAAACGGCTGTTGAGTAATAATTGACAAAGTACAATGAAGTTAACGGGTCACGAAAAGATAAGGGGGGAATATATATCAGGTGATTTGCGAATATTTCATTGCAAAACTTCGATCTCTGGGAAGAGACTACATTTCGAGTTGTATAATATAGCCGTAGGGTAATAATACCACGGAATTGGTGGAGGATGCTGTCAATTTGTGGTAGTGTATGCAGTGTGCTGATGGTGGTGATTGTGATGGTGGCGAAAAAGCAATTGTCAAAGGCCATGTTAAATTCCCTCTGGCTATTTTATTAGATGGATTTTTTTTTCATTTTTGCTCTCGCACCAGTAACGGACCAGTATATTTCAAAGATATCCTCTCGGAATGAAAGAGAAAAAGCAGCATCCTTTTATTTATAATAAAGGCGGATGGAAGTCGGTTGGGGTAATTTGTACGTGAGTGTGCGCGCAGATGATCACGGAGGTGATATATAAGAATGGTCGATGAGAAGAAAAAAAAAACTTTTAAGGTATTCGGCATTAAATGAGATTTATTCGTCGGATAACGTTTTGCAGTAAGGGGGATCCACCGTACGGCCATGATCATCTAAGCTACATTGTGTGCTCTTATCGAATACCGGAGATATCCTTAGATTTTCAAACTTATTAGCACCTTTATCGCGCGATTTAAAGGATAAAACTTGTATAATAAGGGATTATTACGTCCAAACAACCCATCAATCCCCAGACCATTGTCCGATCACATGTCATACGAGCTTCCAATAAATGAAACATTCTCGTCCTTTATTTACTTTGCTGTCGACCGTGACTACTAACAATAGCCCTATGGTTTACCTACTTGTATGTAATAACATGTAGTATCTACTGCCAAAATTTGTAAAATTATTATTTCTCATGCCTACACATTCTGCTATCAAAACCTTCCGAATATCGGAAATACGTGTAGTATACTTTCGGTCGGTAAATAATAATTGATAATAACAGAAATGAGAACAATTTAATCTGTCCGTTTCTTTGTAGTTTATTGGGTACGACATGTTATCGCGTACTGATCTAATCATCACGTGGACAATCATATCAATTAAAGAATCAAATATTTATTTATTATATATTTCTAACAGATATAGAACAACAATATATAATTAGGTAATGTACATTAAAAATATACAATATTTAATTTTCATTCATTAATTTGCAATTATCTAAGTGTCACAACATTCATGATTTGGCTATAACACTTTTTTTGTTAATAGTCACTACTCGTATGTGCTTCTTAGTATGCACTGTAACGGTTGTTAATATTTATTCTACACAATACTATAAAAAATCTTAAAATATAAGTTAAGTATAAGTTTTAAATACATTACACGCATTATTCATTGTAACAGGTTTGATTTATATTTTGTCGTCTGCTTTTTTTGATTAATTTCCGATTTTAATATGTGATGTAACAAAGATACATATGAAAATCGGAAATTAATCTGATGTACTCCAAATAATAGCAAACCACATTATTGGTATATAACTGAATATTTTACCAGTAATATGTATTTCTATCCACACGTTTATTTTTTTGCAGTTGATTTATTTAAATTATTTAATGTAACAAGATAATGTTTAATCATACAATTATTGTATAGAGTGTAATTTTATTATACTAAAATTTGTTTTATCATTAGTTTCAAAGAATATCAGTTATTTTACTATAAATGATTTCTTTGGTGCACAAGAGTTTTATATTAAAAATTTTGTATAGGTACTTCTAAAAATGATTAAACATAAGCTACTGCGATGCTATATCAAAACTTAGATTTTATAAACATACGAAAATCATTACTTGGCATCTATATATATATATATATATATATGTTTCGATGAATATTTTACCGATATCAAACCGTAACTGCCTAATGCAAGTATTCCAAGAAAATTCTACGAACAAATTATTTCGATAGTTACTCGCGTGTTTGAAGAATTTTCATAGCAAACCTTCGATCCAAAAAGTTTTGAATATACTTTGATATTTGATGGGAATATAATACACAATTTTTTCTGCTACAGCAGTTATTTCAACCATCGTTAAAAAATAAAAAACAAAACTTTTATATAAACGAGTAAAATCTAATATTACTTTAATAAAATACGTTTCAAAAACAGGTGAATAATTAAGTTTTTCTTACTCAAATGAACTGTAGTTTATCGAAAAAAAAGTACCTCTTATCTTGTATAATAGAACGAAGAAAATGCATATAACCGTCAAATGAAATATATTTCTCAAAACTCATCAGACTTTACGAAGAATTTTACTGATAAAAAAAATAAAAAGTCTAATATTTTTTCTGAATTACTGTGTAGTAGTATCAGTACCATCAAGCGCAAATTATAGGTTAAAATGTTCTAATTAATATACATTTTGAAAACTTTTCTCAAAGAGGTTATAATATCTAACAACGAATATTAGTCGTCTTACCGAAGTGTATTACTCCAACCGGTGATGCATTTTAAGGTAAAGAGAAACGAAACTAATGGGTTATCATTAGAACGAGTCACTGATCAAGTGTTATTAAATAGTTTATCTTCTCTTTCAATCGTTACAAATTGGATTTTCATTTTATTCAGTCAGATTTGACATGGCGAGCAATTTGGCCGATTTAAATTTCAGGAACATAAACGAAAAATTACTACAAAATATCAGAATTTTTGTATCGTGTGGACTACGTTTCCGAAGAAATGTTGAATGGAAATACAATACAATTAACTAAACGGCCGTAAGAAAAAATCTAACAACATTTAGCTTTTTAATGCGGAACTTTTAAATTTCTTTCACAAACTTTTACAGATTCTTCTTCTTTTTTGTCTTTCACAAACTGCATGCTGTTATAACTGTGACGGTACCACTCCCTACCGATATAATTGTTGTATTTAATTTTAACTTACTTGGGTGTACTACTGTGCAGTAACTGCAACTGTTGCAGTAAAACTATTGTTGCGGATCTAGCACAAATCTTCACTTCTATACAACAATAAATGATGCCACAGATATTCTTTTACATACTATTATTTTAATTATATTACATTAAAACATTAATATTGCTGTTTTGAACATAAAAGTTGTCTCACGACCATTGTACTTATATCACATAACCTAACGTTGTCGCCGCGGGACACCTTGTATTGTGTATTTAAGGGTGGTTTTGCCAATACACATTCCCTATATCAGGTAATAATTGGTAGTCCTTATCTTTATAAAATCATTTTTGTCCATTTGTACATTTCATTTCGTAATAAAATGTTATCAATACTATATTATTACTAATACTCAATCAATACTGTAATATGACTAATATTATTTGTTCATTAAGGTGAAGCTTTATAAAAACGTTTTGAATGAAATGTAACGAGAAAAACGTAATAATGTTCTTAATAGTTAATCAATCATAAAAGCGATTGTAATGTTAATTATTCATAGTTAGAAATTGAATCTTTGTAAAAAAATAATATTATTTTGCTGTACAGGTATAAGAAAAAAAAAAATATGAAATTCCAAATACTCCTTTCGTAATTTACGAATCGTGAAATTATCAATGAAACAATGAAAAATAAAAGTATCCTAAGTATCCCCAATCACACGGTAAACTTCACACGAATGAGATTTTTCCACGCGTCCAAAATTCGCACAGGTCGTGGTGTTTTGAATAAATCCCCCCTCGCGCGCGCAGCCGGTATTGTTTAAATGCGCCCCTCGGTATTTTGGCGTTTGCACCCGTATCGCATGTTATTGACCGGAACTTGTCGATCGTTGTGCTGCAGGAGGATGAACGTGACGGGATTCCGGGACGACTTCACTGGCGACGGACACAGGGCTTGTGGGGCCCGGGTGACGGTCGGCACATACTACGTGTTGTTCGCGGACGTCGTTAACGGTCGACTGGTAGCCAAGGATGGGCAAGCGGCGCTGGTTGAGTGGACGGACAGCAACGAGAGATCCGTTTGGCATGGGCTAGGTGAGTGTACGCATTAAGGTAAATTTAAAAAATTATTATTATTTTCATTCTAATAAAGGTTTTATTGTATATATATATATGTATATACAATATACAAAGACATAATTAATGTGTATTTGTTTAAAGCTTAGAAACTATAAGCCACTTTGCAATACATTCAACTTGATAATACTCATTCCACAATTCTTGTAAAAGTATAAGTATAATTTGTTCGATTTAAAATATATGTATAATATTTATTTTCAATTTCATTAAATATTTTTTAAATCCATTAAAAAAATGAATTACAATGGTAATTTTCGTAAATTAGTAAGGTTATGTGGCCAATCACTAATTCAACCCTACAATATTAGGTTAAAACTTTTAACTTAATAAAAATTAACTTTTGCACTTAACATAATGTTCACCATCAGTTATACGGTCTGTTATACACCAACATGTCTTCGTATACAACTTACACTAATGTATATGTAAAACATATTTTGTAAATTATACACAGTCATCTAATGTGCAGCCACAATTCATATAAGATGACAATGTAAGTTCATTTACAAAGCAATTTGCCGATGTTCCTTCAGTCCTATATCCAGTCAACTAGTGGTAAAACGAAGTTCGATATAACAAAAATCTCGATATAACTTATAAAACTGTCGGAGCCTTAAAAACCTCGTGATATAACGAAAATTGAAATGTATTTTGGTCCCCTCGAAGATTTTTTGGCTAAAGTTTACGCAATGTAACAAATTTTTACAATTTTTGAGATTGATACTGCACATTTTACGAGTTTGATTCGGCCATTCTTATGCGATAAGATAATGTTAATGTATCGTTTATATGATACACGTCTGTTAAATGTAAATTGTATTAAATATAAATAAAAATTTGTTGCTTTCGACAAAGATTTAGTTATCTGTGGATTTCTCAATGACGATGAGATTTTGAATGAAGCTGATGACGAAGAGCCCCCCGTAAGCTCGAATGAATTAGGTCTCCGCACCGTCTTAAGTTTTTTACAATGACATGATATCGATGACAGTGTATTTTGTAATATTCTAAATTTGAACAACACTATTAATCGCGTAAGCGCAAATGTATACACACAAAAAAAAATAACCTATTTTTTAAAAATATAAATAAGTATGTATGTAATAAACAAAAAATGTATGAATGTTTCTAATAAAATATTTAATAATAATCTAATATTGTATGTAGGTATGTAATTATAAAAATCTAATAAAATATAAATTTTCTTTTAAATATCGTTTAAACAGATTTTATTGATTTATGTTTTTGATATAATAAATTTCGATGTAACGAACTTTCGATATAACGAACTTTTTGCTGGGTCTCTTGAAATTCGTTATATCGCGACTTAACTGTACATGTATATAAGTATATATTTACACAGTTGCTATGCGGATGAAACCGTTTTGCGGTTTCTCCTGTAGATTGAGTAACCGGTCAATAGTGTGCAAATAATATGCATGTGTTACGTGTTAATTATCTCCACTCAATACTCGTCGACTTGTTAAAGACGTGCTGGAGCGTACGTGGTCGATATATTTTACTGGCCTAGTATATACATACATACATGGGACGAGATAGATGTATCACCAACGGAATTTTCGATGCAACGGACCGTGTCCGAGTAAAACTCCAAATGTCAACAAGTTATTTATTACGAGGGCTTCACCTCGCTCGGTCTTCCCGACCCCATTCATCTCCTGTAGTGCCCCATGCGTGTCTACAATGACGTGTTCGTCGACTGATGTACACAAAATGTCCCCAGCGAACCGCAACGACAATTGGTCAACGGAGTGCCTATTTTCCCAAAAGTCGATACGGAGCAGAATACAAGTACCCAGGATTCGCCTAACCATATCATTTTTTATACCATCGTCGGTGCTTTTCCCTACCCGATCAAGTAAATATTATGCACGTAGTTTTTCAGGGGAAAACTAGAGCATTTTAATTGACTCTTACAGAAAATGATTTTACATAATTGTGCTATCGAAAATACTCGTATTATACATTTCATTATGCCATTAATAGTTGTAATGTTGCGCATTATTCGAGATTGTCACATTTTAGAAATTAATAAATTTCGACACAAAAAAAAAACACAAATCAAATGATAAGGTTTAAATCTAACGGTAAACCATTGTGATCTTATGTAGATTAATCCTTAAAAGAGACCTCTTTTGATCAAATGATCATCCACCATACTTTCATACACAACAAGTTCATCAGACCTTTAAAAGTGTATTTTAGGTCACTCCATGAGTATTGAATTCTGAGGCCTTCCTTTTATGTGCACGCGGGATTAGCAGATTTCATTAATCTAGTACAACTACTTCTAAATACAAATTCTGTATAAGCATCAAAAAGTGTTCTACGTTATATTATCAAATCTCGTCTGTTCATTTAATTTTAACCTAACTCTATTCCAATGATTGACTGAGGGAGTTGATGCGGGGGGACTGTATATCCCAACTTAAATATTAGATATTCTAGCGTATCTCTACTATTTTTTTAAAAAAAGGAAGCATGCGATGGTACTTTGTTTAAGTTCAATTTTTACAAAATTACAAAAAGTTAATATGTTTATAAAAAATAAACCATTTACAAAGTTAGGTTTACCCCCTGATATATAAAACTATATAAATGGCTATTCCTAAATAATTATTAGTTTTTGATATAGCGGAATATGGTTATGATTATAATTAAACATCAACATCTAAAATTTTTAATTTTAAATTGATAAGCGATTGTCATTATAAAAAATGTTGTTTCGGAGTTTAATGATACATTTACATCCGGTGGACCAGGGGTGTATTTAGAATTACTTCTAGGAGGGAGGGGGGTGACTCAATTTTTTCTTTAATTCAGGCTCAAAATGTACAAGTAAAATGTTTGGTAATATTTAAATCAGGTAAATCCTTAATATTTGTAGTTTTTTTTTTTTTTAATCTAATGTCAAATCCACTTAGAATCGACTTTTGTATAGTTTTTTTTTAACACCTGTCTGTGTTTTGAAAGTTACGCTTGTATTTTATTTTATTTTTCAATAAGTTTGGATCCAACAAAAAGCCCAATTCAATATTCATAGCTACGTGTAATTTGATTTCATTATAAAATGATCCACATTAAAAAAATTTGAAATGTATATCTCACATATAATCGATCCATTAAATATGGATTCAGAGGAGGAGGGTATACGCCCCCTTCGCTCCCCCTTAAAATACACCTCTGCGATGGACACATTTTATTTTGTGTACTATGTGATTATTTATTTTTTTTAATGTATATACATGCATATTATTATGCATATAATAATGATTTTAGAAGCATTTTGCAGGCATATTTATATATTTTATAGAGCTGTAAGTCCTTAAACCTAATTATTAGTTTTCTTAAATTATTTTTTTTAATTACATTTCAAGAATGGTGGAGAAAAAAAGTTGGTGCATAGGTACTGAAATATATACTGTGAACTATGGTTTATAAATGTTCACTGCGCCACTACATACTATATTTAAATATTAAAGTTATAGTTCAAATTTTGAAAGTGAATATAATAGGTTGTAGAATATTCGTTGGTTTGCGATTACATGTTTAAGGGTTTCATAGGGTGTGAACCAGTGGCGGCCCTCAACACTTTTATAAAGGGGTGAACTTTATTTATATATTCACATTTGTATATTTTCTTAGTACGATATAGGTCCGTGAAGTTGGCCGCCAAAGCAAAAATTTGGTACATAATTAGTAAGCTATTAGTAAATATTAGTAAGCATAAATTCAGAATTTGTAAGTACAACCCACACCGATTATCCGTAAAACTAAATTTCCAGCTAACTTCCCAGCAGCTGGAAATTTTTTTATTTTGAATTTTTGGCATGCCTACACTTAAGTAAGTAATTATTAAGTATTTGTAAGCATAATTTCCAAATTTGTAAGTCAACACTTACTCGATTATCCCAAAAAGTTTGCCAGCCGGAACATTTTTAAATTTTAAAGTTTTTTTTTTTTTTAAATATTTAGTTGGTAATTAGTAAGTATTTGTAAGTCACCAACCAAAACTATTAAGTGTGTACTTTTAAAGTTGTATCCAACCAAATTTTTATCAGCCGGACAATTTTCGAATTTTAAAGTTCGTTTTATTAAATATTTAGTTAATTAAGCTAACTTCCCGGCTGCCGGGATGTTAACCGGAAATTTAGTTTTAGGGATAATCGGTGTGGGTTGTACTTACAAATTCTGAATTTAAGCTTACTATAACTTATTAATATTTTAGTAATTATGTACCAAATTTTTGCTTTGGCGGCCAACTTCACGGACCTGTACGATATACATAAAAAACAAAAATTTGAAGAAAAAAAAGGTCACAAGGGTAATTTCCCCATTTGCCCTTACCCCAAGGACGCTCCTAGGGTAAATAATATTATGTTCAGTTTATAGATAAGTATGGATGCAAAATTGGTATGTGTCATTAGAGTACCTTTACTATTTGTTTTTTTTTTCAAGTCAAGCATTGCTTTATTCTTGTAATAAACATAAGTGCTTGGATCATCAACACCTGAAAACCGACTACGAACCAAGCAAGTACTCTTTTGTGTAACATCCAAAACTCTCCATTTGTACTGATTGGACTTGAATATTTGTGACCACCATCGCCTTATCTTAAATAAAGAGAATGGTAAACAATCTAATCCAATTTATATCGATCTAGGACATTTCGGCGCGGGCTTTTCGGCGCCGGCATTTCGGCGCGAGGCCGTTTCGGCACAAGGTACGTTCCGGCGCCAGGTGTTATTTTCTAAAATTGTATACACTATACTAATAAGTTATAACATTCGTACTGCTCTACCTTATCGCAGTATAACTTTAATAAAAACACAATAGCTTAGGAAAAATACAGAGTGGTCGGGATACTTTTTATTGCCAATTAGAAGCTGGTAAAAGCCCACCGAAAAAACAAAAAAAAAATTTAGATATTGATAAGCGAATCTTTAAAATAGTTAGCAATTATAATAATAGGGACATATTAACATTTTTAAGAGGTATCGCTCATGATTTAAGCATGACACATTAATATACTACATATTTATTTTATTATTAGAGTGACATATTGATATTGTATTATTAATTTTATATTTATTATTTATTAAGCACAACATTGTTATAACGACATTTAACATAACAGACCTATTTTATTATTTATTTTATATTTGTTATTTATTAAACAGGACATATTGATATTTTATTAAAATTGTAAATTTTTTGACAATATCTATAAAAGTGAATTATAATATTAATTTTATAAAAGTAAATTTGTGTATTATGTAAATTAGTGTAATCTTGCGCTGAAACATACCTCGCGCCAAAAAGGTCACGCCGAAACGGCCACGTTGAAACGGCCGCGCCGAAATGTCAGTGTCCGAATTTCTATCTACTTTATTTCTCTCCACTAATCTCAGTCACTTCTATTTTTTAATTCTTTATTTTTTCTTTTTTCCTCTTATTTAATTTTCGCTTATAACAGAGTCAATAATGGTTATAAATATTATTTTCTAAAATTCATACATCCGTAATACGGTGGTAATTTGTACTTTCCCGAAATTAAACATCAACATAGTGCGATAATAGTGCATGGTTCTTTTCAACAGCACTAAAATTCAAATCAAACATGAATTAAAGCTATCAAACCATTGATAGGATCATCAGCTACAGTGATAAATGTATGGAATAGATAAGTGACGACCCCAATTTGTCGAAAATTTATTTATACGTCGGATGTGGCCATTCCGATTTCAAGAACGTTTAACAGACATTAACTTTAAGATTTGATATTTTTAATCTTTGAAATGTTAATGGCATTCCTGATGCACACTATATTTTTAATAAAACAATTTTATTTATAAATATTTCTAAGAATAGTTATATCAAATTTTTCCATTTTTTTCTGTATTACTCTGTATATATATATATATATATTTATATCACATGTAAGTACGTCACACGTTTCACACCACTGCGCGTTCCGATGGTGAAAAAACGTAACGCTATTATTCGGACCATTGACCGTCACCGCGACCGTGGATACTTTTCCATATATACATGGCATTAATGGAAAGACCCGGACAATTTATACGGGTCGTAAAGGACAATGAAAAAATGTCGTCCACATTATAGTCACAGAGAGAGTATATATAAATAAATAATATATATATATATAATCATGTATGTAGTGCCGGACGTTGGAGGAAAAATGACTTCTCATCCGCAGTCGACGTAATCGCGTGAAATGTTGAATATACATATACATTACAATGTTCAATGATCGATACCTTTAAGCATGCGGCACTAGAGACATGCACATAATGATATAAGTAAACGGTCACCTTTCCGTTTTATTCGAAAATGTACGATTGACTTTATATTTTCGAACAAACCAAATATTAAACATATTGTTCGTGGAATGTTACGCAGCGGCTAAAACGTACGTGTTGGTCGTGTTCCAAAACCACTATTGGTACTCGGTATTTTATTAATCCCGTACGCGAACCGACAATGTCTTAATCAAATATATTTTCCTTAACGCGTGTTTTCGAGAACACCTCGGTATTAAACATATTTAGTAATTAACCGGGATAAGATTTATTTCGTATCATAAAAAAAATGTAATAATACTGTTTACCGAACGAAGAATTGTTGTTTTACAAATAAAATATACGGTTATATCTTTGTTGTGAACAGTCTGAATTTCTAAAACTGATTTACGAGTTTGCATTCGTTTGAATTCACAGTCTTCGAAACGAGAACCCCTTGTAAACGAATGCGATTCGAATCGGTGAAACGGAATTCGATCGATTTTGGCAACCGTGGCGCGAACAGTGCAGCGTCGAACGCCGTTCTCAGGCGCGAACCCGAATCACGCGAAACGCGATACGATCGCTGCAATGGCCATCGAATTTGGAAAACTTGCGTCGACCCTTCAACCAGTAATACCGAGAAAAATGGCCGTTCGAGCTCCCTCAGCACATGATACGTGTTGAATACGTGGTCGTCGGCATCTGTTTGTCACGCTGGACCGATCGTATTCCTGCACGTCGTCCTCGCCGTCACGATTTCGAGTCCGTTACGCCGTTTTCTTTGCCGAATATTGCGCGAGTTCCTTTTCCATAGGCCACGATGTAAAAAAAAAAAAAAACATCACAAAAGCACCGTGCCCGCGTGTGGTTTCGGGACGTTTTTCCGCTGGGGTACGTTGACGCCCGGTCGCGCGCATCACGGACGAACCGATGATATTCGAAACGCGACCGACCACAATCGGAGTGCCTCACGATTCGGTATTGGCGTTTCACTTTCTTGGAAGTTCTCTCAGAATAGCGTTCCAGTACGATTACCGTTGTTGCGGAAATCTACCGACGCGATACGTGAATGAAAAGTCGGATCGGACGTAGCGAACGATATCGATCAAAATATGACTTGAAATCCAGTATGCCTCCTGACAAACAATTAAGGACAACTCGATATTCGATATACAAACAAACAAAAAAAAAAAAGAAGAAAAATATTGTTGACAACTTAAAAATTTCTTTTTGATTTTATATTAGTGAAATATAGCTTGATTCGTGGAAGATCACAAAATAAAAATTTCAAGGCATGTACACAAGAGACATTTTCTTTTTGAAATGAAAATAATCAATACCCAGTGTAAAACCAAATTGGATTTAAATTAAAACCTTTACGGTAGGTACATTTCAAGACTTCGTGCCGTGGGATTGTTGAAAAAATACCATTGAGGTCCAATAATTTTCAATCGTCACAAAAGCCATCAAGGTATTTTTAGTTTTCTAAGTAAAAATTATTTTTGAAAACGTATAAAACACGAATGAATTCAGTTACAACCGTGTTCGAAATATAATGTCGAATATGAAATATATTTTTATTGGCACTACATCCATCACGAATTTAATAACGGAATTTTTATTTAAAATTCATCGGGTTTCTTGAGATACGATTGCAGTTTTGTTATGAAAATAAATATTTCAACGAAATTAATAATGATCAAAAATTAACAATGCTACAACGGTGATTTATGTATTGGAAAACTATCAACGATAAATAAATCAGATGAGTATTTTCGTTTTCACTTGTGTCGTTTTTAATTGTATTTTATTACATTCATCAACAGCAATATTTATAACCTCTATTAACACACATCGATAAAATATCCAACACTTCAATTGTTAGATCGACAACTTGTATTATAAAATACTGTATTTAATTAAATTTAATATACTCCATTAAGAATAAATATAATTATAAACAATACTTCATCTGATAAACTCTGAAAATATTATCATTAAAGGTATAGTTATGAAAATATTTTACATGCACGTATTATAATTTCAATAATTTCTTTGTTATTCCATACAGGCACATTAAATAATTTTCAGGAACTTAATTAACCATGACGTTTTAAACCCAAAGATCAATATCATATTTTCAATTTGTTTAACTTTTTTCTTTAACTGTCATTGTTATGGGTATTAAGAATTTTTTTCTCTCTTCCTATTTTTCAGGTGTGTTATTGCAGTTAAATAGTATAAACAAGATGACATTTTTTTTATTGTTATTATTACCCCGATAAACAAAATTTTTATTACAGAAAGCTTTTTTTTTTTTTATCTAAAATCAATTTTGGCCGTTTTCTATATTCAAAACACTTTATCAAGGTTTAGTTTTATAAGTTACAACGCATTTCCGGGCTGTATAAGTATTGTGCGTTATCGGAACTAGATGGATTCAAAATTCAAATATCTCATGTGACATTGTTGAAAGGAAAATGTAGTACAGAACAACGTAGAACAACATCACTATCGGAAAATCCTTTGATGTTGAATACATATTTTTTTTTTTTTTGTCGTAGACAATAATATATGTATGGATATATATAAAAATATAATTTTTATATTAATACAGTAGAACCTCATTAATCCGGACTTCGGTTAATCCAGACATCCGTTTATAATACGTAAATTACGCTAGTTTATCTAAATTATGTAAACATTATCATTAAATACGTAGAAGATAGCAACGATGAAAACATATGTGCGTATTATGAGCATCTAAGTCATCTCCGCGAGTTAATCATTAAAGAAATCACTGTGAAAGAAAAAGAACCAAATATTAACATTTTTTTTAAATCAGTAAGCGTGTCAAGTGTGAATAATGAAGGTCAGCATTAATAATGTACTGTGTTTATTATGTAATTATAATATTACATTTATGTAGTATTTTTTAGGTTTAATATTGTAAGACATACATATGTTTTAGATTAAAACTTGTATAATAATATATCCAATACATTTTTTTTATAAATTAATAATTTACGATTTTTGGTTATCTCGTTTATTCCGGACTTTCATTAATTCGGACAAATTAGAGCCCCGATTAATCAGGATTAATGAGGTTCTACTGTACTTTGTTACGTGCTACCGGCTCTATTTCAACTTGAGTACTCGATGATGTGTAATTTTAATTAAATAGGAGACTTTAAATTTTACAATACGTTTATTAATAATTCAAAGTGTTCAAAAAATTCTGATATATAATAACGTGGAGTTGTATGCAGTTCCGTGACTAGAATTTATCTGGATTTTTTTGCTGTATTTGATTTGACAATACATTTTTTTTTTTTTTTTTTAACACATTAAATATTTATATATTTAAACACAATACAAAATTGATTATTTCCTTATTTCTTAATTAGTAATTTACAATTACTGTGTGCATAATTGCAAAAGTTTACAATGTGATTTACTTAAATTGCTAGTGTTAGAGTATAATTAATATTTATTCACTCATTATAATTTTTCAATACTCTACAATATATTAATATATTTTTTCTAATATTTATTGAGTTATTCTACTCTCTTATTGAATTATTTTATAATTTTATTGAATTATTATTTCAATTACCAAAGTATTATTGCGATTAACTATTAAATATTTTATCATTTATAACTATCGAGATCAAATTGATATTGCTCTGGATATCTTTACAGTTATGCATTTTCCCTAGTAATGGTTTTACAATTTGATTCTCCTCAATTTAGCGTTTTAATAAATATCAAGTATTATTGCAGTCATCGTATAATTTGATTATGATTTATATGTGGATATACTACCTCTTCTCTTAGTTCCATCTCCTTTCTCTCTTTTGTTGCTCTTAACTCATAATTATCTAAATCTTTTTTGGATAATTTATATATTTTAGGTTCATCTATGTCTTGTTTATTCTTATAACATTGTATTTTATCCGATGCGCAATTCAAAGAGCAAATGTTAACGTCTGGTTTTCCAATGCTATTCTATTACTACTCACCCATGCTACTTCGGAAAGTTATCATATGTATATTGTTTGCCTCGGATGTACGCTCGTTTACGTGATTTTCGGTCCATTGAAAAATGTTAAGGGCATATAAAACTTCATCCAAACCATGTATCAAATACCAATGGATTCGATGAACATACGCAGACATTCTTAACCTTTAGCATATTACTGCTTTCTTGCGATTATAACATAATATATATATTATCACATCGTTTTATAGTGATATATAACAAAATGATATAGCGGTCCATTACCGTGGGTACCCAATCAATCGATTTCACAAATCCGAGTATATTTTTACACATCGTTTTTCGTTTCGTTCGGAATTCGAAACTTACTAGCTTCGGCTCAAGCAATTCCAACTTACACGTCTTTGAAGTTCATCAAATCGGTTCTAAAACATATAGTATTCGTACCAAAGAAATATGATAGTTTACCGAATTTTATTAAATAAACATGGTAAATGTTAATTAGATTTAAAAAATTAATATGAATTCTGAAACTGCTAAACAAGACATTTTACCGAATAAAACTACGTAACACTAGCGATTTGCACTACACACTTATATGAAAATAAACACAAATACTAGTAAGTCTTTGATTGAGGAATACCGTTTTGCATACCTCGATTTATGTTATTAAAATGTACAATTGGGTTTTAAATGAATTGGTTTTCACCACATATGATATAATGTTGTGGTTAGTTTTGTTCCCCTCAAAACATGACCTTTTTCATATACTCAGAAAATTAGTAAGCTGTTTTAAACAATGTAAGTTTAACTTCATTAATGATTGTATTTTCATTGAATCATTTCAAAATTGGAAATTGTGTATCCGTTTTACAGACTTCTAGAGATTGTATGCCCTTAGAAATACGAATACAATTAGACATATTATTAGTTCACTTTTTAAATTTCAGATCTATAAAATATTAATTATTTAATCAAAAAGTACTGATTAGCATTGATTTAATACATATTTGATTTTTCCTTCCTTTTTATTTGTTTTGTTAATGAAGTATTTTCCAATCAGATGTTCAAAGAATAAAATATAAAGAAAAATTAATATTGAATTTAGATTCTTATCAACTTATAATTTTCTTATCGTAGATACTTGAGTCATTCGTCATCTGATTTGTGACTTAGATAACTAAAATATAAAATATAATTAAATTTGTGTCTCTTTGTGGGGATTGTAATAATATTACATTCAATTGCTTAAACTTGTGTATATTTCTAATATAGTTTTATGGACGATCTTTGAACACGATACTAACGGATGTAATTATATGTATTTTCTCTCCCAAGGATAATGAACGTCAAATAATCAAATAATATAGATTTAATATTGTATAAATATTATGAATTAGAATTTACAACTAATGAGCAGAACATCATTATTACAAACGGCACAAGCGTGAAAATAATATACATATCAAACATTTTACGTTACAAAAATAAAAATAAACATGTACTTTTGAAACGTGCACTAGGCCTAAGTGGTTGGCGGTAAATATTATGAATTTAACATTTTATCGAATTTAAATATCCCGGGTGTAAAACGTTTTTTTTTTTAATTTCCATAAAGGTAGATTACGGGTTTGCGATGTAAATTTACTTTTAAACATATGAAACACGTACACTTAAAATAAAATATGTAAAATAATGTTTTTTCAAAACTTTTACAGATTTAAAAACAAAGACATAAATAGCTTTTTTTTTGTTCATAATTAATTAAAAGTTTGCCAAACTATGTTTATATGTGCAAGATTCGATTTTAATATAGGTAAATTTCATACAAATCACCTACACCTTAAATTCATGATCGAAACGATGATGCTTTTCCAATGTTTGTGAACTAAACCAAATAATTAAAACAGTTATTTCAAGTATGATGGATTTTCATAAACGTAATGATATTGTTCAGTCTAGATATGCTCTTATTAATATTATTTTGAATCGTTGTTAACTGTATGTCGGAAAACTTGATATAGTATATTTTAAAACCATCAGTATGGTATAAACCGCATGATTATTTCGGAGCATTCGAGTTTGGTCCCGAGTACTAGGGGCTAATCGCAGGAGGTGGTACTCTTTTCACCCAAAAATGACCTTTCACTTTTCGCCCAAGAATATTACATAGCTTTCTTCGACCATATTTTTATAATACACACTTTGGGAAACACTATATCTACATCATACATTTACAATATCTCAATCTTATATTTATAATATTTGAAAACTATTAGTACCTATATAATTTCTACAATGGTCCGCTGTCTAGATATATCTATCTCAGTGTGGTTTGCTTATTATTTTATAAAGATAAGATATATAATATATATAATTGTATACTAGCCGTAATAACACTTGATAATTGGACAATTTCTTCAGTGCAGTTTCGTTTTACTTTTGAGTCGAAGAGTTCAAGTGCGTTTTTCAACAGTAGTTCTGTATTAAATATTCTTGAAGATTTTACTATTTTTATAAATGTCAGTAAAGTCATAGAAAGTAAACGAGGATATCGTATGGCAGTGTATAATAATTTTAAATATAACTTTGGATCGACAAGTAAAAAATACGGCTCTACTCGTTGGAGATGTGTTACCAGAACTTGTAGTGCATTAATATAATCAGACAAGAATGATTTTTTTCTTTCAAAAACTGGAGAACACAATCACATATCTTACAATCTAACAAATATTCATCGTAAAATTTATTTATATTTTTAATAAAAACTTACATATATTATATAAAAATTATATTAATGTACAAAAACACATTACATTTATGGAGAGTAATAGAAGCCACTTCTTCGTGGTAATCTCTGGGTAATTTTAAATGGCTTTATAAAACTAATTTACATAAATGAATAATTTAAAGTAAGTGTTACCCAAAGTGTGTATTAAAAATATGTGATTAAAAAGTGCTATATAATATTATTGGGCAAAAAGGGAAAGTAGATTTAAAATATTTGGTCGAAAAGAGACGTGTGCGAAAAGCAGAAGGTCATATTTGGGCGAACAGGTTGTTGCCCAATCACAGGTAGTATCCCGGTGTGCAATAGTGTGACTTCTACTACTATGTGATATTCTGTTTAGATCTCAAATATGACCTCCCCAATTTATATCCATTAACCATCTCATGAGCATCACTAAAAACTTATCGCAAAAAAGACTTCCATACGTAGGCACATTTAGATTGAACATGTAATGTAAATTATTAATCTGTATGCGAAGTACTGTTTGGGTCCCAAAATTGACTACACATTTAAATTTCTATGTGTCATTGCATGAAGTTCGGGATAATCTAGATACATTAAGGACTTATAGACTATAGTAACATAAATTAAATATATTTAATACATATAATAGTTATATAATAACTATAATGATACAAATGGAACCTGTCGTCCCTCTAGCGATTATCGGAACATGGATTTTTGTTGAATTGGTAAATCTATATAAATTATCTACTAAATAAGATTATATTTAACATTTTCATTATGACTATAATGACCATAATAGTATGATGAACAAAGTAAATTGAAAAACGTGCTTTTTTAAGTGTGTTGTGTACGTTGCGTCTGTATTATAAGTTATAAATTATAAGAATTATCACGAAGGGTTTTACCCACATCATAACAAGTTGTATCATTCTAATTACCATCTTTTCGAATATATAGTTAGTTATGTTGTTATCGAATATTGTATATTTTCGTCATCCCGACAGTCACTGTCGAACTGTATACTTATGATTTGGTTATGGTTTATGATTTATTATTTTATTTTATTGTCGTTACACGCTGTTTTATTACATTTCATTTTACGTTTTATGTTTCACAATAAAGTAGTAAAGTGTATCTATCATTAAATATGAATATAATAAATTCATACCTAAATAATTTATTGAAAATTATTCCTAATAATACCAATTAGCTTATTTATTATAATATACCATAAAAATAAAAATGTATTGTAAATACAAGTATATTTACCACCAGTTTCGATATAAAAACCATCACCGATTTATTTATAAACGCATCATTGTATAATGTTACATATATAATGTTTACTTTTACTTTTAGTATACTAACTTATTTATTACCAAATTTCTTGATAATGTGTCCCTGTAGTATAGGTCTAGGAATAGGTAGGTAGGGGTGAGCGGTTCAAATCTCGGCGAGCATGAAATAAACTTATGATTTTTTTTTTTTTTTTTCTGGAGAATAATCATTGCGAAGTCTATGCGCAGAAAATGAGAAGTTCCATTAATATAGCATATATTAGCATACAGTAACTTCGATCAACCTCGCGTTAAGTGTCCATAACACATCTCTGGGAAGTCAACAGGCACTTATTCGTAACTTCTCAACCATCAGTGTGACACCTATGCGACTACTATGCTATAGGATTTTGCACACCGGAGTACTAGTTGGGTCCCGAATTTTTATAGGTACTATACTAGTGTGATCCGGGATTTTTATAGGCACTACACTAGTTGGGTCCTGAATTATTTAAGGTATTACACTAGTTCCTGAATATTTTTTGGTAAGTACTATTTTATACTGATATTTTCCTTCCCATCTTAACTGACTTAGGACTGTCTATGATCTATTTAGACCACAGGTATGGTTAAAAATATTTTTTATAGTTTTTTGTTTTTTGTTTTTTAGTTTCTTTTCCATTAAAATATAAATTGTTAGAATTGTGTTGGTAAAAATATAAAAAATGTTAAAAATCAAGTATAACAATTCATATTATTTAATATAATTATAGCCATATAGGTAAATAAAAAAATATTAAAAATGTTAAAATTATTATATAATATAATATAAATAATGCGCGAAACGTATATTGCATTGAACTCCAAAGCGTAATCGAATCAACACATATCATTAACATCGCGAGCGTTATGAGTTGACACTCCGTGAGCCGATTTCGACGCGGGAGATGTTCTCGCGAACGAGTTACACGGAAATCTCTGGCTACACAAATAAATCTTTTAGGCTTGTTGAGATGCACGCGGGTTAGTTGCACGCGACCAGAATCACCGAATCCATCCACTGCATGCTGCGGGGTAAGTTATTAATTTGTTGCGCGGTAGACATCGCGTCTTCGGCGAAGTTCAATTGTTTAAGGATTGATCGCGGTCTATGTCGGTGGGAGAGGAGACGTGCGGACCAAAAGGGACGAGGGTGTATCGGATCGGGCGCAGTAATTTCGTGCACAAGAGAATATTTTTGAAATGTATTTACATCGGTGTTGTACGGTTAAATTTGCATACATCGCAGCCGCAAACAAAGAGAAACCCGAATAAACAGGTACCGAGTAACGGGTAGTTATTTACATTG
Source organism: Sipha flava (assembly GCF_003268045.1). Lineage (NCBI taxonomy): Eukaryota > Metazoa > Arthropoda > Insecta > Hemiptera > Aphididae > Sipha > Sipha flava. The sequence goes on from NW_020271726.1 coordinate 481,806, forward strand.
ACGGCGAGGTGCGAAAATAAAGAAATTCCGAAGCGTGCGATGGAAAACAAAATGTTGTGTTTTTTTTTTTTTTTTCAATTGTTGGAATTTGGTTCTTTTCGTCGTTGAGCACCGAAAATAATAAGCATATTTTTATGTCGGATTCGGACGTGAGACCGTGATAAATTCGGTTTCGAGTATTGCGCGTGAACAGCTATTTTTATATAATAATCTACTGTAAAATAAGTCTAAATATTGCTGTAGAAAATAAAAATAAAATAATAATAATAGTATTAGCATAATTCGACGCGATTCACGAACGACAAGACCGCTGCCGCCTGCTATTTATTTATATTTTTTCACGTGTATTTATTTATTCGTCGTTTACCGTGAAGACGTCAAATGAAAATACAATCCACAATATTTATATATATTTATGTTGTAAATGTACTGCGTAAACGCATTCGTGTTTCCCGGTTCGCTGCTCACATTTAGTGTATTAACCGATTTTCAGCAAATTAAGTTCTTGGATTTATTAAAGTAATTGTTCAATGCATTTTTATTTAAAATCCATTTCTCTCCGTACGTTAAGACTTCTTGTAATTATTTTATTTTTATCATGTTGTTTACGTGTTTTTTGTTTTTCATTTTTTTTGTGTGTTTAGTTTTTTTTTTTTTTTTTTTTTTGACATAAATATTTGTTCCGTACGCATTATTGACGATTTCAATGGCATGTTCGAAAACTTTTCATCTCAAACGTTATACGGGCCCACGTTTCAAAAACGAACTCTGACTCTATTGGTGAACATTTTAATATTTATAACAAACGAACTGCCACACAAAAAATTAACGTAGCGAAACGATACGTTCACACCGAAATAACAGAGTTGATGGTATTTTATTTTCGATAGATTTTTAAACGCACCGCGTAATCTACTATACAAATGTTTTATTATCATATGTATCATATGTGCTAATCGAATCGTTGCGTATAAATCGGATAATTCTATGATAATGGACAATGACTTTTTCAAAAAATTGACAAATATTTATTTCCTAGTTTTTTTTTTTTTTTTTTTCAAAGAGGAAGAGGAGGAAATAAAAATGTATTACGGTTGAAATTATAGTAGTATTTAGTATGTCAAATTAAAATGTACCCAACCACCACGTACGTATAAACGCAAAGGTATAAGTGAGTTTTTGTTTATGTTTTCAGATGTTAATTAAAAAGGCGCCACTTTGTATAATTTTCAATGACGTTCCATAAGATTTAAATTAAGGAAATAATAGCTATTGTATGTTTTATGGAGTAATATACATCTAGGTAATCGTGATTATTGCGCTCATATAATGATTCAATTTATTTTGAAACCATATTATGTTTATCATAATACATTTTTTTTTTGTGTGGAATTTATATACATTCATATATAAAATACAGCTTTTGTTATAATCTACTAGTTTCGATGATGGTCCACAATTTGCTAATAAAAGTTTTTTTATAAAAACATATAGAAAAAAATATGAAATAATTTAGAACCCAACTAAAAAATATATATAAAATAATAAACATCATAATAAAATACAATATAAAAACGAAAGTTGAATTTGGATTCTTATTGGTTTAAGTGTTTTATTTCTATTATTAATCTATTTTATTGTTTTTTTATTATTTGTATTAATATTATAAATATTTTAGAAAATGATAACTAATAAATAATTATTTTAAAATTTTTTTTTACAAAATGTTTTTTTTTTTTTTATCAAGTAGTTATTCTTATATCATTATTAACTATAATTAAACAGTGTTTATTTTAATTTTATTATTTTTTGAATTAAATTCCACTCAACTGTACGTTAAAATATATATTTTCTAATTTCCTAAATTAGTAAGAGTACTAAAATTGATATTGCTAATTTGGAAAAATTAGCTCTTATAATATGACTAAAAATGTTATCTTTATTTTGATCTGAATAGTAAAATTGTTTTAAATGAACTGTATAATGGTAAAACAAACGTTATTTTAGTTACTCTATCAGATCTCTGGAGACCTTAAAAAAAATTTGAGTAGTTTTCGGAAATGTAATTTTTATAGTAATATTCGGAAGTGTTCGGGTCGAATCTACAAATTTCTAGGTTATTGTCAATATTCAAATGTAAACTAAATATAAAGGTTAATTTTAGATATGTCACAAACGAGTTTTAGTTGGTAATAAATTACTATAAATTGCACATAAATCAAATTAAATATACTTTTCAACAAATAAGTGATGGATTTATTTATGTTGAATTTGTGTGTTTTGTACTGTCCGTATGAAGATGTATACAGAACTTTCTTTAAGTTTTAGGTATTTAGTTTCAGTGGCGTCCTTTGAACCTTTTATAGAGGGGGGAGTAATTTACATACATGTATTCACATTTATATATTTTTCTAATATAATAAAAATAATAAATAACATAAATTGAAGAAAATAAATGCATGGAGAGAGGTTACTCCCCTATTAACCCATTCCCCTAAGAACGTCCCTTGTGAGTCTTCAAATGTATATCAGAAACGCGTCGTATATATGCATATTCATTAGAAAGATAATTTGTTTTTAATTTATCTATAGATTATAAAATATATCTATATTTGATTATTAAAAACAGATAACAAATTTATTATATAATAATTATAGGAGACTGAACTTTTGTACAAATACAATTTTCCGGGCCTACAGAACAACTAGTTTTAGATGCATTCATCGTAGTTTATCATACTGCTTTTAACGCGACACTGACTCGAAGACCGACCTCGTGATGACCAAAACGAGACAAAGTTTTCATTTCTGTGTAGTAATATATATATATATATATATATAGATAAACACCACCTGTTTTTGTACTTTTTTTTGTGTTTATTAAATATGCATTGACACTCTAAAACTTCAACCCATGATATAACGTCAAAAGTCTTAGAATACATTTTACGCTTATAATTATTTATATATTGAAAACATCCGCTGACATTTATGACCCGCTGTCCTTAAAAATCATATTTGACAGTTACCTGCTTTTGGGAGAGATATAATTTTCCCATGGAAATGTATTTAAATGTCAAAATAAAAAATAAAAAAATGTCTCTTGAAAAATTAAACTCAAATATTTTTTTATAATATATATATATATATACATTAGGTTTTTATATATATATATTTTTTCGCCCTACGTATTTAAATGTTGAGGGTGAAATGGCTTATTAAAATTGTACTAACCAAACACGGTCCTTGTAATTTTTTTTTGGTAATGTTTGTTTTATAAATGGAACTATTTTCTGGAATACGACAGACGGTAAAATTAAGGAAATAAGTTTAAATCATTATATTGCATAATATATTAGGATTTCATATAGTATATTAAAGTGCATAAATTTTAAACATACATTATTAAACACTTATTACGACGATGACAAAATAAATAAGAAATGTTTTGACTTAATAATGTCAAACGATAAATATTTTGAATTTTACAAATTTATGTGTAAATGATGATGATAATACATGTGTATAGCATTAAGTATTAAGTAATATAGTTTTTATTATTTTTTTAACTATATAATAAATGATGTAGCAGTAAACAATAATAAGTATTATATTAAGAGTAATAAATATGCTCTTTTATTTTTTTTATTTTAAAAGGTATCAGTAATTATTAACTATAAACTATTAATGTTTGACAAAAATAATCATGCATGATAGTGTATAATAAAATCGAATAATTAGGTATTACAATAAGAACATAACATTATATTTTTACAACTACTCGTAATATTGAATATTGAAAAAACTTAAGACTAATAAATATGCATAGCTGTACACTTTTTGCTAAAGCCACAAGAAGTTTTATGTTAATCTAAATCATTAAACGTAAATGCAAAACTTATTTCATTATCTTAAACTGTATTTTTGTATCGGTCATATTAGGTAAAATATAATTTCTTAATTAAACAATATTTTCTTAAAACAGCAGTACAGTATTTATAAACAGTAATACTTCTTTTTTGAAGATTAAATAATTGATCACTTTTATACTTTTTTGTAAGTTTTTTTCTTCAAACGATTTCAAAGTACGAAAATTCAAATAAGTATACTGATTATTATTCATAGTTTAATGTTAAAAATCTTTTTAATAATAATAATAATAATATGACGTTTTCTAATTCATTATTTTTTTTGGATTATTCTTTTTGCAAAATAACGAGAAAATAACTATTCAACAGTCGAGAAACAATAACCATTGAGTAAAATTTTCAAAATATTTTCGTGACAATTATAGGTTTAATTTATAGATTGACAAGTTTATTAAGATTATTTAATATTCTCATATATAACATAAGAAAATACGAACAAAAATATACTATTTTTATTATTAAACTGTTTTTCGTGTTGATATTTTTTTAGTTGATATATGTAGTAATAATTCAAAAAAATCATTAAAAGTCTTGCCGCTTTTAGTTTGAGAGCAAAAATCTCTTTTTCCTTTCGGTTATACTTTGTATTCAAATACAAATTATTATTTTAATTATTATTATATTTGAATACACGAACAAAAGCAGGTACGTGTTCTACTGTTTTCAAAACACTTGTAATTTCCATGAATACCCATTCTATGTAGTAATTTATAATCGTGCGGAGCGATCGTCACTCTTTTATATCGTACAACACAGTTTACTTGTTAGTCCGTAAATAGTGTCCACAGTTGTTTAAAATGCACTAAAATAAGAGCAATAATTCTTATAACTTATGCAACACCGTTATTCATGAATATAATACGATTTTGCCAAGAACGCATCTACAAACGTATTATCTTGTTTTGTTGATAATTTAAATAGTAACCGTTGTTAACAAGTGTGATTCGTGTACGTGGTGATCTGATAACCGCTACCGGGTTAACGTATTTCCCATGAGATTTTTAGTTTTAACCGATTCTCTTCTGTAGAAACGAACTTTTTATTAAAATTATATCCGCGCAGCAAACGGAGGCATAAGGATCGAAACGAATAAACCACCGCATCCCAGTCACTATTTTGTTATCGTCTCAAAAACGCATAATATGACGGGTTGTTTACTCGTAATTTTATATATACGTCTCATTATTAAGGTTCTTCGCTGCCACAGTTATTAGTTCGTGATTATAAACGAACAATCGGAGAACCATTGGACTGCCGGTAATGTCACACGCGCGATAGTATTAGAAGACGATCTGGTCGAGACGATATCGAACTATTTATTTTATTCGAATAAATTGACATCTGAACAGTCGGCTTTCGTAATATAAAGTATGAAAATACATTTGGTATTGAGATAATGTATATCGATAGAATCTACTGAATTTAATTAATGATGGGAGTTGGAATCATCTAATTTACGTAGGATTCTAAAATGAGATGATTATATCCATAGGAAGTGATCAGTGAGCGGGATCGTGGAGTCACTGATGGTTTCTGTTAGTACAAGATGGGTTTCGATACGAAATCTCAGGCAAAGTGTCCGTAACATAATAATATTATGATCCGTAATATGTTCCTTTTAGAAGAGAGGATGCGAAAGAGAGATCCATGACGAGACATCGGAACGAAAGTGAAGATATCTTTCTGGTGTTCTGAACGGCGTAAAATAATCACCAGGAGGGTGTTTCGTGTCGATAACAAGATTACTATAAAATTATTCTACATCATTGTGTTGCGCGCGCGAGACGTAAATTATACATAATGATACGTAGAATAGTTGTTCGCCGCGCGGAAAACAACAGTATTATGTAACATCTGCGTAATGTACCGTTAGCGGCGGTGTCGTACGCCTGTCGTGTCGTCGTTTTCGTCATGACAATCAGATTACATCGAGCGGGTGAATGTCATTAATTACCGCGGCGGTGGCGGTAAGAGAAGGAGGCGTGTCCTACGAATGTCGTAGGTGCGCCGCGGAAACGGACTGCACAAGGACACGACGAGGACACCGGCTCCAGAGACTCGACGACTGGTGCGTGGGGTAAAATACAAATATCTGTGTATGTACGCAATTGATCATAGGTAATTAAACCTAGACCGACGCGGCTGATTTGAATGTTCTGGGAGGGAGGGGGTTGCCGCCGCGAGATCGAAATTAACGGAATGCGTTAGGGGTTTAGCTGTTTCATATGACGCCACCGCTACCAGAGATGCTGCCAACGAAATAACCTTAGGTATATTGGATTATAGCCAGGCTAATCGAACTATCTGCGAGTTGGCTTCGAAACTGCAAATGAGCTCCGTCCCTTCCGTCCCACCCGTCTTAACCGTCTCGACCACTCCTCACTGCAGCAGTTGACTCGTTATATTGTGTGTGAGGGCGCGCGCGTAATGTTGGTTTTCGGCAATTATTACAAATTCAAGACTAAGAAATCGCCAGATTACGAAGGCGGTGGCGGAAATCTCCAAAATCCTCAGACATCGGATATCGCCGCAATCGCGCGAACAATGTTATTATGACTGTTGGAGTTGTTCTTGCCGGGGGATTTTTTGTCCTAAAATCACTCATGTAAATTTATTATCAACATTTTAACGAGTTTCATGCAAACACAAAAGAAATACAAGAGCCGGTGGTGATGGAGGTGATGGCAAAAACAACGGTCGTAAGGTACAGTTGAACCGGCGTAAGAATCGCCACGCGTTGCAAAGACCTTTTAAATCTATCACGTCGCATCTGATTGCACATTCTACGTGACGAGCAAATATCCCGAAACGGAGAAAATATTCGATCGCATAATAAATAAAAATCGGTCGGTTCAATGTTTGAAAAGCAGAAACAGACTAATTATTTACAAGTCGAGATGGTACGTACAGATGTATGATGGATTAGGATTACCACTTGAAGTGCTGTAGTGATAGGCTTCCATTTTTTTTTCCACATGTATTATATCAAACGTTTCGCGGTGTCAAATCTACGGTCGCGGTGACGACAGTTTTATCGTACCACGTTGGTCGTACTCAAGGCCGTATCTAGAAATTTTTTTTGGGGTGAAGGGTGGTGGTCCAAAACATGTATAATGTAATTTTATTGTATTTAGATTTTAACTTTTAATATTTGGTTAAAATAAGACGGAAAAAGATTTGATCTTCTTTTATTAAAACTAATATCATATCATATTTTCATATGATATTACGATATAAAACTAAAAACAGTCATTGATTAATTGGAGCTTATGTCATTTTTGACTGAAAATATTTATGTTGGTATTAAAAATAAATAATTATTTTAAACATTCGTAAAATATGAAAACATTTCAGGAGTTCCAGACACCCTGGACCCCTCCCAGACACGGCCTGGGTCATAATCATACAGTCATAATGCGCGGACGTAAGAACCGCGTTTGTCCGACTATACGCGGTTAGTAACGGTCGATTAGTGATAATAATTTATATCTTTCTATGTTGTTTCCAATAGTACAACGACGTGAAACGCTGAAAATCATTAAAAGGTTCTTATCGATGTACCGCGTGAAACAGAGATCAATTAAAATTGAACTTTTTGTAATCAGATAATATTCATAATATAAATAAATATTGTCAATATAACCATTATTTTTAACGGTAATATTATACTACTGTATTTACTGAATAATCGAAATCTGATTTAAAAACTATTATTTTCTTTAAGCACCTTTCAATCTATTATCTATTCTGGAATTTACTAATAATACAATTTTAGAATATTAAAAACTGTTTACTTTTTATTTTCCTATATTTCATATATATATATATAGTATATATATATATATATATAGTATATTTTATCGAATAAAAGTTTTTAACCCTGACACGGCAATATTATAAATCAAGCGAAGGAGCACATCAACTCCTGTCAAGATCAAACTCGCACGCTAAATTGTATTCGTAAATGTTGTTTATTTTTCTGGCTTGATCATAAATCCCGTTCAAAATCCTTGACTATACTCGTCTATAGGAAGTGGTGGATATCGTTAAAAGTTCACATATCGGCGACAAATAACGTGAATTACCAGACCAAGGAAATGGGAATCGTCGATTTTTGGTATATTGGTTAAGGAAAATGGAGTTTCCCCCCCCTCCCCGTAACGGTGATGAATGAATGCGTAGAGCTGGTGGTATAGGCTGGGCCGTACTAAAATGTATTGTGTCAAAAAGCGAACGAACGTAGGTCGACCCAGTCATCAATCACCTCTCTCAATCTTTACAAAATGAATAACGTATTCCAATTTGGCACATTTTTTTTTTTACATCTCATCTACTTTTTTTTTCTTTCCGTATTATTTTCTAAAACTTTCTTTTTTTCGGCCTTATTGTTGCCATCCAATATGTATTAGCAGAATAACACTACCTTTAACAATATGTTTGTTGGTCGGAAAGAAAAAAAAGAAATAATTTTACTTAAAATGCCCTTATATCTTTTGACTTGTACAGATTACAAAGAGTATAACGGTCATTAAAAGCGTAATGATATTATTTTCCTGTATTGATAACCAACAATGACATTAATATAAAAACAATATAAAGATTTTCGTCGATGTATATTATCGTTTTATTTGTTATAAAAAATAAATATATAAATTTACAATATTGTTCAAGATAATTTTTCCAGTAATTCGTCGATGTCTGTATATCAAAGTTTTGCAATATTTGAGTTTTAATAATAGTTAGAAAAGTTACAAGCTTAACGTTTGTTTGAAATAATACTTATAGCCATATAACACTCGTAACTATTGTACATAGCACAATAACCAAATGTTTAAGGATGGAGATTACACACTAATGATTTATATTATACTATAGAAACGAATGTATGCTATAATATGTATCTTCGATTTCAACTCTGTCATAAATTTGCTTATTAATTTACTGTACATAAATTGTTATTTACACCATAAATTCCATTTTAATCGATACACTTTAAAATGGTGTTCGTAGTTTTATCTCTGTAATCCATCGTAATCTTTACTTAAGAAAACACGAAACGGGAAACACCATCACATACTATGCACTATTACACATATATCGTAGTTATCTTTGTCAAACATACGTGTGATGCAAGATTACATTTAACATATTTAACTCTGCGTGGTCCATTGCCACTGAAACATTGAAACACAACCGATAACGAAGCTTTGGTACGTTATATTGACAAGTCGAAACAACGCACAACTAAGTCAAATTCGAAAGCGGTATTTGTGGAAAATTACTGTTTTAGCAGAATGTGCGAGGTTGAATAAAACGTAATCGTAAGGATTGGTCCAACATACGATGTTTTAATTGAACTAATGTCTTGTATGAATACGAAGAGACTCCGTTGACGGGACACTTTCTAAAATCAAAAACCTGCAAATAATAGGATTTTCATTTCGGTTCTTCGTCATTAGTTGTATATTAGGTTAGACTAGAAATCAATGTGTGAAGCTATATACGTATACATTTTACTTTTATATACATATAATAGACTTTTTTAAATATCGTTTTGAACCTCATATAACGTTTTCACAACTACTATATATAATAAATTATATAAAAAAAAAACCAATCTTAATATTTACAAATATAAATTAATGTAAACTGTAATTTAAAATAGTATTTGAAGAAAACAACTATTTTTTAATTAAAAATTAAAGAATACTAAAATAACATAATTACCGAATCAAATCAGATTCTTATATGACTGATATCGGATATTTCTTATAACAATGTAAATGATTTTTGATTGATCTATAAAGGTGATTTTTATTTAATTCAAAATACATAAAAACTTATGTGTAAATAGTAAATACATAGCTTAATATAATAGTACTTAAACGTATTTATCATAATATTTGAAATATGAAATGACGAATTGATGTATGAGAAATATACATAATGTGATTAATATGATATATGAAACAATATAGTGTAAATCGAGAAAAAATATAGAACCAAAAGTCATGTTATTAAAAAAAAATCATAACTATTGCATATTTTTCAGTACACTATATTATTGTTGATGTAACTACATTATTATTTTTGAAACTTCATTCTACGTGATTTATTACTTATTCAGTGTTCAGTCTTTAAAAACTTTTTTTTTTTTGAAAACATGAAATATGACCACGACGACGTTTAATAGTTTAAATACATCAAATAAATTTATTAAAACTTGTTTATCTAGAATGCATTTTTTTTATTATTATTATATTTTTCTATTTTAAGTAAAACTGGAAATCTATTGGTTTTACCATGATGTGTTTTTATTTGATACCATTTTTTTATGATTTCTATCAAAAGAATTGCTTTGATCATCATAATAATAAAATATTTGACTTTTTAAAATAGGGTATGTTCTTAGTAAGTACTTTGAAGAGAATGATTTTACGAATTATCCAAATATTTTCACAATGATAGAGAAAAACTAACGAAATGTTATAATAAGACGGTGACATTTTGTGTATTCCAGTTTTCGACAAAAGTTAATATTTCGTTTTATCATAATTTCATAAACAAAAATCATCACAAAGACATAAAATGTTCACTGAATGCTTATAATACAGTTTTATATGGATGGTATGATTCATAAAAATGTTTTCTAAACTATTTATTCGAAATTGAAATATTCATGTTTTTTTTTTTTTTAATATTATTATCGAAAATGTCCATAAAATAATATCAGTTATTTGTATTTTTCTATGGACAACTATTGGATAAAACTTCTAAGAAATGTTTTACGAAGTTCCTTATACATATATAATATTGATTAATGAAAAATAAACTTAATCTTAACTTTAGAAATAAATGTTTACCGTGGTATGAGTGTTAAATTAAAATAAAATAATTAAAATCTGTTACATAAATGTTGTCGATAATTTACAAAATTTTCAATTTTTATAGTAAAAGCTACTGAAAAATAAAATTGCCGGAAAATTATTTTATACAATTTTTTTGCCAATGTTAGAACATTTAATGTTCAACTTACCTTATTAAAATATTTGGCTTTTCAATTGTATTAAACATATTTTAAAATATAAACTCATTCATTCTGCCCCCATCACTAAAAATCGGTTTTACGTAAGCATTATTGTATTGGTTTCAAGTTTAAAAGACCATTATAACATTCACCCATCTCATTGTCTCACGCAACCCAAGAATTTTCTTATATTTATATTGTTTAGTGTAACGAGTAAAATATTATTATGATAATTATTATTTGTATCGTAATGGCCATGGTGATAAAACGTAAAAGTATGATACAACTATCTGCACTTTACTTGATACATCTATTCGCAGTAAAGCATGCGCTTTTTCTTGTGGTATTTTTTTATTTATTTATTTTGTAAAATATTTTTAGAACATAAACTAATTATGCATACTTAACTCCATTAGTTCTCATTTTACTTAATCAATTATCTTAATAATGTTTCTACTTATTCAAATTTACGGTTTTTTACGCGCTCTTATTTTTTGAAATGCTACTTGGAATAATATGGAACATCGAAATTTTTAAAATCTGTGTGCACTTGGCTAGATACAATTACGAATATTTTGCTTTTAGCAGAGGAAAAAAATAATAACAGCCGCTGTAAGTGTATATTTCCAAAAAATATTAAGGACGCATTTTTATGGACTAAAAAAAGAATATAATAAATACCATGAGCCATTTGCTTATGAAAATGTTTTGATCATTTACAGCGTTCACGATCAATAGGCAGAATCTGAGAATGAAATTATAAGATCACATATTGCAGTTCACAATTATTGTTCAGAAAAAATTTATTTTTCCGTGGATGTATTTTACTTATATACAAAATAAAATTTTGAATAATATAATATGTTAAACATAATCGAATGACACCTACGTTGGCGCATGAGCTTTCCGTAAATATATGCATTTTGAAATATTATTCAATCGTAATATTTATATAGTAATATAAAAAAATTTTCATTAGACACTTCTCGATGATATTATTATAACAATAGGTATTGTAATATATTGAACAATAGATTCGTTTTGATCATTTACATCGATGTTTACAAATTATAATATTCCTTTGTAAGAAAAATGGTTTTAGTCTAATCGTTCTTGTTCTTTTAATTTAACTACCTACTATTTAATTACCTTACAACAACATAATACCATTATAATTTGATCGAAACGATGATCCTCTTAACTTTGAAGAACATGATATTATATCTCAAAAGAGTTTTTAAAATCATACAATTTTATAATAATACAAACATAACTACAGTATAAAAATAATAAACACACAACTTAAAGTTTTGAATTAAAATATTAAATAAAGGAAACTTGTACTTCATAATTGATATTTAATGCAATTTTTAAATGACAAAACAAGAACCATAACTACTACATCATGGCTTGATAATATCAAATTATTTGAAATTTGAAGATAGTTTTGCATAACAATACAAAGTAATTGTATTATAATTAAGTATACGGGATCACTACAATAAGGTTTATTATTTTCATTATTATATTATTAGAGTTAACGAAACATATTTGAACATTTCATGGATCAATAAAGTTGTTGTTCTATAAAATAATATTTCAAGCATATTATTGTACTTTGAATTATTTATCATTATTACTATTTTATTATTTAAACGGAATGTAATGAAATATGATAATATTTGAGAGGTAGGTCACATCTAGTGGGAAATTAAAATTAAAAATATATTTTAAAGTAATTAAATCCGATAAAATAAAAGAGATGCGAGTCCTTGATGTGCATACTATAAACACTGGTAAATAATAATTGCATTGAATATCATTTTCAAAATCAAGAAATGAACAACACTCGAACACACTAAGTACATTAATTGTAATCTACCACTTAAACAGCACGCATCTAACTCAGCGAGTCGTTCATATCCGTTTGATTTGGACTAAACGAACGGTAAATATGAATATTCTAATTTAAGACGAACACGGTTTTTTTTTTTATTTTAACTTTTTTGCGTCACACGATGATAATAATAAAAAAAAAAAAAAAAAAAAAATACCCAAGTACTTGTAAACATTACGACTATATTGTTCAACCGTCGGAACGACAATATTATGTTACCGTTGTGCTTGTATAAAAATGTTCACCATTCATGTAACGTGTACATTGTCTTAACGAAACCTTAAACGTGACGTTTGGTAACATCTCATTTGAATTCCAAATATTAGGTGTTCAACTAATAATGTTGTGTTTATTGTGTCCCATCAAAATTCCGGAAGTACCGCGACGCGTATCCGTTGCACGTATACGTTGCGCATTTTAATAGTTACCACTGTGCGAAAACTATCGTGTCGCGAAAACCAAAAAAAAAAAAAAAGAAAACATCGCTCCTCGAAACTTGTGGTCGTATAATCGGTTATTATTGTATACGGTGCGTAGTATCTTGTGGTGTTCGCATGTCGTATTTGCTTTTGTTGACCTAGCGTGTTTGAAAACTAAATGAAATATATCATATACCCACCCACCACTACACCGTAGCCGGTTGGTGTTTCCGACGGATATAAATCTCAGTCGTTTTCTAAGTACACTGTTATTATACGACCACGTTGTTTGTACTTGTCAGAACTGTTCTAATGCAAAAAGTTAGTCAAGTCATATTTTTCAACTACCACTGATCAATCACACCAGTTTAACATTCGACTGTGCTGCACTACTATTACACGCTGTGCGTGCATTGTCGTCCCGCGGTTAGCGATAGCTATTCCTGATTAATTTATTGTTAAAACGTAAATCTACAACTCGATCAACATGTGCTCAGAGTACCAGTGATATGTGTTACCGTTGTAAATACACTTAAATGTAAACATTACGGTCTGTAGCCCAGTATTTTTCTGTGTGTAACATGGATCATACGGGTGATATGGTGATTATCATTTGATCTGGGAAAGTTTGAAAATAAATGAATAATTAAGTTGAGCAACCAAAAACATTTTACGAGTATAAGAGAACTATGTATTTATTTTTTATTTGCATGGCGAAAATTGTTTGCTCTTTATTTTTCGAATTATATTTAAGAAATTCATTGTTTTAAACTTAAATTCGCATATAATAAATCCATCAAAATTTAAAAATAAATCCAATTGAATAAAATGTATTTCTGTCTTTTTAATGCTGTATAGTAATAAAAATAAAAAAAAAGCATTAAGTTTTCTCAAGAAAAAATAAAGAATAAATCAATATTAGAAATATCTCGAATTAATATTTATTAATTTATTATCCAATGTTTCAGTATTACTAGCATATTTGTCAAATATTACGATAGAAACAATATTTATATATGATTGAAATTTAAATATTTAAAATATAACTTTATGCTTACAACATTGAATATAAATATTTGATTTGTTATGTTGAACTAGAAAAATGTAAGAAGAATTTATTAGCATTTAAAAAGAAATATTAAAAAGGTAATGTCAATTTAAAATTGTATGCATTTATAATTCTTAATTCAATGTTTAAAAATATATAACCAATGGATATTGAACATTTGTCAAATATTTTATTTTATTTTTTAAATATTTATTAAATATTAAATAAATATATCTGTGCTGTGTGGGACTATAAAATATTATAAATGTTAAAAAACGAAACTCAATAGTATACTAGATCGATCATATAGCTTACACTAAAACAAATTGTTAATTGACTGCAAACTTTGAATATGTATCTATCAACAATTTCAAATTTGGATTGCACTAAAGTCACGAAAAGGTTGTTACAGAATCTTTTGTGTTTGCTACACATACAAACACTCATAGACATATAAGCACACGATTGTATTGAAAAATGGTGATTAGTCCTCACTTGCACATCAAATTAGTTACACCTTCTGCATTGTTCGGTCCAAATCTTGTTAACCGTAGGCTATTCTTTCTGAGACAGATCTTGTCCCCGGATAGATAAGTTGTATTCTGAATTCTTTGTAAAAAAACACTAGTTTTATTTTGTCCTATCGATATCCCAGGTAAAAAGTGGTAATCTTCGAATACTTAGCCGACATTCACTGAATATAAGCCCTAAACTGATTTCCTGACGCTGCCAATAATGACATTATTATTATTTTATCACGGATATAACTTGAATATCGTCTTTTAATATCATAATATACGTTCATATGCAAAGCATCCGTTGATTAGGTTATGTCCGAAAAAAAGAGGTAGAGAACACGGAAAGATGTACTACCTCATATTGTTTTAAATAATCCAATAATATCGATTTTTCAAACGGTCATTATTATGTTGTCTACCGTATTGATAATGTTTCACAATGGTGATATCAATATGGCTTTATACCGAACAAAATATACTTTATCATACTTAATTAAGTTTAATCCTATTCGGGCTTTCCTGCAGACTGACATATACAATTACGTTGATAAAAAGAAAACAATAATCTAATTTAAAAATACGTTTTACTAAACTAATATGTACTTTTTAGTTTTAAAAACTATTTACTCTGTTTGATATATTATAGTTTTTACGTATAGCATGGCGAAAAGCTTAATTTAGTTTTATTCTACATAAGTATGTAAAAACAAATGGGATAAACGTATATTCATCATACTGATCTCTATAGAAACGTAATACGCGTATATAATTGCTTTACAGAGAATTTATTAAGGCAATGTGATTTTATTTTTTCACATAACTTTTGAGAAAGAATATTTAACAGCGTAAAAAATATAAAAAATATTCCGGAAATTTTATTTGTAATGTGTTCTCGATCGAATGTATAAACCAACGGAAAGCTTTACAAATTGTGTTAGGATAAACAGCAATCGAACGCTGTACGTAGAATTTATTTTGCTGCTAAGACGATTGCTTTTAACAAAATGTGTATGTAAATCACTTTTTATCGTGATTTTTAGACAAACTGTCAACGGTAACCAGGACTGAAGTCCAGAGTGTATCATGGCGAATCTTTACTGCGTTGAGCGTAGTTTAATAGTTTCGTAAGCCAGGCTTAAAGTGGGCAAAAAAAAAAAAAATTAATGGGGTTCGCTATGATCACCGTACATTCCAATCGTTCCGCTTACCTTTCCATAGAATCACTAATAATTAGTTATAATTTATAATTGAAAATCAACAAGAGTAATTTATGGTTTGCTATCCTCGAAACCGTTTATAAAATAAAATATGTCTTTATATATATTTTACTTCATTTTACTATTTATTCGTATTACCGATTAGTTATTCTTAATATTAACTATTATTCTAATCAAACAGTTAAGGGGAAGAAGTTACGAGGGCTGATTTTTAAGTACAGTGAGAGGTAGAAGGATTGAATCCATTTGTGGTTCCTCCACCACTTTTAGTCCTGACCGTAAGTCCACCGAAATTCATATATTCCCGAAACTTTCCACATCTCTCCTCATATACACATATATAAGATGACACGTTAAATGAAAGCGTTCGATCCAGCCATTGTTTATTACACGGCAGCCAGTACGATATTCGAATTAAAAGCGAACAATCGTATTATGTGCGTGGAGAACGCGACTGTACAATATACGTTTTTCGCTCATCGAACGTGAAAAATAACTTCAAACTTAACGAAACCATATGTATATATATATATAAATAACATCAACTCTGCGGCAGTGATACGTTATACCGAGAAGAGGCTTCACTAACTTTTATAATCACTGTGAACTTTGGGTTACCACTGGGAAAACCTATCGGGTGTTAACGTCAAGTGTGTAATTGGAAATTTTCTTTTAAATTAACTATTTCTCTTCTCTGAACTGATCGAGAGGAGTTATAAATATTACAGACATTCGAACGGAACAACATATTACACACACTCACACCAATAACCACATACGTTTATATATTATACGTGTCAATTATCCTTGGAAACACGTCGTTGTAATCGGTGTATTATTTTTTTATTTTTATTTTCATTTTTGTCCATCCGTTTAGTACGTAAAAAAATAGTTGTCGTGCACTGTTAAATTATACACATTAATATTTGTTATGATATACGATTAACATATTTTATAATCTGAACAAGGAATGAATTGCCCAATGGAAAAAATACTGTTATTCTCTAAACGTTTTAACAATCCACATAATTTTATTATAATTTTTATAAATAATCGTACCATTTTGTTTAATTTAATACAAATACCTACTTAATAGTATATTATATTTTCATAAAATATCCTAAAATTATATTTCAAATTAGAATTTTTGATCCAAAAACTTTCAAAATACTGTAAAAATCCTTAAATGCTCGGAAATGAAAAATTCTTAAATTAAAAAAAAAATAATAATAATAATAAATGAATAAATGAAAACTATGTTGAAATCGTCGATAATCGTGATATGACTACGAGAAAACTTCTTCTGTGACAGTGTCTTATTTCCGCAAAATCGTTGACTTAAAATTTACTGAGTTTCGACGGTGAAAAAAATTAAACACGATGAACATCTTTTTACAAGAAAAAACACGTGAATTGGATGAAAAACACAACAAACGGTAGGGACGCGGGGTAATTTCGTTTAATAATACGTGTACGAGCACAAATTTAAGTACGCCTGTTGATAATGTTCCCGCCGCACGCGTATGTTATCTCATACGCGGCGTTTGTCAAACTTCCTAATTATTAATTTCGTTCTGCGAGGTACCTAATGTTTGTTTTGCCATCCAGTCAAGAAAAGTTAAACACGGTTTAACGTGTAATTTATTTTAAATTATTCGAATTGAGCGCTCTCAAGGTTTTTAACCTGTGCAAATAAAACAGAACATTTTAGTTTATACTCGTATACATTTGATATTTGTTTAATATCCCCGGGGCGCGATTAATTTTAGCCCGTCAAACTCGAATAACAATATCAGGATTTAAAGTTGCGAGCACGGCTAATACGCACAACCACTGAAGTTTTAGGCAGTTTTATGAAAGGGACCGGCGAGACCACGATGGCTTTAAAACTTACCTCGGCCAAGAAACTTTTCAACCCTTTATTTATTTACGTGTGTTTTGTATCATGCGATGTCGTGTTACGTGTAATCAAACATATTGCGAGTATGTATGTGAGTAACATTTACATAACATTTACTAACCATTTATAAATATATAGTTGTACGTGCAAGAATGTATATTTATTAAACATTTAATAATTAAAATTATTATTATTAAGTAATTTAGTTATTTATTTATTTATAAAAATAACGGACAATGTCCAAGTTACAATAGATATGATAAGAACAATACATAATTAGATGTATTATATATAATAAGTATATATTATATATATATGATAATTTTATGAAGTATTTTATTTTAATTAAATAATTGAATAATAAATCAATAATTATAGAACAATAAACGTCTGTATGAAATCTGACACTAATCATTCGTTTTTGATCACTAGACTTGTAGTATAGAATTCCTGGTTTTTTATTTTTATTATGATCGATATTCAATGAATGTCGTAAATACGCAAATGAAAAATGTCACTATTCGTTTAAGCAAATAAATTATTAAACATGATAACCATACTTTGTATAAGACTATATTTTATCAACACTAAAATAATACAATCGATAATACCATAATATTACTCTGAATTTAATTGTGAACTCAGAAATAGTAAAATTGATTTTGGCACCTTAACGACCTTTAAAATAAAATGGTAAATGTAGGTACCTATATTATCCAAGTACTTATCCCAGTACTCAAGAAATGTTTTCAGAATTTAAAAAGGTGTTATTTAGCTTTTCAGACAATATATCGTCAGGCAGTTAAGTCGTGATTCACAACAACAAAACGTGTGTAGAATAGACGAAACATAATATATTATTTTTATAGCACCACTTTAAAATGGCAAAAAAAATAAAGCAAAAAATTAAATTTCAAGATATTAAGGTTAAGAAGATTTTCATTTTACTGCCAATATATATATTCTATAATGTGTTTTCTTATATGATGTTTACGTTACATTATTTGGTATATTATACATTTTCTTCTGATTTTTTTGTTTTTTCAACACACAATAAAACCGTAAACTTGGGTTAGTTAATAAAATAAACTGTGATGTTATTTAAAAGTGATTTTGAACGAAATATTGAATTTATGGTTAAAATATTCCTCTCAGTACCAATCAATAGAAGCGCAGTATCATTTTGAAATTATGATAACACCGATTACAGTTTTTTACCGATTATATTGTAGGATTCAAAAAAACAACGGTCATTTCGTGTTTGTATCGAATTGATTTTTAATAACGTTCTCAGGTGATCCGTGATTTCGTCTATCGAGTATAATGAAAACCTTTCACATGGGGATTTGTATGTTTTATCGTGTGATGGAATTTAAGTGTATCAGTAGAGAGCGCCGATTAATGTTATATTAGATTTTGTTGAACAGTTTAACCATGTATGGAAAAAATCACTAAATTCCGATCGGTCGGTCAGATTTCTTTCGAACCGCATAGTTTCATCTTTTCCACAGTCGTACAAACATAAAAGTATATATATGTGTACATGTTCTGCCATTATCCAAAATGTAATAATGAAACGTCGGTAAAGCGAAACAATTTTGACTGTGTCAAAATATCCACAAAAAGTTTTTTGATATTCGATGTAAATGCTAATTTGTTCCAAATGTTTTTTCTCGGCATCGACCGATTGCGGAAAACATAACGAAACGATGAATAATACGCTGCACGAAGTTCTAAACTTTCATCCGTAGAAATACCATACGAATTACATTTAACGACGATAAGAAAATACGAAAAGGTTCTACAATCGGAAAATAATACATTTAGTCGTTCAGAGCTGCGCATACGAGAATCGTATCCCTAGAAAAAAATAACGTCACTATAGCCGGATACGTGCACGGTCTTCAAACGTCCGAGTGCGTCCACGGTTTTTCGGTGAAGTTTCCGAGTTTTGGGTCCGTAATAATAATTGTAGTTTTCATTTCAATTTGTTTGGCAACATAATGCGCAATGCACAACGGATACATAACCAAACAAAAATACAGGTACAGTTGAGTTTTAGATCAGTCTTATCGTTCGTCGACGGTTTATCTGTGTTATCTGTGAGTGTATCACATGTTACCATAGTTACGTCGATCCTGCGACGGCGACCTTTAAAGCGTAATATTGAAATCATTAAAGTATTTATAAACAAGTAATTGTAATGGGTAAAATTATGTCTAAAATAATATTCAAGTGATCGTGTTCAGAGGAGGTCGCGCTCAAAATAAAAAACAATACGGTAAAAATTTATTGACGTGTGTAAAATAAAATCATAAAATTCGTAAAATATATGATTGTAATTCAAGTATTAGCCAAAAAATATTTTAAAATAATTGACATGTTTTTAACCACACCATATTTTATATAAACTACAGTTCATCGTGTGTATGATCGGTACGGAATATATATAATTTTCAATTGTTATTGGGGATGAAAAAAAGACTTAACGTTAGAGAACCACGCACGTGACTCGAAAAAATGTGATTTTTTAAAGCAATTAAAATATACCGAAATATAGGAATCAATCTAACATTGTATTGTATCTTAAACAATATAAAAATGATGTGTTTTTTTTCATTGAAATTTGTTTTTTAAGTACTTATATTTTTTTATGTTATACTAGGTGTCGTTTATAACCGCACAGTTTAATATCTTAATCCCATATATTTTCGCTAAATTAAACCATTCAATACCGTACAAATTAATATATATATATATATATATATATATCAATTACTTATATATTTATCTAAAATAACATAAGTGTACCTCGTGATCGAGCGGGGTCACTCACTCGCTGCGCTCGCTCGAACAGTTAAATACGAAAATATCCCCCGATTTTCTATGCAACATCACCCCAAGAAGGTCATAGGATAAAAAAAAGATTTTGTATAGGACTCATACGAAACCGGCAACGTGAAATGTACATGCAAAGTGTGCAGAGAGAAAGGAACTGTTAACCAAATGTATGCGGTTTTAAACTATCAACCTTTCAAATTTTCTTTTTTAACAATAGAATAAATATGTGCGGTATTGAACGATATAAAATGTGCGGTTTTGATGACCGCCGGTTATACCTAATCCGTAAAACAAGTACTTTAATATCTATATCACTTTTAATATTATATTTTCTTTAATATTAAATTCTAAAGGGTTTTGTTCTTTAGCCCATAAAACGTATTTGGTTTTCTTTTGTTCTTTTTATTCTATTTGTTTAAAAATTAATTTAATATCAAAATTTGTAAACACCTTGACAGAGCATGCAAAATTTAATGTATACACTTACAATTTAAATCTATTAATTATATATTTAATAATACGCATGAACAATTAAAATTGCATTGTTCATTCGAAACAAAATAATAAGATAAACGAAAATACAAAAACACTTAAAAGAAACCTCTCCAAAGAAATCCAATAGTATTTTAATTGAAAATAAAAATTAATTATAATTTCGATGATTAAGCGTTTGTTCCTAATTTTAACAATCTAGCCACGACTTTCATTTTGTTGAGACAAAGTAAACAAAATACAATACATAGTAATCACACAGTTTCATCAAAGCGTTTTAGGTCAATGAAAGCATCGCTGTATAACTGTACACCTATCAATGTATTGCAAAGATTAAATATATATATTAATATATATATATATTTTATTTAATATATATTTTTATTTAAATATATATTTAATAAAAAATTGAAATGCACCTAAACAAAGAGAGAGACAGACATGAAAAAAATGAAAATAGCTTAAACATTTTGTATATTACGTTTTTTGGCGTGTTTATCCACAAAATGAATTAATTTTATACATTATGCACGTTCACAGACAAAAATAATCGGAACTTCCCGGATCGTTAACACATCGGAGAGGAATTTTTCGCTCACAGAATCGGTTTTTCTATACATATTTGACGTATCATATTGTCTAGTGTTTGTATGTATTGTACATATTATCTCTTCGATCGCGACCAACATTTTTGGGTGTGGATGTAATATAGGATGACTATGTTAAGAAAATAAAAATATGGGACAGCTCTTACTTCCCTCTTCTCAAAAAAAACTCCTCATTCATACATATACACACAAATCTCGAGAGTTAAAGTCCAAATCTCGGTCATATCATAAACAATCATTTTCTTTTTACTTTACCATTTTTTTAGTAAAATAACCTAAATAATAAAATATTTTCTTTTAATTATTATTAAATAATATTTTCTCTTAATTATTCAACAAACAACACAATGTAGCATTTCAAAACTATTATAATTTTTTAAACGATTAGAAAAATTTAATTTTTAATATTGCAATTAAAGTATTAAATAATGTATTGTTATTTATAATTACTCTTACATTTTTTTAAAAAGAATTAAGAAAATGATACACTTTCAGCTATCTAGTATAAAAATAGCGGGATTAAAACCGGTCAATCTTCTAAAAACGGGATAAAAAGCGTCCCATTTGAAGTCTGTCGGGCAAACAGGATGTCATGATCAAAAAAGGGACAATCCCATTTTAAACGGGACGTCTGGTAACTCTACACTGTAGCACGGACAGTCGCGTGCGATTCTCGGACCGCGGTGATAGCTATGCGATACAATCTTACCGGTTTATTTCAGTAGCGCTGGCTGCGGGCTCGCGTTTTCCTGAACATCGGATTATTTTATAGCGGTATAATATACATATGCATGTACCTATACATTAATTAAGCGGATAAACCGAAATGAAATATTTCGAATAGATTTTAATGAAATATATCCAAAGGTAGTGCGAGTAGATATCGATATCAAAACGCCATACGTATTCATATATAATCTATATTATAAATAATATATAAATATTATTGTTACGCAGATAAAAAGTAGTTGTATCACACTACAGTATTATATATCAATGTGTGTGTGTGTGTATTGAATATGTGATTGATATCACATCGATTTATAATATCGTTATTATGCATATTTTTTATCGAAAAACTCCGCAAAAGATTTATTTAATATTTTTTTACTCGAATGTATATCGAGAACAATGTTTAAAATTACATTTTTCGTATGTTTTTCCTTTTTTTTTTTTTATGGTTACTGCTTGCACTTGTTTTCTATAGTCATTAAATTATCAAAATAAACCTGAAGTTGTTTATATTCAAATAAAACATTTAATTTAGAAAATCTGAGAGTTGTTAAGAACCAATAATTAATAATAAAAACAGTTATGCTGAAATATATACCATTATAGTCCAATTTTTCGGCAGTTATTTCGAGAAATTTCAATACATATGTGATGTTGAATTCAATTCAAAAATGACAACGTAAATATACTGTATTATTGTGGTCTATACGCCAGTTTAAATATATATTGAAAAAAAAGTTTGAGACAATCATAATAAATATTTCATCCCTTTGCTTTATTTGAACACATCAGAATAAGTATATCATTGGTATTTTTTTCCCGTAGAACCCAAACATGTTTAGAACAAATATGAACTGTGCAAAGGTAAACAAATTAAATTAAAGAATATTATCATTATATATAGTAAGAATCATTTTTTTTCCGTACCTTCCTTCTACGAATTCCTATTCCATATTTATTATATATATATATATATATATATACACAGTGGCGTATTTAAGGATGGTGTCCTGGGGGTTAAACCCCCCCCAATTTTTTTGTAGTTCTATTTATTACTGAAGTATTGCAAAATATTGTTGATGAATGACGAAATATTTTAAAACTGCTTTGAAAATTGAATAATGTATATTTCATCTTATACCAGAAAATAGGTACTATTCATTAGCAAAATATTATTTGAACTTTCGCAGTAAACCGTGAAGTACGTAATTCTTAGAATTGTATTATCGTTTCGTGATGTCGGGTGAGCCGTATTATTGGTTATCGCCTTATTATCTTTCTTCGAATACAATTTATTGTCACCTAATTACTATAGCAAAGGCCGACGATATAAAGTATATACTGTGTACAGTGTACAGTACACTCGAAGTACCTACAACGATTTTATTTTTTGCTGAATAATTAAAAATTTAAGTAGATATCCTAAGATTTTTTTACTAAAAAATTACCATTTATGTAAGGTATTAAGATGTATTATAATCAGATATGAATTCGTGATGAAACTATGTTAATATTTGTTGAGATAAAGTATTGCCAGGAGTCAGGACACCCCCCCTAAAAAAAAATCTCAAAATACGCCATTGTATATACATTTATATTTGAAATGAAATAATATAGATTTCATATTTTTTTCTATATTTCAGTGAAATATAATAATAATTTTTCGAATGTTCGATGAGGTAGTAAATGTTTATTTACTCTACATATTTTAAATAAAACATTTAAATTGCTGGACAGTGTATTTTATTTTTTTTTTTATATATATATATATACACCAGGGACTGGAACCTATAGGTTTTTTCGGTTATGGTTTCGGTTTTGGTTGTCCAATTAATTTTTTAAGGGTTCCGGTGTAGGTTTCGGTTTATTAAAAGAGTAAGGGTTCTAGAACCGGTTAATTTCAGTTAATTCTGATTATTAGAGATTTATTAAAAAATAATATGAAATTATTTATTCATTCTTGTTTAAATTTTAATAGTTTCATTTCATGAAAATAGAAGGTATTATGAATATTTAAAAAAAAATAATTATAAATATATTAAATATATATGTTATATCAGCCTTTATATTTCTTTGAGTAAGATTAAGTTATTTTATTCCAACTCATAGTAAGAATTTGTCAAATATTTTGTAATATTGAGAAATATTATGATTTGATAAAATAAATATATTTAATTTAAAATTTAATTTTAATTAGGAATCAAAGTTAATACTGTCTACTGTTTTAGCTACAAATTTTTTTATAAACATTAATTATATTTAATATTTATTTTACAAGATAGATGATATACTCATTGTAAATTATAATATATTAATAAACATACAAAAATAATAATAATATTACTAATTTATTTATTATATGCATTGCATTATTATAATTTACAACACATAATAATTAAAACATAAAAATATTTGACTTTTATTTTTCTGTATCGACAAATAGACATAGAAAATAGTCATTACCATAGTTTTACTAGTCTAAATAACTGACCTAAATTAACCCTTTCATAATTAAGGTTATGATTTTGGTTACGGATTTTCATTTTTGGAAATAAAGTTTCCGGTTTCAGTACCGGTTCTTTTCGGCTACGGTTCTGGTCCCTGATGTACATATAGAAATAATTATGGATGTCAATAAATATAGATACGTGTATTAAATTTAAGTATTTAAAATTTTAACATAATTTTTTTTCGTTTTTTTATAATTGAAGATTATAATATGCACATAATTTTTTTTTTTTTAATTCTCGTTATTTTTTTTGATAATTATATTTTTTGTTGGGTCATTATCCTGTACTGCTAATTATTATTAATTGGTATCTTATTGGTTTTGAAGTGTTCGACCTTGAATAAATCTCTAAATTGATGGATGATCGGATGTATACAGTGTAGACGGAAAAACGTTAAGTGATCACCTTCCTCTCAAAAATCAATATTATATTATTATATTATATATTATATATTCTTTCGTGACGATTATGTAAAAATAGCGTAAGGCCTTGGAAAATTTAAAAAAAAAAAAATGATCGTTCAATCGATTATTGTAAATGAACAGTTTTCGTGCTAACAACTGACGTGTGTCCCTGTATCACTATCGAGAAACTAATAAAACATAAACCCACGCGTGTTGTGATGATGCGTGTGATTCGTTTTCCTTAGCATGTTATAATTATCATGTACGCATATCGCTGACTTAGTAACGTAAATACATGTGATGATAAGACAATGTTACGAGTTTAAACGGATGTAATTGACCGTTAGCGCAAGAACTCGAACAATTTCCAAAAGAGCTTTTATTCATGCACATACGTACTCCGTTCACCTCTTCGTGGTGGCGGATCGTCATCCGTTCAACTTTAGAATATTACCTACCAGCTCGTTGTCGGACTACTTGTCACTCAACGCAAATCGACATTTCGAGGAAACTCGTACTTTCTTGGAAATTTGAAATCAAATGAAATTTATGAGCTGCAATATGAAACGACAAGGGATGGGTGGAGGGAGGTGAACATATACTTGTACGCGTCTAAGTTTACTCAATTAAAAGTTCTTAAAAGTAACATAAATTATGAAATTATCTAAACTTTTCTAGAAGACCCTGAACAAAAGTATAGTATACGTATAATTTTTTTCAAAACCGTTTGACGAGACGCAAAGTTTTTCTTCGGCTTTAAGTTTTAACGAGTAGCCGATGGCACAAAGGAATTGTATACCTAGAATTCACTCGTTTGCTATATCGTTTATTATTATACTATTATATTTTAGGTACGTCTCATAATATTTATAAACAGTCAAAATGACGTATTGACGTTTCTGTGCCACGTTATATAAGTTGATTCTCGTTGAAATCCGGTTCGAAATATCTTGAATAATACAACCGTACACGCAGTGGCGTGCGCAAAGGGGGATGATAGAAGATATATCCCCACCCCCATGGGCTTTATTTTTTGGACCCACAGCTACTAGTAAACGCTATTTTTCTAATCTTAATGTTTAAAAACGTATTTAAGAAATACGATGAGGCAGTCACGATTAAATCGATTGGCATGAATGAATATACATCGATGGAAATTGATGAATTTAGTGTAAAAGCCAGAAGGATGAATTTTCATCTCGATTAAAATTTTTTTTTTGTAAAATAATAAAAAATAAAGATTGAAAATAATATATTTTTATTTATGACATCCTTCCCCCATTCCAAATTCCTGCGCACGCCACTGCATACACGTTAACCGTATTAGTCGACAAAAATAATTTTCTTGAACTTAAGTACATGGAAAAAATTAGTTTTAGGCTATATAATTAGGCTCAGTTACTAATCCATTAACTTAATGTTGCCTTTGATATCTTCTGATTATAACTCATTGGTAATTTTAAATAAAATGTATTAATTTTTGGGATAAAGAAATAAAATAATAAAATTTAAATAAGAATTAAAGTGCAAAACTAAAAAAAAATAATCGTTAAAACCGCAATTATTATTTATATTCTCTCATGTGGTAAATTAGAAAAAGTCAAATAAAATCATGTTATATTTATGCAAGAAAAGTGTTTGCCTTCAAGACCTTGTCATCCAACAAATTTGTCTCCATGTTTCTCTATCCGATGCCAACTTCTTTCAGACCATCCTGGGTATTATATTCTCTGTGTCTTCTTTGATTCTTCCCGCTCGGCATTCCAAGTGGTCGTTTGCCTTGTGGTGCATTATTTTATAATATTCTTATCAGTGATTTTTTTTTTACATCAATAATGAGCTGACCTTCTTTTACTGATATATTTTATGATGTTCAAACTTTGAAACAATTCATGAAGCTCCTTGTTTTTACGTATTCTCCATTAATTCATTCATTTGTAGATTTATCTTTACACGGTTCATAGGTTTTCCTCATTACCTTCCTTTCAAACACTGATAGAACATTTACGTCTATTTTCCTTGAGGTCAAAGTTACTGATTCATGTGTCACTTATAACTTGATAAGTATCTAATATATTTGATACTTAAGTTGTTTTGAAATCAATATAGATCTTAATAACTTTTTAAGCTATAACTACATTTATTTCAGTTTAGATTCTTGTTCTTATTTCTTAACTAATTTTATTTTGCTGTGTTATCGAAAAATCAAGGTATTTTAACTACTATAATTTTTTAAACTTGTAGTTTTGAACTTATAAACACTCATTGCAAAGATTTTCTTTACAGTGTTTTTGAACTACTATACATTCAGATTTATAGGAATTCAAGTTTTGCAGCATTTATGAGTTTTTTTGTTTTGTTTTTTGAATTAAAATCTTTACTTTTTGATGTCAAGACTAATAATTTACCATTAACTCTTTTAGATTTAAATAAAATTCATGTAGATCCTAATATCTCTACTTTATATCCGTATATTGAAATAGGATTACGTATATATTTATACTGTCCAATATCAAATAGCATAACAGAATGATCCTTAAGCACACTAAAAAAGAATAAAATATTATTTAAGATAAAATATAGATAACGATAGACTGAATTCATTGGCTGTACTGAGTATTGAATGAGAAATCACTAGTTTTTTATAATACATAAATGTCATTGAAAAATTTGCTCTACAGAAGGCTCATTGTAAAATATAATCTTTATTAACTAATTTTGTTTATTTTTTATTTTCTTGTTATATCCTTAATATTTATATTTATAAAATTAGTTTTATTGTACTGCTTATAATACAGTTTTTTTTTTTTTTTAAAAAAAAAGACTAAAATCTAAAATTATTTAGAAAATAAAGAGATTAGTAAAATTAAGGTGTTCTTTAAACTAGTGGAAGCATAAGTGTAATACTAGTAAAGGAATATACATTTTGGAGTATTACTTTTAACGACGAGAAAAAATAAATTTCCCAATTAAAGGGGGTTTAAAAGGTTTTTTATGATTATGAATGAAATTAAACTTTTAAAAAAAGGGGCACCAAATTCATAGAAAACTCCTCTAGTCAAATATAAAATTTATTTATTAAATTACAGTTTACGATGTACTGAGTATACACAGAGGCGTAGCCAGGATTTTTAAACGGGAGAGGCTAATCACTATTTTGGATAAGTAAGGTAAGAGAGGATATGCAATTTTACCTTTAACCCACCTCCCACCAACTACCACCAAGTTTTTAAATGTAATTCAAGCATTTTAGTATAGTTTTAAAAATATTTATTAATATATAATTTATAATAATAATAATAATAATTTTGGTTTCAGTGTTCAGTCACTTGCTCCACTCTAACAGCTGCATCCTCTTAGGCGAATTTCTGGCAAATTCAGTTATTATTTCACTTTCATCGAATTGCTCTTTTTTATTTATATTAGCCATAACTAACCCATTCAGTCTGTTTTCCGACATGGTGCTTCTTAAGTAATTTTTTAAGCGATTAAATGCAGAAACGTTCTTTCCGGAGTGGAAGAGGTAACTGGTAACGTGGCGAATAATTGTAAAAGTATTTTAATGTTAGGTTGAAGATTGGTGCAAAGATAGAGTGAATTAACAGCAGAATTCGGTTTTGGAACAGTATTTTGACTCCATTGTTGCTTCCGCATGAACAGCTCAACTCTGATTGTAGATGAGGTATCATCACGGAGATCTTGGGCATATATTTTAGCAGCTTTAATAATATTTTCATCGTCATTTAATATATATAATATATATATTATATATATTATTATTTATTATATATTATATAATATATAATAAATTGGCCGGAATAAGTCCTTCAAGTATCATAACATCAATAAGCCTTTGATTAAAACGAGCATCCATTGATTCTATTAAATAGTCAAGAAAAGGAATGAAAGTAGAACATTTAAAATATATTTCTGGATTTTCAGAAATAAAGTTTTCTCTCTGAATTTGCCTTTTATATACTTGTGGCATTTTTATTTCAATATTAAAACTTTTCTCATGTTGACAACATCATTAAATATTTGATAGTGATTCACCACAACCTTGCATGATAACCATCAAAAAGATAGTGATAATCATGGTAGAAACTAGAAGTATTAGTAATCTGTAATATCTACGCCAAAGATAAACACCTGTTATTCGTTAATCGTAAAAATTTAGTTAATAATAAAGGTTTAAAATACTTAAATAAAAATAGTAGTATATTAGTTTAGTACATAGATACACTGTATGTAACCTACATATAAACACGGCCCATGGGGGGGGCTATATCCCCCTTAGCCACCCCCTTGGCTACGCCACTGAGTATACACGGGATACTTAATAAAATAAGTATATCGTAAATACATAAACTTTTTCTAAAAATCGTTTGTTGCATGCAATGATTAAAAATGTATTATAAACACGAAGACAATTTCAATCCATCAAAAGATATTAATTTCATGAATATATACAGTGATGACTGTTTTTAAAAATATATCAATAAGTACAATTTGGTATTTCAAAATATTCAATTTATACTTAAATTTTATTAATTTGATACTGAATTATACGTAAACAAATGAAGAACACGCGATATTTACATAAATCTTCATAATATATCATATCACATAGTAATAAATCCATATTATTGTTGAACACTATTGATGTGATGCACTTGTTTTTTTACAATTAAAATTTAGGAATGAAGTGAAAAAATTTTGTAATATTTGGCGTTAGTTAATAATTGTACATACACATGTGATAGACTTTTTTTTTTTACAGTTTATAATCTATGACGCCGCGGGGACTGCTTGCGCAATGCTTCCGCGTCGCCGCCATCGTTTATTATACATCAATTTAATTTGACATTTTATAATTGCGTCGGCAATTCGTTGGAGTTAAACAATACAGTTAAACATGATAGTCGGAGGGTAGTCGGGACATCTCTTACACCCTTACAACGGTGATTTTATTCCGTGCACGCGAAGCGCCTGTGCCAAACACATGTATAGACTTAGATAGCAGCAAAGGTAGGAATATCTTAACTATATTATATTATTAAAAATGAAAACAAAAAATATATTAGAGTGGATGGTAAATTATTTCTATAATGATGGACGACAAAAAAAATTCAACGCAGCGGTTTTATTATTATTAAAAGTTTTAATTAAATTTGAAAAATTAATTGATATATATATATATATATATATATATATATAATTTAGAATAAATTATTATAAAGATTGCACGAAAATTAATGAACCAATTTGAACATTAAAAGTTTCTCGTTTCTTGACTAACATTATTTCTATGTGAATAATATACACGTGTACGCCTAAATAATTAAATGATAAGCCTTATACGGATTTTATATTTAAATTTTTATTATCCAGCAATAATACTACATCGGTAGTATGAGTTAATATAAAGTTCTTTTTATGAGTCTAATGTTGCTCAAAAATTACAACCACCAATCTTTATTATATTGCACAGAGCAAGGAAAAAATGTATGATCTTTCGCATGATATATAATTTATTATACTACGTAGGCTCTACAATTAAGACAAATAATAATTTGTATTTATTGTTTATAAACCACATTGACTTTTTTCAGAAATATCTAAACAATTATACGAAATAAGTAAAATATACTTAAACGTCCAAAACTACAGATTTATTTTTAAAATACCCATTTGACGATTAAAGTTATGTATAAATATGACGTAAATGTTTATCATATTGATGGAACTAGTGTAACTTTTCGTTATTGTCGGATATACCAATCAATGTCTTAGTAAAATTTGTACGGCGATTCTTTTTACTAAAAGAAATTTTATAGAGACGCTGTCAGACCTGTCTGATGCCGAATCGTAATTTTAATCCTTTAGAGACCCGTCACTGGGCAGCTTCTCTCCTCGTGCGATTTAAATATATCGCTCATTACATTCGTTTGTTGTACATAGTACAGTATATGCAACATGTAGATGTCTATATTTAAAAAATAATAGTTATCGTTTATTTGGTTCAGTCCGTAGAGTTAGCGTCTCCAAACGATATTACGACGCCTGAAAAATAAAGGTCGTTTAAACACGCGCGTTCGTGATGGACGTAGTTATAAGCAGAGGCGATTTGCGAGTAGAAAAATGTGTCGTTATTGCATACAGCCATTGAGAAGCCGAACACGACAAATTAGTATAATAAATTTGTGCGACCGGTCGTTGTGAACGAATCAACCGCGTATAATTGCGGTGATTGTCGTTGCTACACGTTCTGTCCGATCGTATGGTTTGTAAATACGGCGGAAAAGTTTGATACGATTATACGCGTTATGCACTGAACGCACAGATATATAAAGCGAGGATCATTGCGCCGATATCGAAAAGGATTAATTTTTATTTCGCCCTCAAAATTACAATATTAAATAATGCAGCTCTTAACGAGCGGTACGTATCACTAGGGGCGTAAAAATTGCGGGAGAAAGAAAGTTTTAGAATAAATCCTTCCCCAAGGTCTAAAAAAAAAAAAAAAATTCCGCTTTTAAAATCGCTAAAATGAAAAATATGCACATCATATCACATCAATATTTTAATGTGTGTATAAAATGTAATATTCGTCAATTATGATAAAAAAACATTTAAAATGTCAAACGTATGTAGCCATCCATTTTCTATCAATCACATAGTAGATAAAACGAAAAGCAAATTCACTGGAGAAAACCGACAAAAATTCGACGTACCTAAACATTTATATGACGCATAAGTTCCCAATGAAGACACCACCAAAAAAAAATAATAATGTTATTATTTATAAAATTAATTTTACGCTTTAATGTAATTTATCATAGTAATGTATTACAAATTAATGGTCCTGTTATCGAGGCTTTAACTTAAATCAAAAAAATGTAATTTCTAAGTCGAGGTGATATAAAAATATACGTTTGATATTGTGAACCATGTATAGAAGAATTATTATTTACAATTTAATCCCACCCCTCATAAGGAAATTGAATTTACTCAATCATATAAATTAGCGAGACTAGGGGAACTGAACAGGGCAGTATTTAGTGCAAGGCAAGAGGGCATGGGCCAGGGGCGTAATTCCAAGAGGGGCGTAAATTTCAACTCTACTTATGTAATATTTTTCACGAAACATGAAAGATATGTAGTAAAAACAATTTAATTTGATAATGTGATTGATAAATTTGCCTCTATAAAAGCAAGAAAAGTGTCACTGTAATATTACAGGGGGTCATGAAATTTAAAATCATATACAACAATTGTAAAACAAAAACATTTGAAGAAAATTACATATTTTTATAATGTACATTTTAAAGTAATTCATATATTTGTTAAATGTTATTAGTAATCATTATCCTGTATACTATATTTACATGGTTTATATATCTCAAATGATTTTTTGTAAAAAAAATTCAAAACTCCTATTGGGGAGGGAGGGGGGCTCAAATACAGTGATTTTCCAGGGGCACTACCATACCTCATTATGGCCTTGGGATTGACACCAACTACACTTAGCCTTAGATACTTAAAATATTTCAACGATTACCTTAATTTTTAATTTATTTATTGAAGTAAAGATGAGCAATGCTACACTTACAACATATTATATTACACTGGTTATTGACTTGTAGAAGTGATTGATGATTGTGATTATTTATGTACTATAATAACAAAAACAAAGGATTGGTCAAGCTAATAAACTATGATATTTTTATAAACCACTAATAATTTTGCACTCTTGTCAATGTTCTTATAGAATGTAAACAATAAAAGGTAATTTGGATTCGCAATTGTTTATAATATGCATGTACGATTATTCACTTGAAAAACTTTAGTCCCATGATTTTATGTACTCGAAAAATTCGTTCGGCCCCTCCCCACATTTTGATTTCTAGATTCGCGCCTGGATCGTACGCCGCTGCGTGTCACGTCCACATTGTCAATATAATTCACATGCGCCCGCGAATCGTGAAAATACATGATCACCAGGCGTATTGAAATTCGCGTCGTCGCATGGCCGCAGCGGCTCAATCACGATGAAAACACATTACAGTTACATTATTAATAATTACAATTAACAATAACAGCAATACTGGGTGGCATGTTGCAGCACTTGCGGACGTGCGCTCGAAATATTATTTCCGAACCGAACATTAATCACCACCGGATGCGATCAAACGGAGCACGATCACGCCGCGCCGTTCGTTTGCAATAGAAAACCGACGTAATAATTGCTGGTCGATTTCGCGAGACGGCGCGGCAGTTACGGTGTCCCGTCCGTGAAAAATGTGTACATTTGTCACCGTTATTTAGATACGGACCCGTACATTGAAACCTATATAAGTTTCAGTCGCATCGATTCATAACCGTGACGAGATGCGTAAGACGACGCGCGCGTTTAAGGGACCGCAGTCGTCGGTAGGAGTGAGAGCGATTATCGCACGCGCATACGTGTGCATGTGTTTATAACTACTCCTAAACGTTTTTATAGTCTTCATACAACTCTCGATGGAAGTAGTACGAGAATACAGTACGATTTGTTTTGCATTGCGTAAACAGTAATCATCGCTAACAATACGTGCGTGTACCTACGTAAACGTATTGTAACGGACTGTAAAGCGTGCGCCGGAGATGACGTCGCAGGATCTGCAAAGGACGATTGGACGGTATTGAATGTAATGCACGATACCGAAAACGTTAACAGCCGCGCGTAATATAATATTCGAATGATCACTGAAAGCCATCATTAAAAGCTCAATATTTCGTACGGTCTTGTGGCATCGGTGTACGATAATCGGTATGCCGTAGAATCTGTAGGTGCATCATCTCGTAGGCACGTTTTTACCAAGGAAATCTATAGCTTGAACGGTCTTGAGCGATTTTTCGAAAAAAAATTTAGCTAAATGTTATAAGGCTCGGAAACTGCAATCAAACGAATCCTTGGTTGAACTTAGTTTGACGAAGAAATTCAAAAAATTGTCATCCGGCGTTCGGAGAGAAGATAACGTTTTAAACGTTTTAAACGATTGCTGTGCGTGTACATCAGGTCATACCGATTTCCATTGGAATGGATTGGAAACTGCGGGGACAGTTGAAATCGAAATCATTAAGAAAAACCATTGTTTTCAAAAGTTATTGAAATAAATTGCGGTTTTGGGGAAAAATTTAAATATTCACGCATGAACTTGATTTTTCGCCAAAAAAGTCCTTCTCCGCCTTTTAGCTCTTTCCACCGTGATTTAATTGCTATCAAGCAATGATAGTTATGTAATAATTGGTGTGTTGTTACATGTCCGCGTATTATGATATCGTAGGAATTTTGATTGTTCTATCATATTTTTATACGCGGAGAACGATTGAAATTATTGAATCACCTGCAAGTAATTGTGCACGTTGTGTATTGTCATTATTGCAAAACAAACTCTGGAAAAGTGATTGACAACATTATGCGAATTTTCAAACATACAATATCAGTAGCGTCGCCTTAACGGTATAATCATGGTTGTTTTTATTATTGTAATATCGATATTTTGATATTATAATTTGTGTCGGAACCAAACGAGCGTACATATCAATATATAAAATAACATCATGACTACACGTTTCCGTTGAATACAATTATTAGAAACATTAATTAATTATTATAATTATATCACGACGATCAGACGATCATTGTATGGAAAAATATGTGTACGCGTTCCTTTCGATTTTAAGGATTAGCGATGCTGTCAAGATCAACAATTAAAATAATAAAATATTCAATGTCATAAACAATGCTACCATTTATTGCATTAATTTTGGTAGGGACGTTTTTACCCTAGGCTAAATGTTAAGTAACTTGATAAAAAAAAAATGAATTAGATTTTATTTAAATTTACCTTAAATATAATTATGCATGCATTTAAAATGGAAATGATACTCAATTTATTTTGAACTTAAAACGTATACAAAATAAATGTAAAAGAAGTTATAGCTGTATAAAAAAAATACATTTGATTCATGTTTATTTGTTTTTAACAAAATATTGATATTTTTTCAACGAGTTTTGCAAGATAATGTACAAACATTCGTTGAGTCGACCATTGATCATCAATTATTATGATTATAATTAGAAAATTATTCATGTATTTTGTAATAATATTATTATCATTATTTATACCATTTTTGTTTGATTACGAATTTCTGATCAGATTCACTTGTGTGTTTATGTGTTTTTCATGTGTAATTTTTATAGCATATTTATTTAAACATGTTAAGTAAAATTAGTGACGGAAAAAAACGTTTGAATATTTCTGCTTTAAAAAAAAAACTTCTAAATTATAATTAGAAAAAAAAACATAAAATTATTCTCAAACATTATCATCGACTTCTTTTTTTTGATAAACCACATCCATTAACCTTCTAATTGTCAAATAAATTAGAATCTAAATCCAAATTTTAACTATTTTTATTATATAATTATGGTTTAGATGAAAATTTTTCTAATAAATGTCAATATTTCCGTAACTACCTCTTAAGTATACAACTCCCATGTACAGTTTTAAAAATCAGTATGCTGTTAAAGGATAATAATATAAGTGAAATACTCGTATTTCCTCACATGGACATAGTTTTAATAATTTTTTATGCCTTTTTGCCTACAAATGTTCTGCTAAAATTTCCTTCTGAATACCTAAAAGGATTAAATATTACTTGTGATCACAATTAATAGAAAGTTATCTAAACAGTCTTGCTATTGCAAATATTGAAAATCAAATTTGCATAAAAATTAATAATGAGGATATAATTAATGAGTTTTCATGTATAAAATCCCGTCGCAAAAATGTTTGTTTACGTTCCTAATTAATTTTAATGTTCAATTTTTGTAAACTTTAATTTTATCATGATCATATTTATAAACCATAAATATTTCGGATATTTTTATTATGAGTATTTTTTTATTTAATAAAAGACATTCACGTTAAACGTTTACTATATTAATTTTATAAATTGTATAGGTACCTATATTTTAATAATTAATACTGATATTGACTTATATAGGGGGGGTGGCAACAAATATTAGCGCTGCTCCACAAAAACTTGATATACATTTCTGGTTCTAGGGTTAGAATCGTACAATCCTTTCAGAGAATCTTCAAGCGTTTATAAGTCGCTACAGTGTATTAACTATTGGATATCGAATCACGCGCTTGAAATATGAAATACGTTATATAACACCGCATAATAACTTCTTGACTACATTCGTTATACATTTATTATAAAGATGGTATCCGGGAACCGCGCGCAACACGTTAAGCCGAGACCAGTCCGAGGCTTTATTTTTCAACGATTTTACATTATGTTTGATGGAAAACAAATCGACTAGATGGACGATTATTATTGAATATACTGCAGAATATTAAAAGTTTGTTTCAGACTGGCCCAGCCAGTACTATAATAATACATATGATCGCCCATGTTTTGTTCTTAAATTATACATATTTTGGAAAATGTTGAAAAGACTTTCAACACACAGATTCAAGTATCTATTAAAAAGTATCCTATATCATAATATAGAATACTTGTTCGGACACATATGTCCAATTATTTTATATGTTCTGTACAAATTCACACCAATTTCCGCGTTTTATTAAACTTTCGGAATCATGGAGCCAAAACGACAAAAAAAAAAATTAAAGTAAAAAGAATCAGGAGCATAATTATAACTTAATAAATCACCCCGTGTAAATGGATGCTGACCCGCAATTTCTTTCGTTGTTCAAATCTTATGGGCCGACTGAAATTAACGCTGAATAATGTTAACGCGTATAATTTAGTTCGAGCGAAGAGATTCGTTAGCAATTATGTACAAACGTCGGATGGCAAGTGATGAAAAGCTGTTCGGCGAAACGGTATGCGTTCATCAGTTTCTATATTGTGTAAATTGGCGTTGAAGCGCGCAAAATCAATATAAAGTTTTATAGAAATATTATTCATCTACCTCTACGTACGTCGCAATATTGGGTACCTTCCTCTTCTCCTACCCGGTGATTACTTCATGGTTCAAGAAAAAAATGAATGCCAGACAAAGCGATACAGCTATATATTATTTTTATCAAGTTCCCGCGGTCAATTTTCTTTCTTCCTGTATACAATCCTGCATCCATCGGAACGAGAAACAAATGCACACGCGGAAGTATTAATTTTCTATTTTATCATATCGTCGTTTTATATACATTTACGTTCACGATTCGTATGCACTATTTGTCGTTTCGAGTTACTCAAACGGTTCGTAAACTGTTTGCTGTACTGAGTATTATGTACGTCTGTTTTCAATAAAACTATTAACCTGTTCGTATACTCGAAAAACGAACTCAAGTTAATCACTCATAATCGAGCGCTTATTATGCTTTATTTGTAAATGTTGGTTGACAGGTCCTAACATACGTCATAGTTCATATCATCGTTTATAATTTTCACTGTTTTCAGTACAAAATAATATATTGGATATCTATATGGTAAGTACGTTACCTAGTTTGAGATTATATTTCAAACGTCAGATATTCTTTGGTTTTTTTAATTTGTAAAAAATCTTTTGGAAATTTTTTTTTTTGTGAATCATTTTTAACTCGATTTTCAGCCATAAATTATTTTTTTAAAATAAAAAATTGTACTTTTCATTAAATGTCATCACAATTATTGCGTGCACTTGTACTTATATATTTCTTTTAATTTTCAATATATTTATTCTCGATTTAATACTTAATCTAAATATTTTCTTTTTGGCAAATATTGACGCATCATTATTCTTATAAAAATGATAATATTTATATGATAAAACATTGTTGTGTTATTGTTGAAGATTGAGCAAAACAAAAAAAAAAAACTATTTATTTTAAATATGAATAAGTTAACTGTTATCCCGCTGTGATAAATATATCAACTTGTTTGTTTTTAAAGTAAATTTTTGACACGTAAATGTATACAATAGTTTAATGTTCGAATAAAATCGATTATTTTATAACTCCAGTTAAGTATATTATTCAATAATTTTTATCTACGTAATAGTGTTAGTAAACTGTACGAGTTTGGCTTACATTCAATTTTCTCTTGTATAATTATTTAACCTAATAAAATTAATTTTCATAAGGAACTAAATCTCATATATAAGTCTACTTGCATCAGATAGCAGATAAGTCTTATTGCTTCAAATTTAAATTCTCATTTTTCAAATAAAATACGCTTGCATTTACTGTCTCTTAACAAAATATTCATTTTCATTAAAATTTATATCAATTTGAATACAATACATAATAGGATTTTACTGTGATTATTATTGTTTTTCAAATGTTATT
The DNA here is from genome assembly GCF_003268045.1 of Sipha flava. Taxonomy (NCBI): domain Eukaryota; kingdom Metazoa; phylum Arthropoda; class Insecta; order Hemiptera; family Aphididae; genus Sipha; species Sipha flava. The sequence goes on from NW_020271726.1 coordinate 520,697, forward strand.
TTTTCGTATTGTATTATGATTACTAAATTATAAAACGATTAGTTCCATTTAACCCTTTCATTTCCAAATTAAAAAAAAATGGTATAAATAAAATATTTTTTTGTATATTTGTAATCAGTGATTTTACAATATATTATCCTAACTTTTTTTTTAATTTTTTTTTTTTTGAACATTATTAAAAAATATATACACGTGTTTATTACAATGGACACCAGGAGTTCAGAGGAAATACATAAAATACATTTCTTTATAGTAAAAAAATCCTAAATCCTTATCATACATATAATAACAATATAAAATGTTAAGTAAATAATAAAAAAAAAAAAAAAATAACAATAGTAGATTAGTTATTAAAAAATATATATGTTCAATAATTTAAATTGATAGTAGGAAAAACAATTATTTGTTTTTGTAAAATTTAAATGCATATTACACTTAGTGCATAAGACGTATGTTTCCCTTTACACTTTGGTTTTTCTTACATAGAGTCACTTTGTTTTTTTTTTTTTTTTATATCATACTCCAGATAATGCCCAAATTGTTCACTGCTTACAGTTTTTGTAGGCTAAACTCTAATGATTTGGTTGATAATCAGATGGATGTCGACGGACGGGAATCCATAGATTCGTCCTCATTGTATTGTGCTAATATTTGATTTTCAGCAACCCCAGCTTCCCGTTTTTGGGTTTTGCTCAGATAGATTTTCAGGTTCATCGAAAATTTCTGAACCTTTGAATTGCAAATATTTATATTCAACTATCCCCGAATAATTGTCGTTCTCAAATTCTTCTAGAAAGTCTACTTTATAATTGGATGCAATGAAAGATACAGTGGCATAGCCAAGGGGGGGAGAGAGCTAAAGGGCTATAGCACCCCCCCCCCCCATAGGCCATGTTTATATGTATAGTGTATCTTGACTATTTAATAGAATCAAAGGCTTATTGATGTTATGCCACTTGAAAGACTTATTTCGGCCAATTTTATTATGTATGACGATGAAAATATTATAAAAGCTGCTAAAATATGTGCCAAGATCTCCATGATGATACCTCGTCTACAATCAGAGCTGACTTGTTCATATGGAGGCAACAATGGAGTCCAAATACTATTCCAAAACCGAATTCTGCTCTTGATTCACACTTTCATTACACTAATCTTCAACCTTATATTAAAATACTTTTATAATTATTCGCCACGTTACCAGTTACCTCTTCCACTCCGAAAAGAACGTTTTCTGCATTTAATCACTTAAAATTTTTTTTAAAAATACCATGTGGAAAAACAGACGAAAACAGAATAAGTTAGCTATGGCTAATATAAATAAAAAAGAGCAATTCGATGAAAGTGAAATAATAACTGAATTTGCCAGAAATTCACCTGTGAGGATGCAGCTGTCAGAGTGGAGCAAATGACTAAACACTGAAACCAAAATTATTATTATTATTATAAATTATATATTAATAAATATCTTTAAAACTATACTAAAATGCTTGAATTACATTTAAAAACTTGGTGGTAGATGGTGGGGGGTTAAGGGTGAATTGTCATATCCTCTCTTACCTTACTTATTCAAAATAGTGATTAGCCCCTCCCATTTAAAAATCTTGGCTACACCACTGGGAGGATGTATTAAAAAATGCAAATTTTTTCCGTTTTCCAAGATGATTAAAATTTGTTTTTCGAACATCATAACACAACAGATCAAATTCGGTCATACATCATCGAAATAAAAATTCGTTGCGATTGGAATAATAATGTAATAAAATAATAATCTCTAAAAAAAGTTCCTACGCCACTCACTGTAAATAGGAATATTAGAGACACGTTTATCATAATGACACATAATATGCAAAAAAAGCTATAAAATGATATCTATTGTTTTATTGTTTTCGATTTTTAATACCAATAAATATTCGAGTGTCGAGCAGTCAAAAAGAGCCGTAGTGTAGCAGAAACTACTAGTGCCCATTACAATGGACATACGTATTATCACGTATAACTAATAAAATAAGTGATAAAGGTTAACTATTTTGGCGGAATTATGTTCTTGATAACATTTATGATTTAGAAAAATATACCCTGTACAGTCAACACTCATAATTTAACTATCGAATGAGAAAATATTTCAATATTTTTAAAATGCTGTAATCAGTATTATAGTCTGTATAAGTAAGTAGGACATAAAATTATAAAGTGATATCCATTGTAATGGAAAAATATAGTGAAGGGATTCAATTACAGTTAAAAATATTTGTGGTACAATAATATTTATAACATAATATTAACATGAAACCAATCAAAAGGATACAATTTAGCTACAGAACTTCGTCTTACGTATTTATCACATTTTGTTTAATAATAAATTACTTTTATTAAAATTTCCTCAGAGTTGTAACTAAATTCGCGTTTTCACCAACCTTACTGCAATCCTTTAATTATATTATGTCATTAATAAGAAATTGCGTCCATATATTTTGTTCATTTCTTAAAAACATGTTAGTACACCGTTATAAACAGGTAGTGATTTTTGTGTTTAATACAATTCCTATTTTAATTGTTTACTTCATACAATAGTTTTTATTAAATTATAAGGCATTTTAATCATTACAGAATTATAAAAAAAAAATATTTAATAATAAAATAACCTTACCAGAAATGTTACTAAAAAAAAAAAAAAATTAAATTGAAATGAAACTACTAAACGTACAATTTAAATTAAATTATAATTATATTAATGTTTAAAGTAAATTACTCGTGCATAGTTATAATTGTATGCTGATGCTAAATACGAAGGAATATATTAATATTTTTTTACATCCTTAGTTTTTGCTCCCGAGTATAATCATCTAAATATTTACACAAATAGTCAACTATAAAATATATATACATGTATGTAGTAAATAAAATGAAAATGATTTATACCAATGTTGTGTGCCCCCGATACAACAGTTCTGACAAGGATGTGTGTTAGAATCAGGGACTGGAACCTACAGGTTTTTTCGGTTCTTGTTTCGGTTTTGGTTGTTCAATTAATTTTTTAAGGGTTCCGGTTTAGGTTTCGGGTTTTTAAAAGATTATGGGTTCTAGAACCGGTTAATTTCGGTTAATTCTGATTATTAGTGATTTATTAAAAAGTAATATGAAATTATTTATTTATTTTTGTTTATATTGTAATTGTTTCATTTCATGAAAATAGAAGGTATTATGAATAGAAAAAAAAAAAAAATTATAAATATATTAGCCTATTGTATTTCTTTGAGTTAGGTTAAGTTATTTTATTTCAACTCATAGTAAGAATTTGTAAAATATTTTGTAATATTGTGAAATATTATGATTTGACGAAAAAATATCTTTAATAAAAAATTTAATTTTACTTAGGAATCAAAGTTAAAACGGACTACTGTTGTAGCTACAATTTTTTTATAAATATCAATTATATTTAATTCTTAATAGACAAAATAGATGAAATACTCATTGTGTATTGTAATATATTAATAAAATTACAATAATAATAATAATAATAATATTAAAAATTTACTTTTTATATATTATTATTATATGCATTACATTATTACAGTTTACAACACAAAATACACAAAATAATAAAAACATAAAAAGATTTGACTTTTATTTTTCTGAACCGACAAATGGACAAACAAAATAGTCATTACCATAGTTTTACTAATCTAAATAACTAACCTAAATTAACACTTTTATAATTAAGGTTATGGTTACGGCTACGGTTTTTCATTTTTGGAAATAAAGGTTCCGGTTTCAGTTACGGTTCTTAAATTTTAAATGTTAACCGGTTTCAGTAGCGGTTCTTTTTGGTTACGGTTCTTATCCATGGTTAGGATATTCCAAATGATTACTCAATTTAAGTTAACTGTTATTTATTGTGAATACCTATGTACGAAACATTTATTTAATTAGACAAGTATACTGGCGTGAACGTGCGTGCTATGATCGGACTGTAACACACCTGAACATTGATTTGTTCGGGACTACCTAGTACCCCGTTCTTGTGTTAAGGCGCGTTTTCATAAGTCAAGTTTAGTTGACCGATTATAGTTGATCAACAAAAGTTGAATATAAGTTGAATCAGTTTTGTTCACACATTGTAACAGAACATGTTTCAATTTTATTTTCAACTCAGTTTAACAGGTAATGACTCGGTCGATACATAGTCGAGCCCATTGTCGAGCCCATTGTCGAGCTTATTTTGTCACATTTATCAATACAGTTGAAAATTGAGTCGAAAGCAGTTGTATGTAAAATTATAAATACGATAAGTATTTTAGTGAAAGTAGAATTAAAAATTATTTTAATTAATATGTGAAAAAGTTGTAAAAAACGTCATTTTTGGGTTAAAATTAAAAATATTTAGTACGTTAAAAATTAAAAAAAAAACACAAATGACAAAATAAAATATAAAATGCACATGTGACTGCCCTCTGGTTGAAAACAAATGAAGTTCAACTTGAATCAACTGTAGTGTAGGTTTATCTTCTCACGTGTCAAGCCAGGTTTCAACTTGAAAGGAATTGGAAAACAACTCATTACTTGAACGATAAAGTTTGACTGGGTCAAACTTTTTGATCAATTAATTAGTTGTTCAAGTTTATTAGAACAAATGTTCTCACTACAGATTATATTCAATTTTTTTGATCAACTATAATCGGTCATCTAAACTTGACTCATGATAACGTGCCATAAAAGACTGTGGTCCTTTCAAGAGATTAATATGCTTGACCCAGATATGGTTTTTACGTAAATGTGTATTTTATAATTAGTGATCCGGGCTTATGCGAACTCTTCTTAGTTTGTTTTCTTATCATTGCCATTACAATATTTAGCTAACGATGTGTGCTTTATATTTTAATTGTTACCAATAAATTAGTTCAATGCGCCCAACTCTACCTGCTAACTACCTACTATATTTTCTATATAGTTATATTTTCGCCTCGCTATATTTTCCTATCGTTTTTTCTACAAATCAATAGATGACACATCATTCTGTGGTATATATTCGCTTGCATATTAACTCTACCCTAAGGTATTTTATTTGTTGCAATTACTGGTACTTATTTGTTAATTACAGTGATGTAAATTGTATAATACATATTGTATAATATCATATTATACAGGCGTATTATACTTGATGTATAAAAAAGTAAAATACAAGTGGTATAAAAAGAAAAAAAAATCAGTGATAGTTGATAAATGGTAGATAACATTGATAAGTGATAACAGTAATAAAACGACGGAGGATGGCCACACAAGTAACATGGTTGTATCATAGAAAAGAGATTATAAAGAATAAGCATAACTGTCCATTTTAAAGAACTATTCTAGCCATAGACGATAGACCTATTAACTTAAGTTCCATGGTTCTAGTCGAAATATTTGTAAATCGTAGTGATACGTGCGATAAGTGCTAAGTCATTAACTCTAGTCATAAGTTATAATCGTAGATAGTAGACTACAGTATAATATTATACTAAATTCTATTAATTATATTTAATTACCTACTGGCTACAAGTTACAATTAATTGAAGTTCTAAACCAGGGACGGATCTAGGGGGGGTTCAAGTGGTCAGCTAACCCACAGTTAATATTTGTTGACAAAATTGGCCTCTTGGAAATTTTTTTCTCTTTTTAGACCTTTTGGACTCTTAGACAGTTTGCTCATTTGAGTTACTTGAAAAATGAATGCCATGTATATTCAGAATTTAAAATTTTTCAATTCATAATTTATATTTTAAATTATATCGTTTTAGTAGAAAGTTAAGTAAATCATATTTTATTCCTTACGTTTGTTGTGCTGATAAAATTAAATTATATTTATTAATCGTAAATATGTCATTATCGGTGGTATCACTAATTCTAAAATGTAATATAAATATACTTATACCTATACTTTTATGAGTATATCGTGTTTTTTTACAAGGTATTCATTTCTAATTCAGTTTCATCCCCAATAAATGGCATCTTGAAATGGCTTGACCCACAGTTCCCAGACTCTGAATCCGCTGCTGTTCTAAACGTTAGTTACTATTTCTTTTTACTATAGGTCGGTCTAATAATGTCTAATATTATTGATCTTACATTCTTATTACACTCCGACAGTTAATTATATAAAGAGTTGTTCTGATATTTTTAATAATTTATGTGATATATGACCCCCATATAATGATAATCATAATGATCAACATTTATGTATGTCGATAACACCAAAAACGAATGGTTTATTATTTAAGCTGTTTTTGTAATATTATTAATATTGTTTGATGTTTGTATCCAATTGGTTTATTTGTTGGCAAAAAGTCATATATTATATTAAACCATCAAGTTTCTTTCTCTTTCTCTCTCTATACTTACTCTTATTTCCATCTGTGCAATTCAATATCAGTGCAATATATTCCGTTTCATTTAGAAGTTGAGTCGTCCTGTTCACAGGGCATAGTAAGTTAAATAAAGGATTGATAAGATGTAATAACATTTGTTTTTTTCATACCGTCGCTCTCCTTCTAAAATTGATAAATATTCAAATGAATGTAAATCAAAGAAATGTTCATGATTAATCAATTGAAATTACAAACCAGCGTACACGCGTAAAAACCGTATTATACTGTGGATGAGTATTCAGAAGATCTCTCAAGGATTTGAATCAATTTACTTTTATGCGTCAACGCATCTTCGGCTGAAAATCTTTCGGTACTATAAAAATAGCTGTTGAACGGTCTTATAATACATATTTGATGTATTTATTTTCACAAACTATTGCTATAAGACACTTGGGTAGTTCAACTCTTTTGATTAAATATTATTTAATTTCAAGTAGTACGCTGATCGATCGGTTAGTAGCTTTGAAGCTTACCAGTACCATGTACAAATGTGTATTTAAGACTTAAATATAAATGCCTTTGAAGCGTCATCATTATTTAATTGCGTACATCAATAGTGGGTTCATATAACTCATCAACATTCCATCTCTAGTCGTATGATATAATACGATTTCTGTATGACATTATAACTTAAATTACGTTTTAAAACGTCAGCATAATCGCAATATGTACCCAAAGATGCTTGTAGACATTCAATAAAAAGCCATAGCATTGCGTTCATTATTAGACATATCATCAACGACTATTATCGTTTAAAATATGAAATAAATATAAAATACATCCGTTGAGTAGTTACGTACCAAAAACGTGAACAATTTTAATAACACCTGTACTGTTAAAGATTTAACGCGAAACCGGTGTATCGTACATAATTTTCTAACAGATTTGTTTTTGTTTTTTTTTTTTTTTTTATAGGATGGGGCGATTGGAGCGATTGGTCGGCATGCAACGTATCATGCGATACCGGGCTGCAGTACCGACACAGACGATGTCTGAAATGCACGCAAGGCCATAACAAGGAAATACGAAAGTGCAACGACTTCCCTTGCGACGGTATAACGATTATTACATGTTCATTATACGTATTTAAATTATCTTAGACCTTGGAATTATTTAATATTTCGAAATTTGGAGCAGAAGGGCTTAAAAAATTAAATTAAATATATACGACTGACGTCCGAAGGTAGGCATGAACTAGTTAAAAAGTTTAAATGAAGTTAAAAAGTTAATTTTTTTTATTAACTTTTTAACCTAACTTTTTTTTTTTAATTTAACTTAACTAGTTTATTCAGCAGTTGACATAGCTTAGCTTTTCACAGTTGATTTAAAAATTATCGAATAAGTTAAAAAATGTTGAAATTTCTCGCTTATACGTAAATATTAATATAAAAATTAAATAATGTAAAGTAAAATGGTCATTTACACTGTACATTAGAGGTCATATTAGATTTTGTAGGTTGGGGAACAACCTTTGGATATTGGGTTCTGGCCGTGGATACAGAATGTTTGTATAAAAAATTTTAACTATAAAGATAAATAAATGTGATAGTGAACGGCTCCTTGATGTAAAATGTCATAGTACTTTTTAAACACTTTGGTACCACTGCTGTATACTATGATAAAAAATGCAACAAAATTGTTTATTATGATTTTAGAAATTAGATCTTTTCAAAGAACCTAGTCACTTTTCGTGTGATTTGCATACTAATTAAAAAACAATAAATAACCTTTTTTAAACATTTAAGTTAATATTTTTTTCCTTATTAACTTTTAACTGATCGAGTTAAATTTATGAATTGTTAATTGTTAATTTTTGACTTATAGATCTTGTGTTAATTATTTTCATTAACTTACTCACCTTAGCTGACGTCAATACCTAGTTATCTAGTATTATAATATTCAAGTATATAATACCTAGTATTATGACTGTTTGGTAAATAGTTTTTACCAAATAACACGATATCGCAACACACTAAAGAGATGTTTTTAACAGTAAATTAAACTAATAAAGCAATCGATTGAATGTAATAAATTAATATAAAATTATAGATGCAAAATTTACAAAATAACAAACTAACAAATTATTCGAATATTTTAATTATTACTCTAAACTATTATTTTTATATAATTTTTTCCTTTTGCAACATCTGCACTATGCAACGCTAAACTAGGTATTCATTGTTTTCGGTACAGGTGCTATGGAACTGATCTCACCGGGAGATCATGTACGTGCCATTGGCGGGAAGCTCAACGGAAGTCAAAATGGATATAGTTTACTCAGTTCAGTTAGTATTCCTAATACATTTTCACTGCTGATCACACTCAGAGTAGAACCCAAGGTAATTGTAGTTATTACGTATATAATGATATTTACAAAATCTTACATTCTATTTTATTTTATATTTTGTTCTAAACATTTTTTAAATCACATATTATTTAATAATAATAAAATATTGGATACACAGGCAAGTGTTATGATAACAATGCCACGTCATAAAATACGGATTTACGATAGTGTACTGCTTATTTCAGAGGTTCAAGTGAAAAATCAAATTTTCGTTATCTACAATTCCCAAAATATGAGTACTTATATTTTATATGTATTAACGTATAATAGTATGTTGTTTATAAAATATTTAAATATTCCGCAATGTGTTTCGTGCATACTTTTCATGTGTACCAATATATCATACATAAAATATCAGAATTATCCAGATTCGTACGGAACAGACTTGGCCGAAACATGGTTTTTAATAAATTATTCCTTACACAATTTAAAGCCTAATTTGGTATAACTGGTGATAAGGACACAAACAAAACAACATTTCAAATAAATCAGTATGGTAGTTTTGGTTGGACGCTGAGTTATCCGGTTGTCCATTATGGTCTTTTTGGACACCAATATTTTTTAAAACCTCTTCTTATTGCACGTCTATATTGTATAAATATGCAAATTTTCAAGTTCATACATTTTGTTGTTTTTAATGTGTAGCGATGATCAATGAGTGACTAAAACCCGGCCTTACATAAGAAAATTATGAGTGTTCAACTCCAATTGGGTGTTACTCACTATAGAAGCTATGAATTTTAAGTATAAATCACCCGAAATTAAAATAATAATTTATAATATATTGTAATAAGTAAATGTTAAATATAGCCATACAGTCAAAAAAAGTTATCTTAAGAATTGTCGTTTTTGGAAGAGAAGATAGTTGTTGTTCATGGTAATTATTTTCAGTAAAATATACATATTCAACATTTTCTTGGTGCACACTGCGGTATTTAACAGTGAGTCCTTATCGTTTTTTCGGTTGTTATAGCAACAATCAAACAATTACTGCTTGTTCGGGCTTTATCAGATATACTTATGTCTATTTTAACCTTAATAACCTTTCCTTTTTTTTTTTTTTTGCGGCGCAAAAAGTAGCCTATGTGTGCTTTTCTGAGGTCTGATATAACTCTGTACCAGATTTCATTAAAATTGATTTAGTAGTTTAGGAATGCATAAAATAAATAGGTAGAGACAATTTTTGTACTTTATAGACAAAGATATTCTTCTTTATCTTTTTTAATGTTTGAAATAATTGTTTGTGATTAAGTTTTTTTGAAAACATGTTTTTGACCCTAATGATATAATATTATGCTGTTAAGTGAAATCGTTGGATAAAAACGAGTACACTTATCCGTGAATACCCTTAACCACACAAAATGATTAATTTAAGATTATTTACATATACGAAAATAACTTTCAATGAACGCAAATAGTTTTAGTAGTGTTTATAGCCCACTGACAAGACAAATAAGGGTCGGTGTTGTAAGTTTATTTGCTTGTTTAGGTGAAGGTCTTAACTGCTCATTTATTCATACCTATATAAATTATAATACACATTTACGACATAATGACAGTGAACTCTAACCCTTATAAGCTTCACATGGAAGATGATTGCAAACGAAATTGTTGAAATTAAACAATACTGCCAGTATATTTAGTATGTATTAGTTTATATTCATATTGTAGTTTTAAGTATATATATATATATACATTCATTAGTATAGTCAGCAATAAATGTTGAGATGGCACATTCTTTATGTCGAGTGTGCCATATATACGAATATTATAACACAGCTATACGGAGGCAGTCTGTCAAGATATGCGACCGATTGCCGTTGTACGAAGTGAGTTGTGAATCATATTTTATTATTTATGATATTAAATTATTTATTAATTTAATCTATACGTGCCTGGACCTACTCATAAACCGATTCAACTCAACAAAAATTTAATTGTATATGTATTTTATGAACCAAGACGTACCATCTGCTGTTAAATCGAAATAAATGCAACCAATAGGCATACTCTTGGAGTATCGTAAATTATTATTATTTAACTGAAAATAATAATAACACTCTTAGAAATCATTTTAATTTTATTGGAAATTATGTATTGATTCTTTTGTATACATTTATAATTCACTATCAGGTATGGTGACTTCGGTTAAATCAAGGATCATAAAAACGTTAAAATGTATAAATAAATTGTAAACAAATAACGCATTTAAGCTAAGTACACGGTGTCTGGAAAATGAAACAAACGAAATGACCATTTTGGATAATTGACACCTTCGTCACATAAAAAAAAATTATGATATTTTTAGAATATATATCTAGTTATGTAATATATAACAATATATTACAGATAAATAATTTTAACGATAATACTCATAGCAATAGTTATACACAAATATTATTCTTTCGATTTCAAACGTGATTAAAAGTTTGAACTTAAGTAATTGTTTTTCAAATTAATTTTGCAATAAAATTATGAATTATTACAGTAGTTATACTAAAACCAGTAAATTGTTTCGTCTATAGTAGTTAAAACATTTTAACGATAAATATTAGTATTTATATTACAATTTATTATTGTTCATCTAAAATACGGCATAATTAATGACAATATTTACCACATGTTATGCAAATAACTTCATGCTCAATGTCTGACTGCACGATCAGTGTGTAATATAATAACAGGTATGAATATTGTTCGGTGAACCATTGTGTTTGTTTGCGTCGAGTAACTTGATGATCACGGTTTCATAAGAACAATATTGTTTCCCAAAGTCTTTTTTATCCACACGGTGCAGGACTGCTCTACTAAGGACACTTATAGTTCGTCGTCAGTTTCAGCCTGTTAAATTGTTTGAGATTTCATAACTGCATTACAGATATTTTCTTCTGTTGGAATCTCTGCAACATCGATGTGAGAGTTCACAACGATAGTAACGACATAAAATAAAGTATATTGTAATTACAATACATTGGTCATTTCCAAATAACCGAAATTAGTCGACGAACTTGGCCCTAATTGTTTTAAATAACCGATGTGTTGTTACAATAATCCTAATGATTTAAAATGTTTTAAAATACGGCCGATCCGTCCCTAAATATTTTGTTTCAATAACGCGATTGTATCAATTATCCGTGTTCCTAATAACCAGCTTCTACTCTATTGATTGCGTTCAGCATTGTCGCAATCGAACATTTTCACGACAAGCCGTCCAAATATTTGTAATTCAACCCCTGGGTTGAGTGACGTTCACGTATTTATAATATACATAATAATGGGCGAGTCCGTTTTCGACCAAAACCATACCCTTCCCTTTTCGGCCGATTCACTTTTCGACCAAATTTAAAATAGGCCGATTCCCTTTTCACCCAAAACAAAAATTTATATAATACATTTAAATAAATAAATATAAAATAATGATATACAATATTTGATTATGATGGAAACTACTATAATATATTAATGACAATTCAGGGTTTTACTCGCGTAGCGAGGTTTTAGGTTCACATACAGAGCGTAATCCCATTTGCAACAGTATTAAGGTTTGTACAAAACTAGATTAGGCTTAGACTATAATTCCCCTTGGGGCGAAGCCCCATCCTCCCGAAAAGTGCCACGCAGTGATTGGAGCCGGTAGGCGTAATAAGCGAAGTCCTAAAATTTTTAAAATTAAAGTTCCGATTTTTCGAGAAAAAATATGCAAACAATTTTCATTACGATAAGAGATCAAAACTAGATACAAAATATCGTTATTTTTTATATTAATATTTTAATAGTTATATTTTCTACGCGTTTTACATCACACGATTTAGATTATCGTTGATATAAAATAAATAATATACATGGCTAATTTCTTGTTTTATACATTTTCTTAAGATATTTTTGAGGTAAAACTGTAATATGATAAGCCTATATAAATAATCAATTTTTAAAGCGAACTGTTTTAGACTAATTTTGGTATTTTATAATGTTTAGTTTCAAAACATATTTCGGTTGCAACAGTCGTCGAATAATAACAATCGAAATACTTAGGTTAGATATTTCACCCAGTTTCGGCGATGTTGTATTTTTCAAACAAGGATTTCATATTTACCGTTTCGAAAAACATCAATCTTTATATAACTGTATTTTAACTCATTATAGTATTTTCCATCAATTCTAACTAATCGTTAGTCTATGATTAGGGAAAATACAAAAGTATTATGCGTTATTAAACGTAGAGCTTAATCGCCGTTAGATCTTATTGATACATGGTTATTCTTCTAATTAATTAATATATGTTTTAAATTCAAACCTGCTGCACCATTCTAAACAGTTTTGCTTTTTGGAGCAGCACTACACTATCCAATAATATTTTTTTAGTTGAAAATTTATTTTCAATTTAATATAGATATGATTATAATTATATTTAATGTGTGTAGTATATTTATTTATGTAATGTTTATAATAGTTCAATAAACTATAGCAACCGTAATAATAGTTATAATATTATTACATTTATTTATATTTCAAATTCATTTATTTTGTACAACCATAATTAGTACATCCGTTATATTGACTATTTAGTAGTTAAATTATACTTTTATTGATATTAATTTATATACGTTTATTATTAATTTATGTTTTTGGGGTAAAATAATATTGTATATCTCATTGTTTTACGAGAAAAAATTATAATAATGTTAATAATATGCATACTATCTTACATTGCTGATAGTATGCATATTATGAACATTATTATCATTTTTTATCCTAAATTGCTGATAGGATAAACTTTTATATTAATGTTATAATTCGGTCGTTTAATAAATGAGTCACAATTCAAACAATTGTCCAACGCTCATTTGTTTTCACTCCAATACCACTAAAAACATAAGTTCTATGTATACAAATAAAAGTAAAATAAAATAAATTCAGAAAATGAAAAAAGTTTTTAAGTTTAAATGAGTAAATCATTCATGTAACATAATATATATGTGTACACTGTAATGTAACAAAAACAAAAGAAATCTCAATACCTACTTTATTTTCTTATGGTTACGGTGTCCGAAATACGAAATAAAATATTATCCAAACACATAAATTAGATATTTTACGTAATTTACTTTTAAAATTTGTATTCGTACATTGTTGAAGTTACCCTACTTAAAATTCACAACTCTTTGAGAAGGGGAAAAAAGTTACAATTTATATTTTTTGATTATTTATTTTTCCTTTTCAATATTAAAGTTTATAAACATTCATGCCATCAAAAACGTCAATAACATTTCCGTTTTAATCAGCAAGACTTAGTCCATATAGTTTATGAAGCCACGTCCGTGTTCCGTAATTATTATTGATAAAACCGTCGATGACGGGAATTGTTTCCAGTAATAAATATAATATTGCTAATTGTACATAAATACTCAGTCATGATGTGTGTATAATATTATATATATATATATATTATTCATTATACTTTATTCACGCTTTAAGTTTATATTATACTATTATACAGTATTCTTTCTAAATTAAAATATAAATAGAAGTAAAATATATATTTATATTTACAACGCATCGTTAAGGATAGGGTACTGGGTAAGATTTCCGGAATCAGTCCCCAGGAGCACAAGCCTGAAATGTTGTTAAAACTTTCCATAAATAACCGCATACCGTACTTGAAAAACATAAAGTGTTTGTAGAGAAAGTTTTATCTCTCTCTCTCTCTCTCTCTATCTTTCTCTTTCTCTCTCCCTCTGTATGAATGTAAATATATTTAAAATATATAAATGCACGTATGTGTGTGTGTGTATGTGTATGTACTAGGTTTCTATACATAATGTGCACTACGAAAACTAACGGTCAATTCCGCTTTGTTGGTGGAAATTTTTCAGGCAACTTAAATATTCACTTTGATGCCAACTTACATTATTTATGCATATAATATAATATACATACAAGTAGTATAATATATATTTATTTTTATGAAAACCCTTGCGGCAAACAAAATAAGTATGTCATTTGCACAACAATCTATATTATTAAAGTACTACATCAAAAGCCACAAATTCTGAGCTGTTCCCGGTTCGATTGTCGAAATAACCTTTCAGAATCTCTCAGATCTTGCGCCCGTCCAGCGCCGAGCTCCGCTGATATGGTTATCAACTTACATTTTTGAAGCATCATGAGAAACATATGGTTTTACTTTGCTGTTTGAAAACCATAATAATAAATACGTACTATTAACAGAAGCGTTACATCCGTATCGAAACGTATCAATATACATATATTATATTTTATAAAAACTTAGAACATACGATTAATAATAAAAACAATAACGGACATTTCTTTTTAAATCATAAATATTTAAAATACTTTTACGATAGTAAGTAATTAATATTAATATTATTAATAATCAATTTTTAATTGAATCAATAACTCTATACGCTTTTTAAATTATAATTTAATTATGAACAGCTTTTTTTTCCTGTTAAAGAATATGAACTCTTCTTATTCCCACAACAAGATTTGCTTACAAAGATAATCTTTAAATTATTATTAATGAAATTATAATTTTATAAAGTGTATGTATTGAAATATTTTATAAATAATTATAATTAGATCAATAAACGTTCAAAACAATAAAGCAACGCAATCAAATGTATGTATAGTTTCAAATTATTTATTTCTATTTTAAAATACTCTGATATAATATTAGAACTTTAAAATGGATAGTAATACAACTTTTTATTTTTACAAATATTAATAAATATAGTACAAGGCTTTTAAATTATCATAATATTCTCAACGTTGGTAATAGGTACTTTGGGATTATATTATATAATATATTAAAATTCCTCGTGCTCCAACACTGTATGATCTGTATAAGATACGTAGATATTTGATCTTAACGTGTGGATGTTTTTTATTTTCGTCTGTGTCTCTTTTTTCCTGATTTATCATAAAAATAATTAATAATAATAACCGACAACTGTAAAATATTTTACGAAAACCTGATATATTTAACTAAAATATTGATTTTCATATTTTTAATCTCCGTTTTATGTATAAAATATTATAAATATTTTTAAATTTAATTAATACTCCACTTTTTTCAACTGTCACGTACACTGGTAATTTAAACGTGAAAATACATTTTATGCGGGATAAAACCATTCAGTGTAAATAGAATAGTTTATCGCAAACAGAAATCGATTCAATGTTATTTATTAAGCTGTAAAATTATTAAGTTCTTTGTTGAATCATAAAATATTATTTAGATAAGCTATTGAAAAGAAAAAGCATAGTTAAACAATTCATTGAACGGTAGGTATTCATTTGCATATTATAATTTTTCTAATTAAAAATCATGAAATAAATAATTAATTAACTTAGATCCACTTTTCAGAAAAACGAAATGTTATAACGAAGAAAATCGAATGAAAAAATTAAGAACAAAAAAATTTTTGGCCCATGGGGGGATCGAACCCACGACCTTCGCGTTATTAGCACGACGCTCTAACCAACTGAGCTAATGGGCCAGATGTTGAAAATTGTTGATTTTATATTATTTAGCCGTCTATTAGAAAACTGCGTTTTATTAATTTTTTAAATTTCTTACTAATCCAATCATAAAAGTAAAAATGACAAGAATATTTAAAAAAAAAATTCATCTTCAGAAAATCGAAATATTGATAAAATATTTATTTTTTTTCTGTATCTAATTATATTTTTTTATGCCATAGATATAATAGTACAGGGCTGATGTGTTTATTAGAAGGAAAATAAAGATCAATTAAATCAATATCGGCAATTTATATAGGTTGTCTAAATCCATGAATATGTTATAAAAATACGTGTTAGAACTTAGAAGTACATGGATACTACAGTATTAAAACGAAAAATTCGACCAGTGGCTGGAAGTTTCTTATTTGTTTATAATAATTAATTAATTATTGATATTGTATTTAATTAAAAACAATTATTATTTATTTAATCATTAATTTAGAATATGGGGAGGATTGAATTTCACAGTACGTTCCGTTTTAATCATACAAACAATATGAAATAATAGTATAAGTACCTACACCGATCTTTTTTTTTGCGTCGTGAAGTTGTATTCTGAAATACATTTTAATGCAACCTTTTGATTCGTTCCGATACATTCCAAATTTTTCACATTAAATTCATACATTTAATGTTCTAGTTCATTAATTTTAAAATTATCTATATAAATACAGATTAGTTATTATAACTTTTTAATTTTTATAAATTATATTAGGTACCTATATGTATATATATCATCGTTAGCTTGTACATCTAGTTAATTTCCATTACTGTCATCACTATCTATAAACCATCCATTTACGAATCATAACAATTTAACATTTCGATTATATCAAAATCATGCAGTTTTTTTGCTTATTTTTATGTTATTTTGAAAACATACAAAATAATTGTATAACAAAATACACAACAACAACGAAAGCGAAACTCGACGAAAATGTGTAATACACTTCGACAATAAGTAAGTAATAATAATAACATAACACTTGAGTTATAATGTCCATTGAAATGAACATTGAATAAAAAACCAGTTGTTTATTCGTGTTATCGTGCATAATTATTTTTATCTAACAACTTTAAATCGTAGTCCATACATATTTTAATCGATTTCTATTTTTTTCAGTGCTTTCAAATCACGTAGGTAACAAAAAAAAAAAAAAAAAATCCAAAAATTGTTGTATTATCATAGACATGCAAAATCGATTATTGCTATTTATCATTTAAAAATGGGTTTTAATCGATATTATAGTTATATGAAGTCTTTTAACATACATTAAAGAGTATTCTAATTACGGTAATCTAAGTTTTACATTCATATAGCATATTCAGATATACTTATAAATAATACTTTAAAACATGTCCATTGCAATGGACAAGGGAAATGAGAAGGTTAAAAGGAAAGTGCGTTGAATATAATGGCCTGTCAATGTACAACCCAGTGCTGGATTACCCATTAGGCGGAGTAGACGCCCGCCTTAGGGCCTCACTCGTTTAAAGGGTCCTGTGAAAACGAAAAACTGTATTTTTTTTTATTTAATAATACATGTATTTTATTTACGAATTTACGAAACAAAAGTCACTATGAAATATAATATATATATTAAGTTGTAGGAGTTATATATATATATATATATAAAACTATGTCACCATAGTAATAATAAGTAGTTCAAATAAATAATAGCAAACATTTTTAAATAAATATAGTTCAATATTATATTTATAATATTTGGTAATTAATTGGTTTAAATGCTTATGAAATATTGATAAATGAATATAAGATAAATATATAAATTTGGTTCATTCAATGTTTATTCAATATTGGGCAAATAATAAAAAACATTTAATCAATCAAAAACTAATGTTAAATATTTATTTAATTTCCACAATATTAGAAAATAAATATTTGTAAATTATTTATTGAATGTTTGATTATTACTGCATATGCAGTAATAATAATAAAATCATTTTGAAAAAAATAAGAAATAATATAATAATTAATTATTTTTTCTTGCAAATAAAATATTTAATAAACATGATGTTATTTATTGATAATAGTTGGTTATTATTAAAACTGTTTATTTTAATTATTAGATAGTAATATTGAAAGTGTATGTAAAAAATAATTTTGTAGGGACCAAAATTTTAATTGCCTAGGGCAGAGGTTCTCAACCAGGGTACCGCGAGATTAAATTTAGGGTGCTGTAAAAATATTTGAAATATATATTTATTTTTAAACGCCTTCATGAAAAATATAGCACTGTGAGTAATAAAACAGAATATACTCTATGTCTATAGTATAAAACTTATTGTGTATAATTAATTAGGTATATACGATATAATTTAATGAATTAATTATTAACATATATAATTATTACATAGTAATACCATTGATTATAAATACTACTAGTATTTATAATCAATGGTAATACTGAGATGTTCAATCTATTTTTATTTTCATAATGGTTCAATTTCTATCGATTTGATGTGAACTGTTTTAAAGTTATTTACGGTGAAATACTTGTGATTTTATCTTATCTTTATTGTTTATTAATGCTAAATAAAACCGAAGTTACAAAATATAAATTTAATATACGATATATTAGTATTGCGTATTTGGTATAAACTATAGAGTATAGGGCATAGGCATAGGGTGCATCCAAATTTTCAGAAAATAATATAGGGTGCCATGAATCAAAAAAGGTTAGGAACCTCTGGCCTAGGGGCTCACAAATGTTTAATTCGACAATGATACAACCGAAAACTGCAAGGGTGGCATGACTCAACATCAGCCAGATTGCACAAAAATTATGTCTACGGTCATCATAAAACTCGTGTTTTCGAAATATGAGGTTAATGTAAATGTTGAGAAAATTTGAAAAATAATGAAAATTCAACGGTTGCAATTTGTTTTCAGGGTAATTGTTGGCCCGTAGACTAATATCGATACCACAATTTATTTGTATTTATTACATTATAATAGTTATAAAATTGATAAAATAAATAATAACACATACCTTAAATCAAACAAAAATATTAAACACATTTTTCATTAATATCTATTTTTTTTTTGAACTGTTAAAAAATCATTAATAAAATGTTCGTATTTGTAATGTAGTTCAAAATTTGACGAGTGATTTTACACTCTTCTTTGTAATATTTGTAGAGTCTCCCTTATTTCAAAAGAACTTGAGGGTTTTTCAGTACCCATTTTCAGATATTTTTATCTTCATGACGAGTCATTCGACGAAAACTTTGTCCCCGTGTTGAACTCGTACACAATGTTGATTTTATTACCTCAAACTGAGAGCATTAACCCATTTATACCCAGCGTCCTACATATAGGAACATATTGATTACAATAACTTACATAATTTACATGTATAATTAATTATATATCTGTTCCGTACTTACACAATTCAATAACAGTAAACGGTAATATTGAATGTGATTATAAATAAACGGTGACTACTATAGTTTCACCCAACATTCAAAGAAATAACCGCGTATTACATTCATAGTTACATTCATTCAAAGCTGCAATGGAAAGACAAGTAATCCCAATACACATGTGCACATATTAATACATTATTGGATGCATGTTGATTAGCGTTAACAGCGAAGCAGAATCTGTTGTTAAAATTTATAGTAGAGTCAATGAAAACTGATAGTAGATTTGTATTGATTTTTTTAAAAAATTCACTTCAAAGGCTTAATACTTAATTAATACTTCGAACTTATCATTTCTCGTAACAAGGTAATATTCTGCAGACCTTTTGATGGTTGATTCGACCAACTCGTGCCAATTATAGTTTCGTCAAACTTGAGTATCAAATCATGGGTATTGGCAGCACAATGTAGATGACACCCTGTGGTAATTTTATAGTAGCGTTCTAAAGATCGTTGATTAGTAGGAATAAAAAGTGCAAATTAATTCCAATTGTTTACTAGAGATGTTCTCGGTAGACAATTGATTACAAATCTGATACCGAGTTTCGGCCGAGTAAAAATTCAATGCTACACCAGGTTCCGGATAAGGGCCCAGTCTAAATTATAACGTCAAGTACTCCGCTATATAGTTATTGCCGAGTACCCAGAACATTTCTACTTATAATTAATTAAAAATAAAACGAAAGGAATTGTATTTAGCTTTCACATCATCGCCGATTGGATTCATGTTTTATATCACAGATTGAATTGAAAAAAATTTAAAGTTATCGATAAACTTTTTCCAGAATGATGACAAGTGTGTTGTGACATCGAGTGCATCCCGGATCATCTCTGTGGATCACAACATCGCACAAGGAAAGTGTAACGCACGTGTATTACACGTGAACGCCGTTCGATTCGAACTGCGTTCCATTTTCGATCGAACTGATATACAAGTCGATGTCCGTTGTAGAGCCGTCGTAGCAAATAAATAATGCGCTTGGGGAGAAACTTCAAAATGTGTCCTTATGTATTTTAATTTATAAAAAAAACTCACAAAAAAAACTGAATATTTTTTTATAAATGCAATATGAATAATGATTTTTCTTTATAATTATGTAAGCGTTTGTTAATTTTATTTATATCAATAACTAAAATTTAAATATACATTATATTTATAAGTAGGTACATAGGTATAACAATTGTATTGATAAGTTATATAAGTAAATACATAAATACATAATATTACTTATAACTTATGAGTAACAATTAAATGGGACATTTTTCTCTTTTGTGCCCTCCCAGGAATCGCGCCAGGGGCGCAGGCACTGCTAGCCCCCCCCCCTTGCTACGGCACCTATCCAGAGTGTCTCTGAGTGTTGCGCCGAGGCGCGTTCGAAAGTGCATCGAGATTGATTTCGCTACATTTCACCGCGATCGCGGTCTCGGGGGTGCAATTGTTTGATTTATTTTCTTCGTGCCGCCGACGGTGATCGATACGCGAGGATGTAAGGAAAGGAGTAGGGAGGTTTGTGTGCGCGAAAAGGACCCGCGAACTATACCATTAACCGGGTTTCGCAGAAGAATATACCGTACATGGTTGTGTACAAACGTATAGTTCGCACGTGGATCTCAGCAATCATTGCGTCGGCTTAGCACGTCGATTCAACAGCTGTTTTGGATTCAAACACGTACATTTTTTTTTTTTTTATACGTTTACATATACGTAACGTAAACATGAAATGGGTGAAAAACAATGTCGTCCGGAACTCGTGTACGATTCGGAAACCGTACGAGAAATATTTTATCGATCGACGTACGTATTTGGGTATATTTGATTTTCGGGAAACTTTTTTTTTTTTTTTTGTAAACGGTTCATTTCGGTTGCAATTAGCACGTGCATTACTTGGCAATTATGCGCCACGCATATTATTAATACTGAACACGCTGCGCATTGGTTTAACGAACAATGATGATAATTAGTTTCAAATCGGTTCAACGTGACCGTCAGTACAAAAAATTGCTTTCAAGTAAAATTAATGCCATGGGATTTTATCTATTGGTTGTAAAACCGTTTTACACACACGATTCGAATGAATCGTAAAATAAAAAAAATAAAAATATATGGTTTGATAAATACGATAAATACGATATCTTAGGATAAAACCTTAAGTTTATTTTCTAGGAGACGAGGGACCTGATTATTTCGACAATAGACGTAAACGCCATAGGAAAGCGAATATATTGTCTCTTTTTTTCTGCTTTACTTGAATTGATTATTTTTATTTGTAATGAATCAGTGAATAATTAATACGCGATTCTGTTCATTATGAGTTTTTATTTTGGTTCTACGATAGAATATAGTTTAGTTTTGAGCTTAAATCGACATAATTTATTAATTTAATCCCAATAAATCGAAACGGAACGGATGATGTTTGAACTTTAACAGTACAGTAATGATGTTTAAACTTTTACGATTCGTGTGTGTAGTCAGTTGCCAATTTATGTTTATTAATACACCTGCGAGTTATGCCCATTATTCATACTTAGGAACTATCGCGAAACTTTCTTGCGGAAATGACATGGTATTTATAATAATAGCAATTGTATACATTATATTTAAATGGTATGTAATCGGTCAAAATAGCAATCTTAGTTCCAATTTTTATCATTTGAAGTGCTGTTTGTACTAGAGGAATTTATACGCTCAAATGTAATTATTTTCGACGGGCGTAAAAAAGTTAATAATTCAATAAATAAAAAACTAAATGTAAATAGTTTTTTTTGGGGGGTATTAGCCTTAATCGTGTTCAAATAGCTTTGTATTTTGGTGTTTTAATCAAGAAAAGTCCCCAAAAATTGTAAATAATGCTACGAAATAAAGAAAACAACACCACATTTTGTTTGCGCATTTGAATTACTATGGTCGCCATATTCTTGTACTTCTTTTCTTAAATTATAAAATATATTATTATAATAAAACAAATTATTCTGTTTAAAGCTTTGATATTCTATTTTGTGCAAAACAATAAAACGTATTTATTCAAAATATCCTTACACCATACAAAACAAGTCCTGATTAAAAAGTATTTATGTTTTTGTTTCAAAGATTATAAATTTTTATACCGAAAATTATCTGTATACGACTTGAACAGGATTTGTGTAATACGTGACTTTGAACTGCTATGTCGTTTTTTCCGTCGATTTTTAATCCCAATGATATTACACTCGTACATAATTTTATATTTCTATTCAACAAAAATCGGTTGGTGGCATTAATATTATTATACTCATATGTTATGCGTCCATTGTGTGTAAATCAATTTATTCGAACGCACCAAAACTCGGTCCTTCAATTGTACACAATATATTATGTCATATTCGGTCCACTGTTTCTGTTTATTTAATGCGCCACACTGTGTGATTAATGACATAAAAATCGATCGATTCCGTTACTAACCAAGATGATGTTTTCAATTATCCAATGGAGTTTTTATTTTGCTGGAATTGCCTGGATTACAACTTCATAATTCGCAATTAAAAATCGGATCGGTAATCATTATGTTGCGGGATATAAACAATCTACGTCCTTATAATGGCACCCGACTTGCGGTGAAGAAATTAATGAACAACGTCATCGAAGCCACAATTTCGAAAATGGAGTACAAAGGCGAAGACATTTTGATTCCACGGATTCCTTTGATTCCGAACGACATGACATTCGACTTAAAACGGTTGCAATTTCCAGTGCGGCTAACATTTGCAATGTCGATAAATAAATTTCAAGGGCGGTCACTAAGTTTCTGTGGCATTAATCTTAAAAACCCATGTTTTTCACATGGCTAGTTATATGTCGCCTGTTTCCGTGTCGGAATACCAACAAAACTATTTATATACGCGCAAGAAAAATAAACTAAGAAAGTTTTATATCATAAAGCATTAGAATAATAAGCACTTAATTTGAAATATTTTTTTTATTGATTATACCAATTCAAATTCCATATTCTTAATTAATACAGGACAACATCTGTCGAGTCAGCTAGTATGTATATATATACATATTATGTTGATATTAACGGTAGCTGGTCTGTTGATGGTAATGTTTTGTATACGGTCCACACGGACAAATCGGTGCAATAATGTAATGACAGACGAGACGAGCGTTCATAATTATTTCCGTTTAATAATTGCAATTATAATGCGGATGGTCTATCGAAATGCGGGGCCGAGAATATTGTGTAAGACTTTTAGAACTAAGAATTTGTTAGGTCAAATCTTTTTTCCCGCACATTCATCGTTACATCATCATGATATTGTGTTTCAATCACGACAAAAAGGTTTCCACTGCATTCTTTACACTTCTCTCGTCACAATACGATTATGTTCGAATACCACTTACCGAGCTGAAAACAAATTTGGTATATTTACACTAGTAGTGGTGCTCACGAGATCATCGCTATGCCGATTTTACGTATCCGAATTGTCTTAGCAATTGTCTCCACTCCCCCTATTCGATCTCTTGCCCGAACAAAAATTCCGTTCACGTCACTGATTTTGGTAATGTACAAAGAACACTTCACTGACAAAAATAGAAATCTGATTCAAGCAGCACTATAAACGTTACTTTTTCATATTATTTATAAGCAATTCGTTGCATAAGCAGGTAGATTGTATTTATTTTTTTTACATTGGCAAAATTGCCACGGTGGTGATAATATCGATATTCTAGCATACATAATTTACTGTGTATAAAAAAATTAAAAAAAAATTAAATAAAATCAATAATAATTTAAGCCTTCTTAGTAACCCTTATCTTAAGTATAATCTGATATAAATATTTAAATGGTTCTCCTTACGTATTATGCAAATGAAAAGTAAAAAAAAATCTTTTACATATTTTTTTTTTAGTTCCATGTTACTAATAAGTATTGTATAGGTGCTTAACTAGAATCATAGCCAAGAATAAATGATTCAAATAGTATTGTAGAATATTATTATATAACTATTTTATATTGTGTAAAGATTTTAATTGCTAAAAAATGGTTAAATCTTAGACTGATGGTATAATCTAACAAACTTTATACGTGGTTTTTATAACATCATTAGAGAGCAATGTTATTTTATACATAAGACGTAAAATATAAAAAAACACTTAATAGGTAGATAATTTGAAAACTTTTTCAAAGTTAAAATACTTTGACCAATTTAAGTTTGACTAAATAATGTATATTATATTAAAACCTATTACGAATATTAACAAAAAAAAAAAAATATTGTGTTTTTTTCTGCCTTAATAAATAGTATATTAAACCGAAACTATATTGATATTTTAAAATGTTCTAAACGAAATATTTTAATTATGCGTGCCGTAAACTTTTATAAAATCAAAAAGCTATAAAAAGAAACATGTTTAAAAACCATAACAAAATACCTAATTGGATAATTTTTTTTTTTTTTTAATTGTAAGTATTTATAGTTGTTTAAGATAGCTAAATATCAAAAAATATATTATTTACCTATAACTATTATCTACGTTATTCCTACCAAACATAAAAATGTTATAGTTGCCGAATTCAATTGAAAACTGAGGTTAACATTTTCACTCTATTCGAGTTGATCGATAAACATATTTACACAACATGTTTCCTGGATAATAATTATTACTGTATCGTTTTAAGCATTAATTTAGACCATTAAATAATCAAAAATGCCTATTAGTAGCTGGAATAATTTTAAAATATTTTCAGGTGGACTTTGGTACTGTCTTCCATTTATTTTCATCGACAGAGCCGTTGAAGACCATAACACTCGAAGTCAGTGGTCCAGATCTATTACGAGTGTCGGTAAACACGAAAGAGTCGAACAGGTCGGTACTGATCGCTGCAGTTTTAGCTGATGGAATCACTCATCAATTAGGATTGGGGTATGTTTGTTAAATTATATCAAAATATGAACATTATTTTCTGCTAATAATGGTTTCGACTAAATGAGAGTCGTATACTATTCATTTATTGTTTTTTTTTTTTAAGTAAAATACAAGTAGTGTACTTTTACGATTTCAAATGAAACAATGATAGTTTAAGAATCTAAAAACTTCAACTTTAGTGTTAAATGAAAATAAAAAATACTAATTGTTTTTATTTTTTTATTTTATAAAACTATTGGTTGTACTATTAGTATATGAACATATTATTAATGTATTGTTATAAAAAAATTACATTATAACAACTGAAAAAAATATGAAATAGTTACACTGATTTTAACATATCAATAGTAAAACACATAATGTTATTATGTGATTTTAGATTTCAAAAAGACGAAATCATAACTTATTTGGACTGTAGATGGGTCACGACTGAGACTTTAATGCAAAATTCATACGCATCGTCTCCAGAATACGACATGGACGTCTTCGAAGAATCGTTAACGGTAAATTTTATATCAAATAAACTACAATAATATTATCAATCGCATATAATATATATATGTATATTTCAAATATTCTAGATTTATTAAATCATAATATATACGTAAATATGGTTTATCAATATTTTATTGAAATTCCATATATATTTTATAGAATAATATAATGTTTCTATAAAATTCTTTATGACATCCCATTAGGTAATGAAAAACACACAACCTCGTGGTTATATAATTTTATTATTTATTTTTATCATTTTTTATGAACGATTTATAGTTTGTAATTTTGTATTAAAATTTAATGTATAAATATATTTGTTCTAGAATATTTTAGCATTCTATAATATTCTTTATGTCGTCCCAATTATTATTTAGAACACTCAACTATATGCCTTAATAAAAAATTTTTTTTCTACCATTTTTGATATATGAGATATAGCGAGTAAGTAATACTACAAGATTATTAGTGAACATATATTTCAAATAATTTAGTAAATGCATTTGCCTGAAGTAAATGAAACTTTTACACGAATTTATGTGATAATTATCCAAAACCAACTTCGTCACATTATTATTTAAGTACCTATCTACACATAGTCGTATTGTAGTGTGCATCTGGATAGTTGGAAAACCTTTTATAGTTTTTAAACTGTGTGAGAATTAAACGTTTAAACGTTTCCAAATTTTTAGATACATGAATAACGTGATACTTGTTATGAGTTTAAAAACCGTTGGTTTTTATTGGCAATACGTACTATATTTACATATAGTTTTAGAATATATAAACATTAAAATTGGAAGTAATGATTTTTCATCTTTGTCAATCAGTCGCTTAACTTGGAAATTTGGATGTATTCTCACTCAAACGTACCAATGGATCTAGTGATATGATTAGGAATAAAAAAACAAATTATTTAACAGAAAGAAGCGTCTAGTATAATTTTAATAGATTTTTTCAGTTTTTTTTTTTATTTCAATTCCTGAACTCTACAATGTAGAATTAAA
Source organism: Sipha flava (assembly GCF_003268045.1). Taxonomy (NCBI): domain Eukaryota; kingdom Metazoa; phylum Arthropoda; class Insecta; order Hemiptera; family Aphididae; genus Sipha; species Sipha flava. The sequence continues at coordinate 547,850 of NW_020271726.1, forward strand.
CACATTAAATACCTTAAAATCAATAATACTTAAATTATTGATATCGAAGGTACAACATTTAATTAGTGTGGGAAGTTGATTTGACGAAGATCCGACGAAATTTTAAAATCTGTTTTTTATTTTCACAACTTTAGATTATTTGATCACTAATTCAATTAGTACGTTGAAGTGAAAATCGATCTAAATTTTCAAGTTGCGTATGTAATGGCCAGAGACGAAAAATCACGGCTTCCGATCTCCTTAACGCAGTGTAAAAACACCTTATTTAAAACTGTGGAAACAATTAATAGTCCCATAAAATATTGTAATATGTCGTATACTTAACGTATGGGGTGCAAATCGATTTCAAGTTTTCAGTGCAGCTGTGCATTTGACTCTAAGCTGTATCAGCCGTACATAAAACAATTAAAAATATAATTTCAGCTGAAAGGTATTTATTTTGAATCGCAACAATGGTTTAAGATGTAGAGTCTTACCACGCCAGCTGATAATGATGTTGAATGAACGTCGCAGAACTTTTATGTAGTTCAATTACAACGTAAAGCACGCTGCTGGAAATCGTATTATGTTAATGCTCGTATTTCAATAAGTCTTAACTTTTAGAAGATACTTTGAGAACGCTGAATTTCATAACAAAAGCTAAAATGTGACTTATGAAGCGTAATTGAAATCTTGATATTGTAAAGCGCATTACGTATAGATGCGCTAAGCGAATTATTTTAGCTAAACAAGAATTATTACATTTCAAAACGCATAAATTAATAATAAATTATCCGTCTTAATAGCCCTTACCAAACAGTTGTAGTATAGTATAAAAGATTCACCAGTTGAACTATCTTGGCGCAATACTTTGTAGCATTTTGTTTTAAGAAATATGTAAATTTATTTTTGACCACCAGTTGGCTTTACCAGAACCGACAAAAATCGTGAAATGAGAATTTTCCCTTTCCAGTAATATTTTATTAATTTCAATTTTATCCGTAAAAAATAGTGTAACATATTTAATGTAAATTCACTTAGATCGATTGAACTAGTTTAGTGTTATAATTCAACATTTCTTTATAGTAAAATCTCTTATTTTGGGAAAAGCAAAGTATTTCGAGTTATAATTTATATTGTTGCAAAGTTTTAAACCGCACACAGAATATTTTTCTCAGTAGTTTATTCCAGTGTTTCTCAACATTTTGTTTTTATAATACGGCCTTTTTAATTAAATCTAAAATTGTTATGGCCTTCTAAAGGTCTAAGGTTAGACATTTCTTCCATCAAAATCGTTAAAATATTGGGAAATTTTTGTTTTTTGTTCTTAACCGTACACATATACAATAATTAAATTATTGTTTATACACGTATTATTTCACGACACTTTAGCCCATAATGTAATAATGGCCCCGTAGAAGGCTGTGGCTACCACTTTAAGAAGCACTGATTTGACCAGATTTATCGATTCATAGATTACATTGTTTGGATGATTTTGTAGCTACCGTTATTCACACCAATGAAAAAAGGTTTACAACCCTGTAGAAAATGTTTAAATTGCTATTTTATGATATACTATTTTGCAGTACTACCGTAGTGAACATGTGCTACAATAATAACTTCACGGAGCTGTAATAAAACTATAGAATTGTTTCGTTTTAAAGCGGCAAGTGTTGATTTATCGGTGTTAATATTTTATACGTGCGAGATGACCGTACTTACATTGAAGTCGACGAGCATTTTTACTATAGTGATAATATGATCTCAAAATACGTACTATTTTTACATAATGAATACATTTATTTTTTTTTTTTAGTATGTTTCGTCGGTACCTATATACTAATCAAGCAGTAAATGATAGTGTTTTGTAATAATATTTTTATTTCCTTTTACGGTTTTCCTTGTAATTATAACTTAAATTTTACACCCATGTGTAAACGACTATAACTTTAAATCGGCGATTATTTTCTCTGAGTGTTATAAATTTCCTATTTTATTGCTCATTAATTCATTGTAAATACATCGCGTGTACGACATGTTGTAAATAAATTAATGCTTTCTTCAACGCAGCTCCCTTATACACCAGGTCTTCCTACGTCTGGGTCCCGTTGAACAATTTGACTTGTAATCATATGCGATTGATGGATTAGTGAAAACGTCTTGACCGTCGACATAATTGAATTTCACTAATATTTCCGGGGCCGTTGGTTAATGTTCGTTGATCGTTTCATATAATTATATTCATTCATATAGAATTGCTACAATGTGTTTCACAAGTTCTGCACTGTCCTTAAAGTAATTATCATATTTACTTTAGAAGACGAATATTTTAGCAATCGACTTTTCGATTGAAACGAATCTTTGAAAATATCTGTTGACTTATGATAAAAAAATTCCTAGCTGAAAATAGATGTTTATTTTTATGTCAAGTTAGGTTACTATAGGCAAACAATAAAAGATAAATTATAACCGTTGTTTTATTAATCCAATTGTAAATCATCCGATATTTATTGATATTAGAGGAACAACAGGTAACTGCTATTCTTTTTCATTCAGTGAGAGCAACCTATATTAAATATATTTTTGAATTACTTGGTAAAAGAAAACCACCTAAATGGTAAACTAGACCTTGAACTTAAAATGTTGTATATAACCTGCATATGATAACGAATAAAAAAAAATTAATAAATAAAAATTTAATTCAAATCAGTGAAGCCATTCTTAAATTATTTTCTTACATATATGGGATAATTCATTTTTGTATTTATATAGATGAAATTTATCAAGTACGTCTAGTTCCATTCATAATTCATAGAACTTATGACAATCACAGTCAAACTATATGTGTTTGAATGAATTTCCAGAGATATGTTATACGGTATGCATATGTACAAGTGTTTGCGATGCATCCAGTCTGATTATGAATAGGATGTATTTATTCCACTATGTTTTTGTGTGTTTTTTTTCTCTTGTATCTGTACATTTATTTTTAGTATCCGGTAATGAAAATATTCTAATTTTAATATTTGAATTTTGAAAGATAAATTTTAACATGCTGGCTATAATTTCCCATTGTTTTTTGTCCAATCCCGTACATATTTTTGGTAATGCTAATGTACAAATTTTGTTTTCTATACAAAATTGTCTAGTATTTATTAAAGTATTAAATATGTTTAAGTAGGTGGG